>NC_056727.1:849516585-849861585 GCF_019279795.1 Protopterus annectens | reverse complement strand
TCCGCTAATTATTGGCAGTAGATTTTTACATGCCGAGTTGCCGGCCCTGACGCACAACCTTCAACGAAGGTATGCCATTCACGCATGTCTCCACACAGAAGACGCTGTAGCTGAGAATCGAACAGGATAACATCTTACTGTGAGGCGACAATGCTACCGCAGCACCACCACCGCAGTCATATATATATATATATATATATATATATATATATATATATATATAGCTATATACATATATGTTTACCATATGTCCAGAACATGAAGTGGAGTCATACCTCAGCACCAATAGTCTCAACCTCATAGTGCAAGCGGGTGTCATGTATGTATTGCAGGTATATATGTAGACTGTTCCTACTGTAACGGGAGTTGTCTTAACAGACGTTGTGTGTGGGAGGTCACATCTGCTATTGACATGTATGCCATCAGTTACTGACAGACATGCTAAGGTCATCATAGTACAGTATCACTGATATCACAGTAATGATCCTGTGGACTACAGCAGAGATATGACCAATATATGTGGACAGTCTGGCACACTCTGGTCAGTCCTGAGGTATACACAGATCCCCTTAGTGCGACACATGTGGACCAAGCCTGACAATGTGGATGTTAACAGCCATGTAAATGGGTCGGGTCTATATTATAATGCCAAAACTTCACTTAAACGAATCCCAAAAGGCCGACACATACACAGTGAACCGCAAGAACACCGAACTTCCTTAAGCGCGAAATTCAAGATATCGAATTGCCATAGTTGGCCAACTCCACCGCCTGCTACGTACTGCCTACCCAAACAAAATAAATATGGATGTATTACTATATATGCACTCACCTTAACCTGCACCCTAACCCTAAGGTCAGTAACTTTTGCACTTTTACATTAGGGAGCTATACCAGATAAGGGAATCTCCTACTGATGTTTTACCTCACTAAACATGGTGTGGACAACTATGGCAATTCGGTATTTTGAATTTCATGCTTAAGGACTTTTGGTGTTCATGTGGTTTGCTGTTTATGTATCAGCCTTTTGGGATTCTCGTAATTGAGGTTTTGTCATTCTAATATAGACCCACATGGGTATATCACGTAAATACTGGAATACATATGCCCACACAGTTTATGCATTCACACACTCCTGTCTGTCCTGACACATAATAACTGGTGATGCAGAGGTCATATGGCTACATGCTACCCAGTAGTTAGTGACATACATCTATACAGCATCCCACTGCTTTGTCAGAAATACACAATAGGTATGGTGGCTTGGCAGCCTTAAATCTGGCAAATATCTGGACATATCACACTAGGTAATTACACTAAGCTGCTAGGCATGTAACATTGCATTATGTAAACTACAGGCAGACTGCCATAACACTGGCCTACATTTCTTATACATGTGCCTGCAAATATAGCAGGCTCTACAGGCATGTCACAGCACAGAGTAACAGACACCTGTGTGAAAGTGCATACCCACAAACAATGTGACCACAGCCACAGCCACATATGGTAAGCAAGCTTAATATTACACTATATGCACTATCTGATCAACACCATCCTCTTATGTGCCACTCACACACTAATCCTACATATACTGGGCCACGACACAGTGTGGTCCAATGCCTGCCTGTGGTATGGGACACATGTGTGTTTGGACATACAAACATGTGAGCTGACAGGGTACCATACACTGGAGCAGCATGTAACATCAGATAGAACAGGACCAAGAACAATGACATCTACCACAGTCTGTACACAGGCCAAGGTACGTATTCACAATACACATACTGTCGACAATCACCATAAGTACACATACCCCACTACTGTACACACAACCACAGAATGCCCAGGTTATGTCCTCAAATATAACCCCTACTATACACAATATATCTAGCAGTCTGATATCTGACTGGCTTATCAGGTATGATGTCAATAAATAATGGTGTACAGAACATATGCACCTCTTACTGCATGACATATGTACAAAGGTTGACAGACTTGTTGCTGGAGGCACAAATGCTGGGCCAGTATTGGCATGTTGCTGTGATACCCTCATACATTTACTGTTGTAACATGGTTTGTTGTGACATATGTCCAATGAGGGATATGAAGTCAGTAACTCTCATGGCTGTCACCATGTACTGACTGCAATCCTCAGACTATGCTTCTGCAGTTCTAAGATAGGGGATCTGTGAGTAACACAAGAAACATAAGACTCCAAACACTGACCAGTCTTCAGATAACCCTACAAGTGGGAGTTTCCTCAAACACAAAACACTGTCATGACAGATATTAAATCATGTAGACCAGCCATATCCACACAAACCCTGTTAAACCAACATTACTCCAAATGCAGAAGAGCAACGCTTACATTCTGTAGTCATGTCTGGAACATCCCCCTCCTGTTTGTTGGCCTGTCTCCACAGTGTATGTTGTCAGATTTATATCCCACTACCATCTGTGATGCTGTTTGCCAAACACCGACATGAAGTCCTGCTCACAGTGAATGAAAAGGGCCAACACCCACATGATGTTCTTAGTTATAAAAGTGTGTTTCCATGCAATTGGCTATGGGAATGTTACCACAGCTCTTCCACATGCAATCAGCTAGTGGGGTCTGCAATTTCTGCAGAGGTCATCGGCTGATTATGAGCATCACTTACAAAACACAAGCTGCTGCTTAAGCAAAGCAGGTGTACTTCTCCACATCCACCAGAGATAGAGTGAGAGAGACCGACAGAGACAAAGTAAGACAGGGAGGGGGTGGGAGAGTAAAACCTAAGCATGTTTGTGTCACAGACATACCAGTATGGGGTTTAAAACCCCTGCCTGGTTATGCGTCTATGCAGTTATTGCATGTGCCACAGACGTTACATGCTGGGGAGCTGTCCAAAGGTATATTCGATGGTGAGTGACATCTGTAACAGTGATATAGGAGGGATAAGGTCGGTGTAGTATGCATGCCTGTCCACATGAACAGATGTCAAAGTCAACACAGCCACACTCTCTCAGGGACTCACACACATTATCACAGTTTGCAGGGTCAGGATTAGCCTTCCTAACTAGCTAGTTTGCCACAATACAGTAATACACAGATATCACATGCACCACAGGGATTATCAGGATGATATATGGGCACAGCGTATGTCAAGGTGTCTGACATCAGAAGGCATGCTTCAGTAGGCCAATGGGAGGTGTAGTGAGTGTGAATGTTGTCCAAATCATTATACTCCACACAGATACAGACACAGGTTTGCCAATTCTGACATGCATGGGTGCATTGCTTCACAGGTGTGCAGTGGTTGACTGTGCCAGAAGGCTGTACAAGGCAAGGTAAAGGATATACCTTGGCATCAAGACACATGACAATGGTCTGCAGTGTGGCTCGGGGGTGTAGTGTCTGGATTGGCCCACACAGGCAGGTATTGTATTCACCATCCAGTCATCTGGGTTACTATTGTCGGTGGCCAGTGCTGTGCAATGCTTGCCATATATGCTTTCTATATTCCATGACATGGACGGTGTCTGGGATGTGCACACATCCCACATGCATGTTCTGTGACATGTGTTAGTGTACCTGGGGTGTCTGGGGCATGTTGTGTAGACAGATTGTTATCATCAGATGTGCCATTCTTGACCTCATGTGGTAAGAACTGGCAATGGACAACAGGTTGACCCTGCTGCACCTACCTTGACAGCATGATACAGGTATTCTCTGGTGTCAGTGGCATATGTCCATACAGGGCATGTGTATAAGACATAGTATGTCCTTTGTGGGTTACATTTGCTGGCTCTACAGTTGTTGAAGGTGTCCAGTGGGGAACATTGTGAAGGAACACTGTATGCAATGATTTGCCTATTGTAGGGATGGGACAGGGTGCTATGTCCACTGTAGTCCATTGTAATCACACCATGGTTACTATCTGTGGGCAATATGCAGGGAACTACCAACATAATGGTTGTTGCCTAGCCGAGTGTGTTTGTGTATGAGACATGGGTGGAGAGTGTTCTCTGGGTAATACAAGGGTTGCCTGTATTGTTTGCCAAGCCATGATATCACATGTAGGGGTATGGATTGTCTACCCCAGCCTCTCTGCTGTTTGACATCTGTTATCCTTGTAAGGTGGACATTGTGACATATAATAGGCCCACCATATAAGAAATTTGCAAAAACCACTTCACAGTGAGTCCTGTTGTTACACACTCACAGCTACCGCCACACAGGATACATATGACAAACACACACACACACAAAGTCTCACAATTGCCCTGTCTGGGATGAGAACTCCTACCTAACTAGTACAACACATTACTGCATTACACAGTTATAGCACACACCACATAGATTACTGGGCTAGTTTTTCACCAAAGGTGTATTTCAAAGTGAATGACATCAACAGGCTTGCTAAAGTAGGGCAATGGACGTTATAGTGACTATGAATGGCCTCAAAAGCATTGATCCCTACACAGACAAACACACAAACCTTTACACTTGCCATGCCTGGGATTAGAACTCCAACCTAACTAGTACATCACACTACAGCATTACACTGTTATAGTACATGCCACAGAGACGAGTGGCCTAATTCTTCCCCAAAGGTGTATTTCAAAGTGAATGACATCAGAAGGCTTGCCAAAGTAGGGCAATGGAAGTTGTAGTGAGTGTGAATGGCCTCAAAAAGCATTGACCCCTACACAGACAAACAAACAAACACACAAACCTTTTCACTTGCTACATCTGGGATTAGAACTCCTACCTAACTATTACATCACATGACAGCATTATGCAATTAAAGCACGCACTATGGTAATTACTGGGCTACTCCTTCCCCAAAGGTGTATTTCAAAATGAATGACATCAGCAACCTTGCCAAGGTTGGGCAATGGAAAGTGTAGTTCATAGGCTCATAGTTTCATAGGTTGGTACTAGGCTATCGGCACTAGGGCCTATACATGCCTAGACATGACAATTCCCTGGCTATGTCTTCCCACAATATTTACTTTCCTGGACCCCTGTCTAGCAGGGCAGCTGACATGATCCCCAAGGTCAATTTCCTATCTCCCATCCAATCGTCCAGGTTCCTTTTTAAGAGGGCCAAAAAGGCACTCTGCTTGACATGTATGGTCAGTATATTCCAGAGTCTAGGGAGTCTCTGGGTCAGCAACACATCCCTCCAGCATGTATTGTTCATTATGATGACAAGATTTGGATCTCTGGAACATGTGGCTGTGAGGGTTTATAATTATTTAAGTGTAACATGTCCAACAGCTGTGGGTTTGACATAGCATGGTACATTAAGCAGAGATTGCCTCTGAGAACACAATATGTGGCAGAGTATAGCGGGATGATTTTCAAACAGTCAGCATAGGGCATCTGGCTTAGGCCTGTGATTCATTTAGTGAGGTATGTCTGCAGCCTTTCTAGTTGTTGCAGATGTCTTGTGAGGTACATACATAACGGGCCATTGTAGTCTGTACTGGGTCTACTGAGAGATGACTACAGTGGGACAATGGCCTCCTTTTCCTAGATGTTAAACCCTTAATGGTGAGGTGTGCCACATAGGTGGATTTCCTGACTGTTGTGGTGATGTGGTTATCAAAGATTTGACCACTGTCCACCTGTGTCCTTAAGTCTGTTATCACACTTTAGGTGTTTAGTGTACTGCCACCTATGTGGTACTTCACAGATACATGTCCCTTCCCAAAGGGGATTACTATAATTTTTTTGGCATTGATCTTGAGGTCATGGCTCAGGCACCAAGCATGTCTTTCCATAAGGCTCTTCTGTAGAATATCTACATTATGTGGGGATTCAGTATTGGCTCCCAGTGTGCAGTTGTCTGCAACCTTTGTTTGCTGGAGTCCCTTACTGTTGGACTGTACTTCAGAGCAGTAGATGCTAAACAAGGGTGGTGCCAGGACTGAACCCTAAGATGTTCCAACTGTTACTTGTCTGGGGCTGGGGTTGGTGTCACCTACATTTACAGTGTGGGTTCTGTCAGTACAGCAGTTGGCATCCCATCGGGTGACATAGAGATTAATGGCCAGCTTGATACATTTATCTATGATTTCAGACTGGGGATGGTGTCAAAGGCCTTGGCAAGGTCCGAATAGGGTGTGTGAACCACCTTACCCTCCTCCACAGCTCTGGAGACAGATTCACAGTTGTCAATCAGGTTAAGGTGACATGATTGGCCCTACACAAACCCAACCTGGTTGGGGTCCAGTGTTTGCAGCTTGCCAATGTCCTTGTTTTAATTTCCATGATAATACATTCCATGGTCTTGCAGATCAGGCACGTCATACTACTAGGGCTGTAATTCCCAGGATCCAAGGTGGATCCCCCCTTGTGGACTGGGATAACTGTAGCTGTGTGCCACACAGTGTGCAAGAAGCCTGAGGTGTGGCTATGATTAGACAAGGCATGCAGGTGAGGTGCCAGTTCATTTTGTAGCTCATGTAGTACACAGCCCGGGATGTTGACTGGTCCCATGGCTGCTGTTGTCTTAACTCTGGAGAGTGTGTTTTTTACCTTTGTGGCCACTATTACCAGAATCTGGCAATCTTTCTCTGTTGAGATGGGCCCTTTGGGAGTGGGAGGGGGGTGCAGTTGGCACTGAATCGATCTGCCAGGATATTGGCAATATCCTTGGGAGCAGTATATTTAATACCATCCTGTTGTAGCTCAGATCAGATCTGAGCATTGCCATTTAGATTCCTCACATAGCTATGGAATGGCTTGCAGTTGTCTTTGACATCTTTGGCTATATTATGTTTGTAACTAGCTTTGGTGGATGTTATGAGGGATCTCTGCTTCTTACTGTGGTTGGTAAGAGATTATTTTGCATCCTGGAAATTCCCCAATTTCTGCAACAGTTTCCTCCTTTTGTTGTACAGCATGTTTATGGCAGGGGGCCACCACTCTTGTGGTTGATGTAGACCCTACCCTGCTCAATGGGTGGTGCTTTGATGCATATATGCGTGAAGTCTATAGCACCCACTACCTTAGGGTATTCTGCTATTTGGTGGAAGAGATGCATATTGTTGGTGAACACCTCACGGCTGTTGTGGAAATATACGTGCTCACCGGCATGTGCTGACATGGCATCCAGGAACTGGTAGAGTAACCTGGATGCTGATGCCTGTGAGATTCCCATGATATCCCCAGTTGACCTTTGGAAGGTACCTGTCACTAGCATTCTTAGGTCTACACATACCTTGGTAAACACTGGGATGTGTTTCCCTCTGTTGGTTCTGTGTGTAAGGTGTGGCTGGCACAGCTCAACAGTTTGCTGTAGGTGGTCCCTGTCCACCCTATAGCACTCCACTATCTCCAGCTCATGTAGCTCCTGGTAGGTTGTCCTGGGTCTGTACACTCTTCTCCTTCTCCTCACTGTGGGTTGGTCATCAGCATTGTCATCCTCACCACCATCAGCCTCTTCCACATGTTGATTTATGATAGCTGCTGCAGCCCCAATCATTTTGTTGCTTTGGTTTGGTAAAATTTCCCCGCTTGTGTACACTGGTGGTATAGAGTTTGTTGGAAAAAACAGAGGGAAAGGTGTTTGCATAGTTTATAGTGGTGTGCTGGGCTGGGCTACTGCCTGTGTAATTGGCTGATTCTGATAGATTTCACCTGCCAGCTATTCTAGGTCTCCTTGATTACCTTCCTACTGCAGTTTTCCCTTCCCATTGCCTTCCTGCTTAAGCCCTGGGGCACGCCATGCAAACACAGTGCTCAGATGAGCATGGAGCTGCTATTTCCTGGTATACTTTTTTTTCCCCTTTAAAACGCAGTGCATGGTGCACACACCCGTTTAGGCAATGTAAAGAGTGCTAGGCAGCCTCAGACACACACCCTTGCTTAGCTCTGCTAAGCTAAGCTAAGGGCAAACCCAAACCACAGGGTTCCAATAAGCTTACAGTATACCTGACACCCCCCTCTATGATGTCAGTTAGCTCTTAGGCTTGCAACATGGTCTTCCTGCACCGACACAGTTGGGTGCAAGCTAGCCATGAGGGGGATCTAGGATTCAGTATCATTCCCCTTATTTGCATAGGTTTGCCTGCTAATCCCTAGTTACAAGTCTGACACTGAGCCTTCCCCCTTAGCAACCACTATTCACTGGCCATGTTGTCTTCTGCCTGCCATTGAGTATAATGTTAAAATTGTGATTTTGGATAGAATGCTTATTTCAAGTTTTTTTTTTTTTTATTTTCATCCCGATCCCATTTACGTGCCGCTGCCCTACGCTTAAACAGCCGAAATCGGCTAAAAAAAATAAAAGTTATTTTTTTTATTTTTGCAACTATTTTCCATGCCATTGGCCATTGGCATGCTTTCCACATTATATACACCCTTTATTTGGAGGTGTCATGACTCCGTTTTGTAGTTTGCAGAAATGCACTCGGTTGCTAACTGATTACATTTCTGCAGACTACACTAGTCCTGCACAGCCGGCTGCCAGCTTCCTGGATTGCAAATTCACCTCATTTGCATGGTTTTCACCTGCAAATGGGGTAATTAGCATACATGAGCTGTGTCTGTGCAGGAATAGTGCAGGAGTGCTCGTGCACATTCCAGGAGCTTATTCCTGGATCGCACGGCAGCCATATTGCCTCCAGCAGCTCCTGCATGCCATGCAGACCTTGCTGAATCCTACGGATAGATATACACACACACACACACACACACACACACATATATATATATATATATATATATATATATATACAAAGATATATATATATATATATCTCTATATATATATATATATATATACACACACACACACACACACACACACACACACACACACACACACACACACACACACACACACACACACACACACACACACCTCTGTATTTATTGGTAATATATCTATATATTGTTATACACATATATTGTCCAGTTGTACAATTGTGAACAATTGATTTAGTTTTCTGGTATATCTTTAAATTCTGGCAAGTGTTTGTTATTACTGCATTGCTGTCATGCTTAAGTTTCTTAGCTATAAATCCTAGTCCATTCTGAAGTGTGCTACTTTACCCCCCAAACCTTTCTGAATGTTGTTGTTGTTGTGTCTTTTGGCTTTTCCCGGTTAGAGGTCACCACAGCGGAACTCCGGTCCGCTAATGATTGGTAGTGAACAATTGATTTAGTTTTCTGGTATATCTTTAAATTCTGGCAAGTGTTTGTTATTACTGCATTGCTCTCATGCTTAAGTTTCTTAGCTATAAATCCTAGTCCATTCTGAAGTGTGCTACTATACCCCCCAAACCTTTCTGAATGTTGTTGTTGTTGTGTCTTTCGGCTTTTCCTGGTTAGAGGTCGCCACAGCGGAACTCCGGTCCGCTAATGATTGATAGCTGATTTTTACGTGCCGAGTTACCAGCCCTGACGCACAACCTTCAACGAAGGTACGCCCATTCACGCATGTCTCCACGCAGAAGACGCTCTAGATGACAAGCAAACCGGACAGCGTCTTACTGTGTGGCGACAACGCTACCGCAGCACCACCACCGCGGGATGTACTATTATAAAATAACTGCCTGTTGCTGCCTTAATGCTTACCCTAGAATCTCTGCTTTTCTCTTTTCCTAGTTGAATTCTACATTTACCTACACTAGCATAATGCATCTCCTGCATAACAGTGTCTACAGGATTGCAATTGGCCACCACAACAAAAACTGTTTCTCCCAGCAATTAGAATAGGTTACACATATAAAACGCATTTGTTAAGGTTTCTCTTAAAGTGCTGTGTAATTAAGTAAGTCACTATTTTGTTCAGCCATAGGGCTCTTTTCTACTTGAGTGTTTGCCTCCTTCCCCTGTAACTAAAGTACACTGAGTCTTACATTTGTCTCTCTGACCCTAATTTTTACAGGTATACCTTGTACCTTTCTGGCTTTCTAACACTCGGACATAGATTCCTGTTGAAAGTTTTACTTACTTGTGTGACATTTGAAAAAGTAACCCTTGTAAAAATCCTCAAAATTGTAAACTGTTGATCTGTCTTTCTTGCTAAACATAGGTAAGATTAAAGTGCTGAGTGCAAGTAACATTAAAGTGCTGAGTGCAGATTTTAGGCCCTTACGTTCAACTTACCTCTGGTGTGGTGTCTTGAGTCAATCAAGGTCTCCCTCTAACCACTCCTACTGCCTTCTCTTTCCCCCCACCCCCTTTTTCCTCAAATAGGTTAAACTGCTACAACTTAGTGCAGGCATTGTTTTATCCCTGCTCCGCTTGCCCTCGCTTTGCTCGGGCTCGCTTCGCACCCCACCCTGCCCCCAAATTCCTCCCACCTATGGTGCTGCTACATTTATTGGTACTAGACCACACCACACTTTTTTAAACCAATAAGTAACAACTTCTCACTCCACAGCACCACCCTCAACCTGTTACCACAAGTCCTCTAACTCTACTATTCCTTTTGCCTATGTTTCAAGTCTCATTCAGTAGGTATGCTATCACCCAAAATAGTCTTATTAAGTCTACTACTACCCCTGTTACTCATCCCATATCTCCTAACTGCCTATGAATGTCAGGGTCACCCAGGTTTCCACTACCCTAAATTCCAAACATCTATCACATCTACAACAGATAATAATGCACCTTTACTAACCTCCATCATGCTTACCTTTTTAACCCCTAAATACTACCATCTTACTAGACCTAGTTACATTAGTCATAAACATAAAACTAGACACCATTACAAGACATTCTTCAAAATCTTAAAACTCATACTCAGGATACCCTATAACCTCACAAAGGATGGCGATATCCACCCAAACCCTGGTCCATCCCCACCTGTTAACACTAATCCCCCTACTATATCCTCTACCACCATAGCTCCAACAAATAGACCTCCTAACTCACTGCTGGCCTGCCATTTAAACATTAGGAGCATAAATAACAAAACTCAGCACCTGCATGCCCTCTTAGCTGTTCATTCCCCAGATTTATTATGCCTAAAAGAAATGTGGCTAAAGCCTGCCACAAAGGACCATGAGATTCTGCCACCAGGGTACAATATGTTTCAACTAGACTGTACCACCAGAAAGGGTGGTGGGGTAGCCATACTTTACAAGTCTACCCTATCTGTCAGCATAGACACCCAGCAACCACCCCAGTTCAATAATGCTGAAATTCGTATCTCAAAACTACAAATTAATAAAAACAAAAATGTAAACATTTTCTGTGTCTACATTCCCCCAGGTAGGAACACAGAAACCTTAAAAGACTTCTTATCTTGGTTATCCAATAACTACCCCCAATAAACAATTGTTCTTGGGGATTTCAACATTGAATGGAACATTTGCTCTTGTGAAACCCCCACAACCCACATAAACCTCTATGGATTTAGTCAAATCAAAACCTCCCCACCAGGGCAGGAAAACCCAATAACAAGGAAAGTACCCTAGACTGGATACTCCTCAATACGCATCTTCAATCCTATAAATCAGGCACTTTGCCTGATGGCCTAAGTGACCACTGTCTCACCTGTGTCATCAAGCTTAAAGTAGACTGCTTTTTCAACCCACCTATAGAACATTAAGAAACAACAAGGATTTTATACATACCAAGTTTCAAAATGAACTTAAGGCATGCAACTGGTCAGTACTAAGAAAGCTCCCCCTAGATGAAGCAGTAGCATACTTTAACACCAATTTCCTTGCTATTCTTAACTCCCATGCTCCCAGACAGTCTATTAGAACCAAAGTTAATATTGCACCATGGCTTTCTAAAGATACCAAAACAAAAATTTCACTCAGAAACAAAGTATGGGTCACCTACCAAAAAACAAAAGCCCCACTTGATCAACTAAGATTCAGACTGCTAAGGAATGACACCAAAAAATCCATAACCTTAGACAAAAAGAACTACTACTACCATCTACTGCAAAAACACCAAAACAAACCTCAAAAGTTCTAGACAGGAAAAAACAAACTACTCCAGCCAGGAAAAACCACCACTCCACCCCACTCAGCTTCCCAACAAAAATCCCCAGTAGACATTACTAATAATTTCAACAGTTTCTTCACAGAGACTATCTGGTCTCTAGCCAGCCAACTCTCTCCCAATGGCTCTAATTCTAATGCAGCTACACCTAGTACCCAAATATACTTTACCTTCCAACCTGTTCCTACTCAACTTATTCATGCCCTACTTAAGAAACTAAGACCTTTCACCCTAGCAGCCGACCTCCTCCCAGCAGACTATCTGCAAAAGGCTGCTGACACCATAGCATACCCCATCTCAATCTTGATCAACAGAGCTATATCTGAAGCTACTGTGCCCACTATATGGAAAATCTCCCATGTCATACCTCTCCATAAAGCAGGCAGTTCCACTGAACTGTCAAACTTTAGACCCATAGCTATTCTGTCACCTTTAGCCTAAATTATTGAGAAGTGTGTACACATACAGCTCATGCACTACCTCACACAGAACAAGCTGTTGTCCAACTTTCAGCAGGGCTTTAAGCCACACCACAGTACTACTTCTGCCCTCCTCTCTTTCTTTAATGCCATTAACCACAACTGCAATAATAACAAGCTATTCTCAGCAGTCTTTCTGTATCTATCCAAGGCTTTTGACATGGTTGACCACAAAATGCTTATAAATACCTTGAAGGCCTTTTCCTTAAACAACCATGCACTCAAGTGGTTTCAATCCTACCTGCAGGGCAGGCAACAGGCAGTACTATGGCAGGACAAGCTATTATCTCACCTACCCATCACATTAGGAGTGCCCCAAGGCTCGATACTAAGACCCCTTCTTTTCTCCATCTTTATCAACGACCTTCATTCAGTCATCCCAGATGCTACCTGTATTCAATATGCAGATGACTCCACCTTGATTTGTTCTGACACCTCACCAGCTACTTTATTCACATTAACCCAAAATACCTTTAATACAGTGGAAAATGGCTCTCCAATCAACATCTAATCCTAAACCCCAACAAAACTAAGCTGATCCTCTTCTCCCCCACACGCAGGACCCTCCTGACATCCTTCAACATAACCGCTAACAATGGCACTATCATCTCCCAAGAAGCCCAAATGAAACTACTGGGTGTCATAGTTAATAACAACCTGAAGTTTGATGTGCATATCAATCAAACTATCGAAACCATTAATAAAAAACTTGGCTATTTTTACAGAATCAAACCTTTCCTTACCCCACTTGCTAGAACTGCAATTGCCCATTCCCATCTACTATCAAGTCTTCTCTATGCTTCACCTCTATTCTCCAAATTAAACAAAACAGATCTTAATAAACTATCATCCTGCTATAACCACATTGCCAGATTTGCTACTAGCATAGCCTACCAGACACACCACTGTCACAACCTAAATCGCCTAGGATGGCTTGAACTGCCTTGCCTACTGCAGTTCAAACAGCTAATAGTGGCACATAAAGTCTTTTACCAACCAGAAAATACACCTGCACTAAAAATTATTATCAGCCCCTATACCACCACCTGGCCACTGTGATCATCCACTAGAATCCTAGTTCAAACATACAAATCCATCTACTCAGCTGGGGACTCTTTGTTTGCCAACTCTGTTAGAAAAACATGGAACAGACTCCCAGCTGACTTGACCTTAGAACCCTCACTAACTCGATTCAAAAACAAACTCAAGAAATACTTCAAAATTCATTGGTTATGTCCTTGCACTAACCCTGACTAGTGACCTCTCTATTAGTTAGGTGCCTTACCTTCATCTACTTCTAACTTTTTTCTACCACACCATTTCAGCAAGGGTCAATTGTATAACTGCTGCTCAGTGTGTCTTAAACCTGAATGCAATGTTATGTATATATAACTTTGAAAATAATGTTATGTTTTGTAAAGTGTTTTATAATAAGTTAGTACTATATGTGCTAAATGCTGGTATTGCTTATGGCTGTAATCTGCTTGAAACTAGCATTTATTAAATGTTCAATGTGTATTATTATCTTGGAGCTTTTCTCCCCGGGCCTCAGCTGAAAATGGACATATATCCAGTTGGACTATCCTGGTCAACAAATGTTGTTGTGTCTTTTGGCTTTTTCCAGTTAGGGATCACCACAGTGGAACTCTGGTCCACTAATGATTGGCAGTAGATTTTTACGTGCTGAGTTGCCAGCCCTGACGCACAACCTTCAACGAAGGTACGCCCATTCATGCATGTCTCCACACAGAAGACACTCTAGCTAAGAATCAAACAAGACAATGTTGTACTGTGAGGCGGCAACGCTACCGCAGCACCACCACCGCGGACCCTGTTAACAAATGTAATAAATAAAATAAAAAATAAATACAAAAAAATATACATATATATATATATATATATATATATATATATATATATATATATATATACATACATACATACACACACACACATATATATGTGTGTGTGTGTGTGTATACAAAGATATATATTTTACACACATATATATATATATATATATACACACACACACACACACACACACACACACACACACACACACACACACACACACACACACACACACACATGCACCTCTATATTTATTGGTAATATATCTATATATTGTTATACACATATATGTATCTCCATACATATCTATCTCTATGTATATGTTTCTTTTCAGATATATATATATATATATATATATATATATATATATATATATATATATATATATATATATATATATTTGTAGATAATGATCCTTCATAATTGCACAGTGTCGCTTCCCTAATGTTATCCTGGCTGTAAAGGAGGGTATGCTTCAGAAAACATCCTAAGACCATACATCTGAGGTGGCTTACTAGTAAATAACTGTGATTATTGTGTGCAGGGTTCTGTGTTCAAGACCTACAAGAGCTGTTTATTTTGTTACTAGGCAGAGCAAGGACTGTTGGATACAGCATGATTAAGGTAATTTAGAGCAACTTTTAGCATGTTTGCACAGGTTTGTGTGACAGTAAGCGGTGCTAACATATGGTTAAACAAATAGGTGCTTACACCGTGTAGGCTTTGCTTACCAGTGCGCAAATCTGCTTAGCATTTCCATTTAAGCAATGCTTAAAAGTGTTAAGCTTGGATCAGCCCTGGTAACCAGTGATCACAGTCCTTTCTGCTAAAATAGCAAGTAAATGACATCTTTAATAAGTGCATTTAATTTCCTGTATATAACATGCTTCTATGTGCTGTAATTAGAGTAGCAAGGGGTGTGACTATACTGTATGGGACACATGGATATACATGGGTAGTACCATGATCTTATTTCTTTGTATTTGTTTTATATATGGGTAGTATCCCAGGTTATATGCAGCCACAGTTGCATGTTACACCAGCTACAGTGCACTGTTTGACAAAAACTCTTTAATACATATGATATCATTATGTTAGTACTTTTAACAGTGCTTTTCCAAGTAAAAGTAGATTTTGGATTGTAGTACCAGAACCATACACCCCTGCATGCAAAGCTGGGACTCTGAGTACTGACTATCTTGTTCTTGGTATTTGAGCTGTATGTTTTTATGTATCTCCTATTGGATATTGATATGATATTATAATATTAACTGTAGACTACTATGTTTTTTGGACATGTCATTGAAGACTGCTGTCATGTAGTAATGGCATTCCTTTCAGTTTCAGGCTGTTATCTTTCAAAACATTCATCCTAATGCATAACCTGTTGGCTATCTACTTTCTGTCTGTCCTCTGTACAGATGTGCAGATGTTAGGTATTGCTAAGGTCATACCACTATGTAGGTGCCCACATAGTAATGTGCTGTGGGCCTGGACACTGCTGCTAGTTCCAACATATAGGACATTCCTTAATGTGGGCCTTGTCCCTTTTCCTTGCCTGTGTGAGGGACATTATAGAGGTGATGGGCTACAGATTCACATACAGTAGGTGGCAATACATCACAGGACAGGACATGTGGAGACAGTCAAACAACATTGGGGACATATGTTGAACAGATTCTATGTCATCAGTGCTGTTATACACATGGTAGATTGATAGAGTGACAGGGTTTGTGTGGACATGCATTTAGTGATTGAGTTCATGATTGACAGTGATATGTCTCTGACATACCTCTCCACTGGCACGCTGTCCACAGACTGGCCACATGTTTGTCTGTTATGTTTTGTCTGTTCCCCAGACAGTTGGTGTCCTTGGTAAATCAGTCATGGACTCTGGGGGATACAGTCAGTAAATCCTCACATCTATTGGTATTACCAATATCTTATCCCTAATAAAGGATGTTACAACAAACCCAGTAACATCTGCAACTGTCTCAATGTATGACAGTAATATGTTCAATCTACCCCTGTGTTTGTGCCTCTGTCCTCAAATGATGTTAGGCTCTGTCCAGATGTCAATGAGGTGCAGACAAATTTATTATTATTTCTTGACTTCATTCTTGCTACCATCCCAGTGATGTAGTAGACCCACAGACATGTCAGGGAAAAGGCCATGGATATGAGTCCTGAGCCTGTACATTCTGAGGTGAACTGTGCATATGAGAGGCCTGTGCATGTCTGGACATTGTTAACAGACTGTCATGATTGTGTACAAATGTCATGCTTACATGTTATTTGAGCTGTGTATGGAGGGGGTGGATGTAAGTGTTATTGCTGCTTCTTTATCTGACTGTGCATGCTGCTCCAGTTTCTGCTGATCTATTTGCTGTATGTGTATGTAGGGGCAAATTGAGACATGTCCTGTACCAAGGTCAGGATTCACACTACACTGAGAATTGGGACTGTATATGTAGGGCTAGTGTGTGAGTGGCAAACAATGATGTATTTATTCACACAGTCTGTATACTCTACTGTTCACTTGACTTACCGGTATGTGACTGTGACTGTGGTGATACTGGTTGTGGGTATGCACTTTCACACTGGTGTCTGTTTGTCAGTGCTGTTACATCCCCGTAGTTCCTGCTATATTTGCAAATACATGTGCAATTACCCAGAGCAGAATTCCTAGTTCAATTATTTGTGCTATTTCACTAAATATATGTTAGAGGACACAGGAGGGTGTTACTGCAGCAACTGTGTTAGCTTATCTATGCCAGTACTTCAGATACATCCCCATTTTCATGGCTTCCACCCACCGCTTTGTCATCCTTGGTCCACATTCATTGCAGAAATGGGATCTGAGCATACATGTCAACTGACTGGATTGTTTCCTGATGTCCAGGTTTATTGCTGATATTTCTGGTCTGTTTTACAGATTATCATCATTTCTCTGGAAAATCACTGTAATGATATGATTGTTGTCAGAAAATGAGGACACACAGTTCATTTACCTACCTCACATCCATCAGAATATGTATGCCGAAACCAACTGTGTCACTCTGTCAGGAAGTGTATAGGGGGACAATGATCTCTTCCTTCCTGGATGCTAATGTGTTAGTACTGAGATGTGCCACATAGAAGGATTTTGTGACCACAGTGGCAATGTGGTGCTCAAGAGACATTGCTGTCAACCTGTGTACCCAGATCTCTTATAACGCCTTCTTTATTCTGGGGACTACCATTGATGTGGTAATTCATGGGAACAGGGTTTTCCCCAATGGGGATGACAATGCATTTTCTGACATTGAGCTTAAGGCCATGCTCTGACACCAGTCATTGGTCTCAGTGAGGCCTTTCAGTAGGATGCCAACATCACTTGGGTAGTTAATAATAGCTTCCAACTTGCAATTGTCTGCAAACTTTGTCATCCAGAGTCCCTTCATGTTGGCATGGACTTCACAGACGTTGATACCAAACATGAGAGGAGCCAGGACAGAACCATGTGGGACTCCACTTATGACTGCTCAGCAGTCTGACTTGGATTCAGCTATTTCCACACTGTGTGTCCTATCTGTGACCCATTTTGCAGCACACCTAGTGATATAGGGGTTGATGCCTAGCTTACTGAGTTTTTGCATGATGCCTGAGTGGGAATGTTATCAAAGGCTTTGGCCAGATCAAGGTAGGCTGTATGTGCCACCTTGCCTTCATCCACAGCTCAGGTGACTGACTCCAAGAAGTTGACAAGGTTGATTGAGCAGGTATGACCTACCCTTCACAAAGGTAAACTGTGTGGGATCCTGAGTCTGCAAATTCCCATATCCCTGCTTATTAGGTGCATGATGATGCCATCCATAGCTTTGCATAACAGACTTGTCAGACAGTTGGGTCTGTATTTCTCAGGGTCTGTAGGTGCACCTCATTTGTGGAGAGGGGTGACTGTAGCAGTGCACAATTCAGTAAGGACAAAACCTGAGGTGAGGCTGTGCTTGAACAGTATACACAGGTGAGGTGCCAGGTCACTCTGTAGTTCATGTAGAACACAGCCAGGGATATTGTCAGATCCAACAGAAGCTGCATTCTTGGCATTGGACAGTGGTGTTTTAACCTGTGCAGAAGTAATACTGGGCACCTAGCAGTGTACTGGTATTGTGATTGGTCCTGGGGGGGGGGGGTAAAGTTTGCACTCAATATGTCTTGTCAGCCAGTATATTGGCAATATTTGTTGGCTCAGTCTAGGAGGTAATATTGGCTAGTAGCTCAGAGCAAATCTTGCTATTGCCATGGAGATTCTTTACATGGCTGTATGAAACCTTGTGGTTGTCTTTACTATGTGCTCCAATTCTGTTTTCACAGCTAAATCTGTAGTACTTGATGAGGGATCTCAACTTTTAATTGAGGCTGATAAGGGATTTTTTCCAGTCTTGGGACTTCACCTTACTCCATATCAGTTCCCTCCTTCTGTTGTACAGTTTCTTTATGGCCGGGGACCACCAGATTAGCTTCCTTTGTGGAGGTGTCTCTATTTACATCACACTTCAAGGTGGTTCAAGCAATATGGTGCATCTGAGCTTCTCCATGTACAACTCGCCATAACCAAAACTGGGAAACTGCATTTTTAGCAAATCCAATATTCAGAATAACCAAGTCACAGTTTTCCTAGGTCAAACAAGTGAGTCTTGGGCCAAAGAACCCACCCACCCCCATATATCTAGAGATCTCTCCCTCTCACTATGTTGTTGTTGTTGTTGTATCTTTCAGCTTTTCCGGGTTAGGGGTCGCCACAGCGGAACTTCGGTCCGCTAATGATTGGCAGTAGATTTTTACATACCGAGTTGCCGGCTCTGATGCACAACCTTCAACAAAGGTACGCCCATTCACGCATGTCTCCACACAGAAGATGCTTAGGCTGAGAATCGAACAGGACAACGTCTTACTGTGAGGCGACAACGCTACCGCAGCACCACCACCACAGTATAGCTCTCTCTCTCTCACTATATATATATATACATAAATTAGTATTATTATGAAAAGATCTCTTGGGGGTATACTTTGCAATAGATAGGGATGGGAATCGTGAGCCAACATCCATCAGTTGTTTTCATTTGCCAGAGTCATTATAGCAGTATTTTGCACAAAGGTGGCAAAAGTCTCAAAGTTGACTGGTATGTTGTGAGGGTGTGGGTAGCTGTGTGTTTGTAGGGAATGGAGGTGTGCCTTTGTTAAGTGTGGTGTGAATATTATGCCTTGCCAAATGGAGAGATTAAGAGCAAAATTGTTTGAGTGCCTTGTTTGGAGTATGGAATCAATGCTACAGCTGCTGATACTGTTTCAATACGTGTTTCATGAAATATGCACAAGCCTGTCTCATTTGGGGTAGTTGCAATGGAGAACAAATGAGGATGTCGGATCTCTTATCTGCATATCTCACAAGTGTCCATAATTTTGGCTTATTCTTTTGCTCTGAGATACTACAACCTTTCATGCTTTTTAAAAAAGGTATTGGTTTCTCATGAACAAATAATGACATTCATTGCAGTTAAAGACTTCTTTTTTTTTCCTTCTTCAGAAAATGCTTATACATGCAATCTTATTTTCTGAGCTTACTAAATCAGTAATATTCTTATTTTCATAATAATTTGATTTGGAACCTTTCTCCATGAGTCTGTTGCTGAGAGTAGTAACAAGTATACAACTAAGACAGGCTACATAAAGCAATAGTAACAGAAAGTAGTGGATCGCATCAGAGAAGAGGCACCAGAAGCTATTGAAGGTTGGGGATTGGAGAGTCAGAAGGGAACTTGGTGATCTAAAAAGGGCAATTTAAAAAAAAAACTATTTACTACCTCAATAGAGGTTTACTTAGAGCTCAGCCAATTTCCCTTTTGGTGCTTGAATTAACATTTCCTGATTGGTCTTACCCATTCCATGGCTGAAAACTGAATATTAGCCCTAGTGTGAATAAGTGTGATTATATCATAGATAATTTGAGGGGAACCAATGTAAAAGATGCACCATTTAGTAACTGCTTTTGTCCATTAGTAGCATGAGGGGAAATCCCTGGGTGCATTTTCTATTACCCATCCTTAGCTCCAAGTTGCATTTGAATATGAACAGGGATGAACTGTGTTGTACTTGAATGGAGAGTCTGTTCTGGAACAGTAGTATTCTCTGTGCTATATATCTGTCTCTCCACATTACTCTGTTTAGATACCTGGACTGAGTATTGCTCATGCCATTTAACTTGTTGATGTTCAGTAGGTTCACCAGTATTGGATCAGAGGATACCTTGTATGCCAGACACAGGTCACCTCTTAGCACTCTGTAGGATACTGAGTATAGTGATAAGGCTTTGAGGTAGTCCATGCAAGACCTATTGTTTAGGACTTGTATCCTTTTAGTAAGGTATCTCTGTGGGCATTTCAGTTGTTGCATATGTCTGGACAGACACATGCCAAAATGGACATTATACAAAATGATTGACCTAATGAGGGCTTTGTAAAGGGAGACAATAACATCTCTAGATTTAGTCATAATCATTTTTTTTCATAAGCTGTGCAATATATAAAGACTGTTTTATGACACTTGGCACAAGTTGTTGAAAAGTTAGGTCACTGACCACACAGGTTCCTAAATGCAAAACAACTGGGTCAACTCACAGAGGGATATTGTCAGTTTGTTAGTTCCCTGGGGTAGATGACTTCCCAAAGGATACAGTAATGTATTTTTTGCAGTTCAGTTTCAATTCATGATTCTGGCACTAGTTGTCATTTGGGACAAACCTTCCTGCATGATGGTTAAGTCATTTGGGGATTCAATAACTGCTGCTAGCTTGCAGTCATCTCAGACTTAGTCAACCAAAGCCCTTTGGCATTTGTTTTTATTTTGTGAAGTAGATGCTAAATAGGAAAAGTTTTACCACTGAACCATAGGGGACTCCATTGGTGAATGGTTTCATTCGAGAGGTAGCCTCCCCTGTTTTGATCTCTTCCACCTCATGAGTCAGTTGGCAGTCCATCTAGTGATGGAAGGGTTTATTCCCACTTTATTCAGCTTTTCTACTCTACTCTACTTGAGTACTAGATTGTGTCAAAAGGTTTTGCCAGCTCAAGGTAATGTGGTGTAAACTGTTTTATCTTCTGTGATGAAAGGAGGTACTGCCAGCACAGCAAGCTGGAATTCTGTAAATAATTATATGTCATTTGTGAATATCAAATTGATTTCTATAAGATGCTTGTGTTACAAATGTATTATAACTGTAGGTCATACAAGATGCTGGTGTCACAAATGTATGAGAACTGTATGTTATGTATATATCAAACTGATTTGTATAGACATTTCTGTTGAAAAGGTATTTGTAAAGTGCTTGTATTTGAAATGTATGCACAGTGGGCCTTACTGGAGAGAACAGAAATGTATATGCACTACTGTAACTGTTTAAAAGTAAATGTTTTAGCAGAGGAAGTTGGAGGGTTAACCTCAGTCCAGCAAACTTTCGAAAAATATCTAAAATTAAATCACTTTATAGGCAAGGCCATAAAGATGCTATCTCACAGGTTTCAAGGCAGCCAGAGACACAAAGTCTGTACTGGGAGGCTTTCTATATTGTCTTTGGGGTGAACTAATTACTAGTCATGAAGTGGGGATGAATGCAATTGCTTTATGACTTCCAGCACCTGCCAAAGATCTGAGCAAAAGCCCTTGTGTGTATATTTTTACAGGTAGGTGCTAAATACAGCCAGCTGCCAGCAATGAGGGATTTGCATGGAACTAGAAGTCAGATGACCAGAAGTTATATAATTTTGCAAGCTCTCTCGGCAATAATATTTTAGATATTATTTTGAGAAGTCTCTTAGTGAGAAAGAACATTCTGTATTCTGTCTTAGACCTGATAACAAGAAGAAACATTTATTTATTTAACATTTGTTAACCAGGAAAGTCCAACTTGGAATGGAGCCAATTTTCAGTGGAAGCCCAGGCAGAAAGGCTCCAGATGCATGTCATTGTAATGTGGGAGAAAACCGAAGCACCCAGAGGGAACCCACACGAACACAGGAAGGACATGCAGACTCCATACAGAGTGCACCCCAGCCGAGAATTAAACTGGAGAACCTCTTGCTGGGAGGTAACAGCACTACCACTGCACCATCCATTCACCACATTATCTGCCTTGCTGTAATTAAGTAAGTTACAAGGGACTAGTAACTCTCTTAGATATAGTCAAGACTATAGTGAAGCTTAGTTTATATACTGTTCTTTTTTATTTGTTTGAGACTGTCCTTCAATGTTGTTTTAAATATTTCCTGTGATTTTGAACTCTGATGTTACTGTGAATATATACTTAGTATTTTCTTGTCATTTTATTATTTATTATTAAACATGTTTAAATATTTCATTGTGGCTGATCTTTGTAGAGATATTTAAGTTCTGAGAATACTTGCATATTTATTTGGTGACAATGTGTGGACCACTCCTAATAACCAAAACGTAGAACAGTTTGAAGAAAGCACAAATCTGTAATCCACACAAAATACTTTAATAAAATGACTCTTCAGTCCAACAAAACGCAGAAAGATAAATTAAATGACTATGCAGTCCACTAATGCGATTACACCAGCACTGCATTTTTGTTTAAACAACTTCATCAGATGGAGACAAATGCATACCTACACAAAACACTCCATATATACTCATCAACATAATTAAACAATTAATTAATTAAAAAGGGAAAACAAGATGCATATACATTTAAAGGGCTAGAGCTCATAATACTTTCAACACATACATTAAATATAATAATTTCCCCCCGTACTATCCTATTACTTTAATAATTTAATATCAATACAAAAACATAGTGAAAAAATTAGAATTACACAACAAAACTGACAAAAAAACATTGTAACTACTTGATCTAATAAAAACATATTAGGTCCTTTAAAACCAGCCAGTTGAACAATTGCTGCATATAGTATAATATACTACCATAACTTTAAAATATAAAGTAGTTTTAAAATACATTTAAAATAAAGTAGTGGAATAAAATTACATAAAAAGAAAAGGAAAAGGGAAAAAAACTTACAGCTTAGCTGATCTCAGCTTAAGCACAGGTGCTAAAGAGATGGCATCATTTAAACCTGGAGATTTGTTCGCCTCCAAGAAAAGCTGCCACAACAGCTCTTTATATTCAATCGAAGTTTCCCATGGGCCACTGCTTACATCCTTTTCCACTACTTCCAACACAAAGAAGTTAAATTTAGCTTCCTGACAAATTAATTTATGTCGGTATAAAGCATTATTAGTACATTTTGTTTTCATCTCATAATAATGCTCATATATTCTGTTCTTTAACTTTCTTTCCGATTTCCCTATATAAAATGCATCACGATGGTCACACAAACCTAAATACACTATCCCAGAGGTATGACAGTTAGCAAAATATTTGCTCTGAATCAGTCTGTCCCTACTCTCTATAAAGATAGTTTGCTTAGTACAAATATAAGGGCATTGGGAACATCTTCCACATTTAAAGGTTCCCAGTTTACCTTCCTTAACTTTTTTCATATCATATTTACCCTCTAAAATAGTCTTTAAGCTTTTGGCCCTTCTATATGTGCATTTCAAAGGTTCATCAAAAATACATTTCAAGTCTGAAATCTGACCAAACCTATACCATTCTTCCTCCAAAATCTTCCTAATTCTAGGTGCACTACCATTGTAATCCACTACAAAATTACCTGTACAATCACTATTAAACTTTGTAGATTTTGGCTCATTCAAAACTAAATTCAAACCCAGAATGGGTTTGAATTTGTCAAGTCTACCTTCCCTAACTTCTCTCTCTATGGACTCAATAAGATCTTTAGGGTAGCCTCGATCCATAAACATATTGTGTAAAATTTTACACTCTTCATCAAAATCACTCTCTCTTGATGTCATACGGCTACCCCTCACGTATTGCCCCTTAACAATACCTTTTTTCTGATGGTTAAGGGTGAGCACTATTGAAGGCCAAATATGAATTTGAAAATGTTGCCTTTCTAAAAATTTTTGAATAAAAACAACCATCCCCTTTGCCTATAGTAATATCCAAATAATTTAAAAATTTCTTGTCTTCTTTATAGGTAAATTTTAAAAAATCAGTAGAATCTGAGATATACTTAAAAAATTCTGAAAAATCATCCTTCGTACCCACCCATAAAAAACACATATCATCCAGGAAACGCTTATAAAATTTCCAATTATGAGCATATTTTGAATTAATAATATATTTTTCTTCCCAAGCTGTTAAAATAATGTTAACATATGTGGGGGCACATCTTGCCCCCATCCCTACTTCCTGAATCTGTTTAAAAAACTCCCCCTCATAATGAATAAAGTTATTATTCAAAACTAAATCCATAAGAACTAAGATCAGATAAAAATCATTATTATTAAATTTACCATATTTTAACAAGGCTTCTTCAAACCACATCATCCCATCATTGTGTGGTATAGATGAAGAAAGGTCCACTATATCAATAGTAATAAAAGTAACATTATCATCATAAAAATCCTGTATTATACTACGTAATAAGTCCCAAGAGTCTTTTACAGTCCCCTGGCCTCTCATAGATAAGGACTTTAACTTTACATCCAACCATCTAGCCAATGGAGCAGTAACTGAGCCCTCTGACGCAACAATAGGTCTCAAAGGAGGATTTTCCACATCTTTATGCACTTTTGGTATCCCAAAAATAGTGGGAACCTTAGGTTTCTCAATGTGAACATATTTAAAAGTTTCAACATCAATTGAGCCTTCCATAAGCAAGTCATTTAAAACCACATATATTTTCCTATTACCTATATTAATCTCATTTATAGAGGCTCTGACATATTTTTCTAAATCACCTAAAATTTCCATCATCTTAGCTTCATATAATATATTGTCCATAATAACAGAACCTCCACCTTTATCTGGCTTCATAACTGTCACTGTAATATCCTCCCTAATTTCCTTTAATAACCCATATTCATCCTTAGTAAGGTTGTACATAATTTTGTTCCTTGAGAGCTCAGCTCTAAGTTTACTCTCCATTATGGCCTCAACATTTCTTAATTGTGGGTGTAAAGGCGGGTTAAACAAACTTTTCCTTTTCAAAACTTCACAATTTTGCCCACTGCTGTTACGTCCCTGAAAAAGCAGTTCTAAATTTTTCTTCCTTAAAAATAACTTAAGATCAATCAGCACCTTACTAATATCCGCCTTCGTGTTAGGGACAAATTTAAGGCCTTTTGATAGTAAGAAAATGCACTTTATTTAATTCATATTTACTATCATTAAAAATAGTGTAACCTTGATATTTATTAATACAGCCTTGGGAAAGAATAAAATCAGTGTTAATACAATTATTAAACATATGTTCCCCTATCAATTCCACTGCTGAAATCTCTTGTTGCTGCTGTTATAGCTGTTGCTTTGGTTGCCCCTTGCCCCTATGTACCCCCCAAACTGGTAGTTTCTTTGCTGATAATTTTTTATTCTCTCTGACCTTCTTAAAGGGGGGTATTCATCCAAGTTGTTCAAATCACCTACCTCGTCTCCTCCATGTAACACATAATGTTCATTCCCTCTCCTATCCGTACCAAAACCATTGTGATTTCTATACGAATAGTATCTTGGTTTGGGGTAACACACTTTATCCTTATATTCTTTGATATCTCTATCTAATTTTCTACTTTTTCTAATATATACTTTATTTATATCATTGTCAATCTTATGCAACATATCATAATACTGTCTCTGCCCTTCCTCTACAGAGAATAACAAATCTTCTGTAATTTTCTGATTGATACCTAAAATTGAAGGTATCAATCAGAAAATTACAGAAGATTTGTTATTCTCTGTGGAGGAAGGGCAAAGTCAGTATTATGATATGTTGCATAAGATTGACAATAATATAAATAAAGCATATATTAGAAAAAGTAGGAAATTAGATAGAGATATCAAAGAATATAAGGATAAAGTGTGTTACCCCAAACCAAGATACTATTCGTATAGAAATCATGATGGTTTTGGTACGGATAGGAGAGGGAATGAACATTATCTGTTATATGGAGGAGATGAGGTAGGTGATTTGAACAACTTGGATGAATACCCCCCTTTAAGGAGGTCAGAGAGAATAAAAAATTATCAGCAAAGAAACTACCAGTTTGGGGGGTACATAGGGGCAAGGGGCAGCCAAAGCAACAGCTACAACAGCAGCAACAAGAGATTTCAGCAGTGGAATTGATAGGGGAACATATGTTTAATAATTGTATTAACACTGATTTTATTCTTTCCCAAGGCTGTATTAATAAATATCAAGGTTACACTATTTTTAATTATAGTAAATATGAATTAAATAAAGTGCATTTTTCATTACTATCAAAAGGTCTTAAATTTGTCCCTAACACGAAGGCGGATATTAGTAAGGTGCTGATTGATCTTAAGTTATTTTTAAGGAAGAAAAATTTAGAACTGCTTTTTCAGGGATAGAACAGCAGTGGGCAAAATTGTGAAGTTTTGAAAAGGAAAAGTTTGTTTAACCCGCCTTTACACCCACAATTAAGAAATTTTGAGGCCATAATGGAGAGTAAACTTAGAGCTGAGCTCTCAAGGAACAAAATTATGTACAACCTTACTAAGGATGAATATGGGTTATTAAAGGAAATTAGGGAGGATATTACAGTGACAGTTATGAAGCCAGATAAAGGTGGAGGTTCTGTTATTATGGACAATATATTATATGAAGCTAAGATGATGGAAATTTTAGGTGATTTAGAAAAATATGTCAGACCCTCTATAAATGAGATTAATATAGGTAATAGGAAAATATATGTGGTTTTAAATGACTTGCTTATGGAAGGCTCAATTGATGTTGAAACTTTTAAATACCTTCACGTTGAGAAACCTAAGGTTCCCACTATTTTTGGGATACCAAAAGTGCATCAAGATGTGGAAAATCCTCCTTTGAGACCTATCGTTGCGTCAGAGGGCTCAGTTACTGCTCCATTGGCTAGATGGTTGGATGTAAAGTTAAAGTCCTTATCTATGAGAGGCCAGGGGACTGTAAAAGACTCTTGGGACTTATTACATAGTATAAAACAGGATTTTTATGATTATAATGTTACTTTTATTACTATTGATATAGTGGACCTTTTTTCATCTATACCACACAATGATGGGATGATGTGGTTTGAAGAAGCCTTGTTAAAATATGGTAAATTTAATAATAATGATTTTTATCTGATCTTAGTTCTTATGGATTTAGTTTTGAATAATAACTTTATTCATTATGAGGCGGAATTTTTTAAACAGATTCAGGGAGTAGGGATGGGAGCAAGATGCGCCCACACATATGTTAACATTATTTTAACAGCTTGGGAAGAAAAATACATTATTAATTCAAAATATGCCCATAATTGGAAATTTTATAAGCGTTTCCTGGATGATATGTGTTTTTTATGGGTGGCTACAAAGGATGATTTTTCAGAATTTTTTAAGCATATCTCAAATTCTACTGATTTTTTAAAATTTACCTATAAAGAGGACAAGACATTTTTAAATTATTTGGATATTACTATAGGCAAAGGGGATGGTTGTTTTTATTCAAAAATTTTTAGAAAGGCAACATTTTCAAATTCATATTTGGCCTTCAATAGTGCTCACCCTTACCATCAGAAAAAAGGTATTGTTAAGGTGCAATACGTGAGGGGTAACCGTATGATATCAAGAGAGAGTGATTTTGATGAAGAGTGTAAAATTTTACACAATATGTTTATGGATCGAGGCTACCCTAAAGATCTTATTGAGTCCATAGAGAGAGAAGTTAGGGAAGGTAGACTTGACATATTTAAACCCATTCTGGGTTTGAATTTAGTTTTGAATGAGACAAAATCTACAAAGTTTAACAGTGATTGTACAGGTAATTTTGTAGTGGATTACAATGGTAGTGCACCTAGAATTTGGAAGATTTTGGAGGAAGAATGGTATAGGTTTGGTCAGATTTCAGACTTGAAATGTATTTTTGAAGAACCTTTGAAATGCACATATAGAAGGGCCAAAAGCTTAAAGACTATTTTAGAGGGTAAATACGATATGAAAAAAGTTAAGGAAGGTAAACTGGGAACCTTTAAATGTGGAAGATGTTCCCAATGCCCCTATATTTGTACTAAGCAAACAATCATTATAGAGAGTAGGGACAGATTGATTCAGAGCAAATATTTTGCTAACTGTCATACCTCTGGGATAGTGTATTTAGGTTTGTGTGACCATTGTGATGCATTTTATATAGGGAAATCGGAAAAAAAGTTAAAGAACAGAATATATGAGCATTATTATGAGATGAAAACAAAATGTACTAATAATGCTTTATACCGACATAAATTAATTTGTCAGGAAGCTAAATTTAGCTTTGTTGTGTTGGAAGTAGTGGAAAAGGATGTAAGCGGTGGCCCATGGGAAACTTCAATTGAATATAAAGAGCTGTTGTGGCAGTTTTTCTTGGAGGAGAGCAAACCTCCAGGTTTAAATGATGCCATCTCTTTAGCACCTGTGCTTAAGCTGAGATCAGCTAAGCTGTAAGTTTTTTTCCCTTTTCCTTTTCTTTTTATGCAATTTTATTCCACTACTTTATTTTAAATGTATTTTAAAACTACTTTATATTTTAAAGTTATGGTAGTATATTATACTATATGCTGCAATTGTTCAACTGGCTGGTTTTAAAGGACTTAGTATGTTTTTATTAGATCAAGTAGTTATAATGTTTTTTTTGTCAGTTTTGTTGTGTAATTCTAATTTTTTCACTATTTTTTGTATTGATATTAAAGTAATAGGATAGTATGGGGGAAATTTTTATACTCAGTGTATGTGCTGAAAGTATTGTGAGCTCTAGCCCTTTAAATGTATATGCATCTTGTTTTCCCTTTTTAATTAATTAATTGTTTAATTATTTTGATGAGTATATATGGAGTGTTTTGTGTAGGTATGCATTTGTCTCCATCTGATGAAGTTGTTTAAACGAAAACGCAGTGCTGGTGTAATCGCGTTAGTGGACTGCATAGTCATTTACTTTATCTTTCTGCATTTTGTTGGACTGAAGAGTCGTTTTATTGAAGTATTTTGTGTGGATTACGGATTTGTGCTTTCTTCAAACTGTTCTACGTTTTGTTGTTTTGGTGAACATTGGAGCAGTGATTCTTTTTGGTTATAACCACTCCTAATAACCTTGCTCTTTGGTCAAACTACCATTTGTATTAGAATTAATATTACTCCGCAAAATTGGACACCCTTCATTAAGGGCCTTAAAGTAGCTGTCAAGGTGTTCTGCTGGCAGTGGTAACTACCTTATAGTCTGGGCAGAAGGGGGCATAGCTAGTAAAACTGTGCCAGCCTTGCCCAGGTCTGTGTTTGTGTGTGTGTGTGTGTGTGTGTGTGTGTGTGTGTGTGTGTGTGTGTGTGTGTGTGTCTGTGTGTGTGTGTGTGTTTGTGTGGGTGTGTCTGTAAAATAAATGTCCAAGAGTGTGTGTCTGAGTCAGCTACTTGGGCAGGGACATGAAACACTGGTTGGAGAAAGAGAGTGTTGGAGGACTTGGTTTGAAATCCTGGCTAAGGACTCAGCTATATAGGGATCTGGAGAAAGATGGAGAAACCTGCCCCAGACTCAACATGATCTCTGTGTGCTCTTAAGGGAAATTGCACTTGATGTAGAGAGCTGCATCTGGAAACACAGTTCAGGTACCTATTATCCTCCCAGTGAATGTCCCCCATAGTGCCATTGGTGAGAATTGAGGGTCCTTGATTACTGATCCAGTGGTGGGTCATCACACCTTCACCCATTGCTTTGGTGACAAGAGTAAAGCTTAAAATTTGCCCATGATTTTGAGATGCTCACACTTTCTCCCTGATTCTTGACCTAAGAGGTTGAGAGGTCAGAGCATACATTTCACTGTCCCTGATTTTATGTCATACTTTTGGTCTGTTCCTCATATGATTTGTGGTTTTCTGGCAAATTTATGAGGATTGCAAAACTTAAATAATGATATGGATTTGAGTTTCACACTTTTAGACTTCACATCCTTCAGAAAATGTATGCTAATACAAAACCTGTTATTCTAGCAACTAAGCATCTAAGAACAATGTTGCATTTAAAATCTTTCCCTGGTTCTCGACCGTTGACCCTTTTCCCGACCCATTATGTTTTTGGCTTTATCCCTTGAGCTATGACGTTTTGAAGTTTAACTAAGAACTGTACGCAATAGCTGTTTAACAATTTCAAGCTCAACCTGCTGATTTTTTTATTTGTTCAATTAAATAAAACATAAGTGCAACAAAAACTGAGCAACTTGAAAAATAGCAATAATAATCACATATAACCTAACTGAAGGCTTAAAGTCAGTCAAGAAACTTTAATAACATTTTTGTAAGCAGAACAAAAATCACATGTTTTATTGTGCTTTTAAATAAATTGTTTCTTGCATGACTTTAAAATTCTAACAAAACTGGGGCCAACTTGTGGTAATAAAAAAAAATAGAAAAAAAAGAAGACTTAAAGTAAGGAAGAAACTGTGTCAACTTCTGAAAACACTAAAAGCAGAGTCAAATTCATTCCAGTTTCTTGCCTGAATTAAGTCTTATTTTATCGTCATCATCATCATTGTTGTCATTATTATTTTTACTGTTATTACTTCATAAATGACTGACCAGAATGCATCTGGGTGTTGTATGTTGTATGTTGTATGTGCTGATGTCCACAATCCACAGAACTGCACAGCCATGTTCAACAATATGACTGTTATTAATTAACAGTAAATAACAGTGGAAACCATAAACTGTTGGAAGCTGGAATGAAAGCATGAAGCATCAATTGTAAAATAATAAGCACTTTCATTCCTTTATTACCAAACACAAAACGGAAACCTTTATTTTTTACAACTGACACTTTGTTGTTTCATTGTTACTTCTGATAGTTTATAATAAATAATGCAAAATACCAGAGCTGAATCATGGTTAAATGGGGCCCTAGGTGAGGTAATAGATTGAGGTACCCCTAATCAGCCCCTCCTGCAGCAACCCCCTACCCCCCAGAAGCAGCCCCCTCCCCAGCCATTCCAGTCTCCCATCATTTAGCTATTTCCCCCTGGTTACCATATATACTGTTCAAACCTGTCAGCGTGCATACTGTTTTCTTAATTACTTCTACAGTGATTACAGTTATTGAAATAAAATAGCACAAATACTGATAACCATTTGTTAAACAAACAATACAGTCTTACAATGAAAACAGACTTAACATGAGCAATAACCTTCTTTACCCTTGAAACTGACATTCATTGAAACTACATGAAAACTTGCATTCAAAGAAAATGCCTCTGTCCAGCGGAGGATTAAGTTTGCCTTTGGACTGTTTTCAAACCATGGGCTCCTTGCACACATTTTTAGGGCCATGCATACATATATGTGTTCTTTGATACACATTCTTGATTGTATTAAATTATATTCCTTGTATAATATAGCACTACTTGGTTAGAATGTGTTTTAAATTTACAGTTTTGAACATTCTTCTAATAAGTAATGAAACAAAAGGTATGAACCAGTAATGACAAAGCCACCCATTTCCGAAAATTTCAACCATAAAAGGCCACTCAAACATCTGTCATTTAGAAACAGAAGTAAACGTCATCTGAATAATTCCATATTAAAAAGATCTGTAACTAACAAAGAGGTTTCTACTGGCAAGCACCTTTAGATTTCAATGTTTCATCTACAAATTCAGTGCCTGCTGCCCTTGAAGAAATAATTGTCTATGTTACATTAAAAAATATCGGTAAGCTGGTAATATTGCAGTAGGGAATGAATGACAAACTGACAAGTTCATAGTTAGTAAGCATCTCATACAATGAAGGGCATCAGGAGTGTGGCACATCTATCCCCCTTAAAATGTACCAAATAATTAGCATCAAAAGGGCACTGCAGTGTCAGCACTCCATCTACATGAGCAGCAGTAAACTTTCTTTCCTTGAGACACACAAACCCCTGAAAATGTAGTGAGACTCATAATTCCCTAAAAATGTACTGAAACGTAAACTCACAATTCCATCAGCAGTCTGGTAGTTGGTGTAGAGGATTCAGGATCTTGTCTCCTGTAACCAAGTTACAGGGTCAAGCCTGATCAAGTTAATTGAGTAGCCTGCCACCCCCCCCCCCAACAAGGGCATTACATACCATACTTCTATACCTCTCAACCTAGTAGCATAAGAAATCTGGACAAAGCCTAAAATAATGGGGACAAAGGCCCAAAAATAGGGACAGATTTCAAATATTGCTCTTATAGACTTAGAAAGTTGCTAGAATAACAGCATTAGTATTAGCATACATTTTCTGAAGGAAATGAAGGCTGTTATGGTCAGCTGTCTGTCAGTTGCCAGGGTTATGGTCAGCTGTCTGTCAGGTGCCAAGATCCATCAGATAACACACACACTCAAGTCTCTCCACAGCAAGTACTGTTATGACTCAGTCATAGCTCATGTTGGTGTGAATGACTTGAGACGTACCTCACGGCAACAATGAAGAGAGACATGACTGAGCTCTCTGATTATATGTCTCGGGCAGGTACGTCCCCTAGCCTTGAGAAGCATACTACCTAAGATGATACCACAATATAAACATAAAATGATTGACTTCAACAATTGACTTAGTTAATGGTGTCATTCTAAGGGGATCCAGTACCTGTCAGAGTGCGATGGCATGGTAGGTAGACCACACTGCTTTGCCAGAGATCCTCTGGGATTTTGGTTACTGGCTAAGGCTCTTGCCTCCCCCCCACCATACTGCCTTTTTCAGGCAATGTCACAACAACCAGAAAATAAGCACTGAGGAATCTCAAGTTGAGAATGTACCTGTACCCCATGGCTTCTCTGAGCTTGAATCACAAAAGCAATACTAACTTAAAAAATACACATTCAAAGTTTGAATTCCAGCTAATGAACTCAATCTAGCCAGACAAGCCTCCAAGGCAATTTAAGAGAATAAACCCAGTCTTCAAACTATGAGCTCATATTTCCTATGTCAAAAGTTGAATAAAACCAGTAAAGTCTTCCTTTTGGTTTTCAAAAGCTTTATTTCTGAAGAATGTCCAACATAGGTAGGTGAGCATTGTAGCAACAATCTCTCTTCGTTTTATTTCAGTTGTCTTGTACCTATTACTCCACAGACAATTGGGGTATTTATATTTTGTACAGCATCAGCACATTAGGAATATGTAAATATGGATATAAAACTCTATTTTCATTGGTTGATATAGTCAAATTCATTTATGCAGATACAGATACAAACTCTCTATTCTCATTATTTAAAAGTGTTACATTCATTTTGTATAGAGATGGACCTATGGGAATAAACTTATCGCAAAGACCTCGGTCAAAGGGGGGTGACTGGCTACATTATAACCAGGGCTTTCACAAGTAAGTAAATGTGCAGGTAAACTAACACTCAGTTGAAAAGTAATTGAATTGAGGTTTCTAAATTACAACCAAACTCATATTAACTTTAACCCAGGGAACGGTATCTAGGGTTAAATAATAGGACCAGACTATTTGGTGTCAGAAACTTAAACATCATAAAAATCTTTAAAAATTATTAAACAGGTGTTGTGCTTTTTCATGTCTTTTAATGCTTTGTCTGGTAGATGACTAGAAGATGTTCAGAGGAGGCCACTTGAATAACTATATCTCAATTCAGATAATGCTAGATCTACTGTGGAGCATGTTAATAGTCTCCAGAAACTTATATAAATGGGGTAAAAACCCAGGGGAGTAAATGCAAGATATACCAAGAGTGGAACAAGCAGAACATTAACATTTAGCCAGTGAGCACAAATAGTGGCAGTAGATTAGAGAAAACAGAAAATGTTTGCATTAGGAACATAGTCACTGTTAGTAGACAGCATGATGATGCAGTTTTCTTAGGTTTAATACACTGTTGATGGAGATTATGGTGTTGAGTCCTGGTGGTTTGCCTGCATAAACCGGATCTGCCATTTCAGCTCCATTTTCTCCAGAATGTCATTGATGAAGCCTCATAGTGTTCCCTTTCTGACCATATCTATGATATGGACTCTGAAGGAGGTATGCCCAGTCTTTTTGTTGCCGTGCCTTCCCAATGTGTTGTTGCAGATGCGGTATTTTATGTTATGTAGGTGCTGAGCAGTCCTTGTTTTCAGCTTGTTCAAAGTTTTGTCTATATAAAATGTGGCACATTTTGAACATTCTGCTCTGTAAACTTGACACTCATTATCGCAGTTCCCTCTGTGTTTGCTGAAAAAGGATTTCAATGTGTTTGGGCAATTGAACTTATCGGTATTGCTCAGCAACTTGCAGTAGCCGTACTTCTGTTTTCCACAGGGCTAGGTCCCATATCTGTTCCGAGGTAGTGGGTCCCATTCCCTGCTTGCCTTCTCCAGGAAATGTCTCAGATTTCTGTTTCTCCTGACACTGAAATTTGATATATTGAAGAGGAATGAGTTAATGGCAGGGCTGGCCTGATAATACTCCGGTTGTCCCTAATAATGCCTCTAAGGGTTTGGAAATCTGTGGAGTACATAAGCACCATTAACAGCTCCTCATGGTCGTTCTTTTGTTGCCTTGATCTTCTTTCTCTGAGTTCCGTGTAGCCAGAGTTGTTTTGTTTGTCTTCTATAATGAGGTCAAAGATTGAATGACTGAAGGTTTCACTGTATCCCCTTTCCAAAAAAGTCCCTCTCTAGTTTAATGGTGTTGGCCATGAAATCTCCTAGGTTCTTGGACACTCACATAATCTGGAGCCCCTGTGACTTAAGAACATTTCTTTTGGTCAGAAAGGGGTGCATGCTAGCCTGGTGGAGGAGAAGGTTCACCTATGTGGGTTTTTGGTAGAGGTTGTTGGTGAGAAGATCTAAGTTGCACTCCATGGAAATCATGAGCTCTAAAAACATGGCTTTTTCCCTGTTATAGCTGTTGGTGAATTTTAAAAAGCTCATGGAATTCCCTATGTGATCAAAAGATTCCCTTAACCTCTCTTCTGAGCTCTCTCAGATGACAAAAATGTTGTCTATAAAATGATAGTAACAAGCCATCTCCTTAAAATTGGGGGAATTATAAATGTGGCCTTTTTCCCATTTACCTAAGGCCATGTTGGCTAGGCTCAGTGCCATCACTGTCCCCCATTGTGATACATTTTTTCTGCCTGAGGTAATTCCTATTTAAGCATAAAAAGTTGTTAATCAGGAGGATTCTGAGTAGTCTGCAGATGGACTCAGCCGCGTATCTGTGGTTCGAGCCCATGGTGTTGATAGCTTCCAGCACAGTTTCAATGCAATATTCTTGGGGGACCACAGTGTAGAGGGCCTCTACATTGATGGTCATTAAGATGGCATTTTTGCTGAATTTTAGGTTCCTGATCTTCCTCAGCAAATCGCTCGTGTCAAGCAAAAAGGAGGGGTTCTTCTCCACTAATGGCTTGATCTGCACATCCAGGTAGATGGATATAACCTCAGTGATACTACCCTCACTTGCTATGACAGGGTGGCATGGGGGGGTTCTTTATATTTTTATGAGGCTTGGCAATGTCACAACAACAAAATTCCCAACATAAAAATATCTTTAAAAAGCATTCCCAACATAAAAAATATCTTCAAAAAGCAACCTCAAGGTTATGCTGCTAAACACAAGGCGTCTACACCTAAAACTGCACTCACTGGAAGCAGCCCTTACCTTAAAATATGCTGATATCTGTGCAGTCACAGAGACTTGGTTTAAGGCCGTGGAACACACCCTGGCCATAATGAGTTATAATGCCTTCCACACATTCAAACCACACACTGAAAATGCGAGAACTAAAGAGGTGGAGTATCAATATTCATCAAAGATAAATACACCTGTAGATTGGTTAAACAAAAAAATGATTCCCTGGAACTAATTCAGGTCTGATTAACTGTAGGAAGACCCGTCTCTAAGTTATTGCCAGTTATAAGACCCCCTCCATGAACCAGGATACCCACACTGCATACTCGGATCAACTTGAATTACTCAAGATACAACTGATCACCCTGGTTTTAGGTGATGTTAACTACCCTTCTATAGACTGGGTAAATTATATGTGTAGTAACACACTTGCCCAAAGGTTCTTGGACTTCATCAACTTCAGTGCCATTGGTTGACACCCCCACAATGGGCTCAAACATTCTGGATCTGGTGCTCACTGACATGGTTGATCATTGCACCACCCCATGTTTCGGCCCTCCCTAGTGATGTCTGATCATAAATCAGTCTCATTAGAAGTAACAATAACATCTGACCCCCCCATTAGCAGCAACTAGACTAAAAAACTTCTTCAAAGCCACTTACAAACTAATACATGACGGCATTGATATCTTTATAGCCCCTGCCATCACTGATGGCATGGACACCTATACTGGGATTTACACCAATACCTTGTATAAGCATTGATGCAAATGTATTCAATCAGCTATACCCGACAGGATCAAAACAATGTCCTCAACAAAGAATAACCATGCCTGGTGAACATCCACCATTAATAGGTTATACAATAAGAGAAATAAATTGCTGTTCAAGAGCAGGAAGGAACTGTCTCTGAATTGTAAATATTCCCTCTTCGGTGTAAACAAGCAAATAAGATGCCTCATAAGGTACTCTAAAGCTAGCTATGACCCTAAATAAGACTCCTTTGCTAAGGATAACCATAGGACTTTAGCTACATCAGAAGCATTAAAGGAAAACCCACATCTGTACAGAACTAGTCATTAATGGCACCACATATACTGAACCCGCAGAAATAGCCAACCTGCTAGCTGACAAGGTCAATAAAAACTTCTCCCCTTTTTCTCACCATGTATCCCCTAAAGTAAGGTTGACCAAAACACGGCCTGCAGGCTGCAATTTTGTGTGGCCTGCCTGAACTGCTGCATGGTGACAAGAAAAATGCTCACACACACACACACACACACACACACACACACACACACACACACACACACACACACACACACACACACACACACACTTCAGCTTTCATACCTGCATTCCCTCACTCTCTCTCTCCACTCAGACACACACTCTCTTCATATCTCTCAACTGTCCAGATTTTTGTCGAATGTCCAGATTTTTCCACATATTTTTTGTTTGTTTCTAATAACATTTGTGTTTTCTGGCAAATAATTGATGACTGAAGTCAGAATATAATGACAGACATTTGAGTTTCAGATGTCATGCCCTTCAGAAAACCAAATAAATAAAATGAAGCAAAAGCAACGTACCAAAATAAAATGTATTTTTTTTTTACATTGCTTTTGCTTCGTTTTATGTATTTGGTGTGTTGTATCATACAAATGTTGCTCTTTTTGGCTTCATATAGTGTGTTGGATGCCCTTCAGAAAAATCATGCTAATATAAAACGTGTTAGTATATCAACTTTTGAAGTTTGTTAAGAGTAATATTTAAAAAATTTCCCTCATTTTGTGTATTTATCCCCCTGTTATATGGCTTTGTCCAGATTTCTTGCTCCAAGAGGTATGACTCTCTTCAACTTTTTACCTAATTTTAAATACAGCACAAATTATGAAGTTAAGCAAGCATGCAGGCATCCTTACAGCTGCATTATTCTGGTTGGTGACTTTTGCTGGGGTAGAGGGATTATGCACTATTTGTGGAACTACCAAGGCTGAGAGGGAGGAGTGGAGGGACTGGGCCTGTAAAACAATACAGTACAAGCAGGATGGCAATTAATTTTCTGGACCTTATTCCGCCTGCTTCATAGAGACCGAGACTCCTAGAGTAAGGTAAGGCTTCCAATTAAAAGTGTAGTGTGGATAGTGTGGATGGTGACAGTTGTGTTTGGGGGAATGTGCTTTACTTTCCTAACAGTAATTTATCTGACCTAGTTCTGGTGGGGGGGATTCAATTATGCTTTTTAAAGATGTTCGTAGTTGTACTTGGAGTTTGCCTTATTACTTGTTAATGTCAGCTTTTGTGTCCGAAAAGTGTTGACTTTAAGATGGCATTATTTTGCATATTCACTGTATTAGAGTTAGAGTGAAGAGAGATGTACAGGGCATGAAAATTGTGTGTTAAGTTTTGTACACTGTTTTGTTCCAATGCGCATGGTCCAGGGTGACTCTCACAGTCATGCTTCTGAGTGGGCAATTAGTGGTGTTGGTTTGTTTATCTTCTGCATATTGAGGTTGTGTGTTATTATTACTTATACCGAAACAAAAATGCCTAACAGAAAAATAAAAATTGAATATGAAAAGTGAGTGTATCAAAACCGATGAGAATCAGACTATTTGATTACTAACAGTGGGAATAAAATTCATTGTCTTGTTTGCATGCAAGTTTTGTCAATGCCTAAAGAGTATAATGTGAAATGACACTACAGTACATTACACAGCAAAGCCTTTGATATGTATAGTGGAGAATCAAGACACACCATTATTGCAGAATATAAGAAGAAATTGATGCATTAAACCAGCTTTTTTTTAAAAACGTAACACTAAACAAAGTTCTAGCCTTGCCCTTCGTACAAAGTAGCATTGGAGTTAACGAATGCAAAGAAGCCTTTTAATGATGGTGTGATAGTGAAGAAATGTGTAACTGAAATGGCAAAAGAATTTAACGAGCCAAAATTAGCTGAGAAGTTTGAAACAGTAGCATTATCTCAACAGACCATCGCAAAACATGTACAACACATAGATCAGTGTTGGGTCTTTCGGCTTTTCCCGGTTAGGGGTCGCCACAGCAGAATTCCGGTCCGATAGTGCTGGCTTGCCGGGCCTAATGCACAACCTTCAACGAAGGAACGCCCATTCATGCATGTCGATATATTTCAAAAAATATATGTGATTTAATAGCAAAATGTGAGTACTTTTCATTGTGTCTGGATGAAAGTACTGATCAAGCAGATGTAAGTCAACTTTTAATTTTTGTTTGAACTATTGAAGAGAATGTTGCTATTAATGAAGAACTCCGCAGTCTTATATCTTTACATGGGACTACTAAAGGTACTGATATTTTCGAAGCAGTTCAAAAGTCAGTTACGAACTACAGAGGATTTGATAAATGTTCCTGCATCATAACAGATGGGCCAAAGCTATGACAGGGACTGGAAGTGGCTTTTGTAGACTATTGAAACAAAATAATATCAACTACCCTACAATTCATTGCATAATTCATGAAGAAGCACTCTGTGGAAAATTTCTATGTCAAGTCAATGCTATGAATGTAGCTGTAAAAAATAACTAATATTATATGATGAGGTAATAGATCTCTGAGTCATCATACGTTTTGAGATTTCTTGAGAGAAATGGATGCTGCATACGGTGATTTTGTTCCTTCATTTTGATATTCACTGGTTGAGTGCTGGAAAATGTCTGGAAAGCTTTTTTGCCATTTGGAAAGAAATACCCATGTGAAGTCTGAAACAACAGAACTTGAAACTCTAATGCAAGATCCCATATTTTTATCAGATCTTGCATTTATAACAGATGTGACCAACCAGTTGAATGAGCGGAACTTAAAACTGCAGGGCAAATAACAGAATATCGCCAACTTAGCCAACTTATATGGTTATTTGAATGGCATTAAAAGTAAATTGAAGCTTTTTAAATCAACATTGACTAGTAATATTTTTACTTTTTTTCCAAATTGCAAAGAACATCTTAAATAAATGAAGAATTCTGAGGAAATATCATTTTCAGCTCATGTGAAGTATATTGACATGATCACTGAATATTTTGAGAATCGATTTGGTGATTTTAAGGAAATTGAAGAAGATATTTCAATTTTTACTGAACCCTTGACTGTCACCATTGAAAATATAAGATCCAACCTTCAGCTGGAATTGTGCAATTTGCAATCAGACCCTTTTTATACTAACAGAAATGAAAAAGGAGAAGATTTTTTTTAAATTACTACCAGTAGAGCGGTACCTAAAATTGAGGAAGTTTGGACTCAAGATGTGCTCAATGCTCAAGAGCATATATCTTTGCAAAAGCACTTTTTCAACAATGAAATTCATTAAATCAAAGTACAGATGTTCATTGACAGATAATTCTCTTGCAAATTTACTGTGATTGGCAGCTACAAGCATCAACATTGATATAGCAGCTTTAGTAAATGAAGTAGAACTACCACAGAACTCTCATTAAAATGAAGAGGTTGAGAGGTATGCTGGTCAGAAATGCAGACAGTATTTGGTCATAACTTTAAACAGAAGCGTGATAACCACTCCAGGACAGACATTCAATTTCTAAAAAGGACTCATTTTTTGGTGCATTTGAATTTAAGTTCCAGTGGTTCAGACCTGTGGAGAATTTCTTAAGCACTGAGGCAGAGTCTGCAAAGAAGAGTCAGCATGCAGAAGTGTACCCTGACAGTGCTAACAACTGAGTTATGAGGGTTAAATGCCAGCAAGTTTAATATTTTACTACAGGTAGAAAACTAGCCCTTAATGGAAAGGCATTTGTTCTTTAAAAATTACTGTATATTGTCAACTGTATCATTAAAAAAACTTTTATAAGCACCATGACTTTTCTTTCTTATGAAATGTTTGAAGTGCTTGCTAAACCTAACTAACACAGTAGGACACTCACAGTCATTTCAATATACAGTGTGTAGTGTATTTGTTATGGATGCAGCCCTGGGATAATTTATTTTTTAATGTGGCCCTCGGATTACCTAAGGTTGGACAACCCTGCCCTAAAGCATCTCTACTACCTGCCCTCCACCTAGTATCCCCAAGGAGCAGATCAAAAACGCTCTCTCTGAAGCCAAAAACACAGCCAATATGGGACTTCATAATATTCCATGCTGTATTCTAAATGGAATAAAACAAGTACTAGCTGCAGTGCTGAGTACTCTTCTTAACTACAGTCTAAGCACTGCTTTTGTACCTGCTGAATGGAAAACAGCAACTGTCATCCCGTTATATAAAAGAGGTGCCTCCACAGACCCTGGGAACTATAGACACATAAGCCTGACTAGCTTAATCTGCAAGGCTATGGAAAGAATAATCCTGGTCCTTATCAACAAAGATATGGGAGACCTCCAAATGCTCAAACTGACCCAGTTTGGCTTTGTTAAAGGAAGATCCTGACTCTTGACCTTGGTGGGTTTCTTTGAAACAGTCACCAAAGCCCTGGATGAAGGCAAATCTGTGCATACTCCCTCTGGACCTGACCAAGGCCTTTGACACTATTCCCCACTCAGGCATCATTGATAAACTCAACCAGCTGGAGTTCAACCCGTATATTGACAGGTGGTTTGCAAACTGACTAACCGATAGAATGCACACAGTCAAAATAGGTGACTTTACCTCCACCAGCAGACCTGTAACCAGTAGTGTTCCACAGGAATTTGTGCTTGGGGCCCCTATTGTTTGGAATCTACTTCTCAGATGTAGAAGTTGAAACAAAAGGCCAATGGCTGACAAAGTTTGCTGATGATTGCAAACTGGGCAAAGTCATTGAGTACCCAAAAGATGTCAACATTCTACAAGAAGGACTTACACAGATAAGCGACCAGTGCCAAAATCATGGCTTAAAACTCAATGCAAAAAAATGCATTATCATCCCTTTCAGCAAGGGCAACATCCTGCAGATTGCCACATTAGTAACAATACCCCATTCAGATATTATTGATAACCTCACTAACCTGGGCATAAACTCTTACGTCACAAGATGGATCACAAACTGGCTCTCAGACAGATCCTACAAAGTAAGAGTTGCGGGATCTATGTCCGAATCCAGACCAGTAATGAGCGGTGTGCCTCAGAGCTCTGTCCTGGCACCCCTCCTGTTTGGCATATACTTCTCAGAAGTACAGGCAAGCACTGAAGGGCTGTGGCTGGCCAAGTTTGCAGATGACTGCAAACTGGGTACTATAATAGAGTCTCCAGTCAACATGGATATCCTCCAGAAGGGCCTCAATGAGACTGATGCATGGTGTCAAAGCCATGGTCTCAAGCTAAATGCTAAAAAATGCATAGTAATCCCCTTTGGAAAAAACAGAGTACCCACAAACTACCACATAGGAGGTAACCCCCTAAAAGCTGAAGAAGTAATAAGGGATCTAGGGACCTAAGTAGATAGTCAGCTTTCTTTGATAACCATGTTGCCAAGGTGGTTAGAAAATCCTTCTGTGTGACCCATCTGATCATGAAAGGGTTAGCATCAAGATCTAAGGATGTAGTGGAGCCCCTCTACTCTTCCCTCATCAGACCCATTATTGAGTACAATGCACCAATTGGAATGTACCTGGCTAGGCATCTCCAGCAGCTGGAGAGACCACATAGGTACCTCACTAAGAGGATTACTGGCCTCAAACAGTTGCGTTATGCAGCATGATTGAAAAAACTAAGGCTTTTCTCTGTTGCATACCGCCTTCTCAGAGGCGATCTCTGTCTAACATACAGAGCTATGTCCAAACCAGAACTGTTGAACATGCTCCATCTTAGCAAAACCAAATCTACTCGAGCTACACGCTGTAGGGATATAAACCTCAACACAACAATGAATAGAACATGCTGGAGGGATAGATTCCCTTCGCAAAGACTTCCCTTGCTATGGAACAAGGTCCCAATCTACATAAGACAGAGCCCCTCACTATCACTCTTCAAGAGCAACCTTGATGAGTGGATGGGTAACAGAAATTTTACACCAGGGATCATACCAACAGCTCTACTAGATAGGGGCCAAGGGTACTAGCTGCTAGATCAAGGGCCTAGGGAACTAACCAAAGGGGCAGTGAATACCGCACAACATGGCTGGGCTAATATATGCCTTCGGGCAGATAGCCCAGTACCTACCTATGAACCTATGAACCTATAATACCCTAAGTATACAATCAGTGGTGAGAGATTTGGTTACACAGGTTGACAGCAACCTTTCCTTTGACCACCATGTCTCCATAGTGGTAAGAAAGGCTTTCTACTTTGCCCACCTCATAAGTAATGGCATTGCATCCAGAACAAAACAGGTCATAACCCCCCGTACTCCTCAGTCATCAGTCCAATAATAGAGTACAATGCTACCTTTTGTATGTACCTTACCAGGCACCTGCAGCAACTGGAAAGATCTCAAAGGTTTCTTACAAAGAAAATTCAGGGTTTTCAGCATATGTCGTACATTGACAGACTGAAATCACTGTCGCTATACTCTGTGTCTTACAGACTACTTAGAGGTGACCTCTGCCTTGCATGTAAAGCAGTCTCAGATATTGCTCTAATGGATATTATGCACATTTGTAAATCAAATAGTATAAGATGCACTTGCTCTAGGGAGCTCAACCTAGTATGTGACATCAACAGGACTTGCTGGAGAGACAGATATGTCTCACAGAGGTTACTTCTCTTCTGGAACAGGCTTCCAATTCTGATGAAGCAGAAATCCTCACTGACCCTATTTAAATGTAATTTGGATAATTGGATGGGAAACCACAAATTCACCCTGGGAGTTTCACCTTTGTCCCTCTTGGACAGGGCCAGTAGTTGTTGACTTAGTTCTACTTAATACATTGATATTTTTGGGAACAGTGGCTGTACTTGGCTAGGTTTGTAAGGACTCTAAGGCCATTAGCCTAGTAACCTCCTATGATCCTATGAAATTCAAATGTATGATATCATTTCAATTATTTCAGTCCTGAGGGATTTGCCATAAAACCGCAAATGTTGCAGAATATGCCGAAATATGAGGCAAAAATGAGGACATTCTGCAGAAATTTGGACAGCTGAGAAGTACACATACATCTCAATCTCTTAGTACAAGAAATATGGACAAATCCTGAAATAATGGGGTGTCAATGGCCCAAAACAGGAATGGATTTTAAATATTGCACTTTTAACTTAGAAAGTTGCTAGAATAACAGGATTTGTGTTAGCATGTATTTTCTTTTTTTTTCCAAATAATTTTATTGAATTTCATAAAGACAATAAATATAATATAAAAAATTTGTGAATAATTGAAAGAACAAAATATATACAATATATACATTTGGCCTATATAAAAAGAGAATGTTCAGTTAGAGAGATTTAGTTACACAATGGCAAAAAAAAAAAAAATAGTACATTTCTTTCTAATTCAATGAGGTTTTAGGAATATTTAGCATTTCAATAAGAGAAAGAACTTTCTTCCAAGGATTGTTAGTCCATTTTTAGGGAAGATTCTAGCTCATTTGACCTTTATTTCCAAATATATTGTTTCTTCTAATTTGTTTGTTTGTGTCTTTTGACTTTTCCCAGTTAGGGGTCGCCACAGCAGAACTCCGGTCCGCTAATGATTGGTAGTTGATTTTTGCATGCCAAGTTATCAGCTCTGATGCACAACCTTCAATGAAGGCACGCCCATTCACGCATGTCTCCATGCAGAAGACGCTCTAACTGAGAATCGAACCGGACAGCATCTTGCTGTGAGGCGACAACGCTACTGCAGCACCACCACCGCAGGTCATATTGTTTCTTCTAGTAAAGTCTTAAATTCTTCAATATTGGGTTCAGTAGAGGTTTTTCATTTTCTTGTAATACATTTTCTAGCAATTGCTAGTGTAGTCCATAGACAATATAAGTCCTTTCTACTCAATTCATTTATTTCATTAACATTTAGAAAAATCAGGGGTTTAGTTAATACAAATGAATCTGTAAAAATAGCTTGGAGGAAATTACCAATCTCCTTCCAGTATTTTTAAATTTTAATACAGTCAAAAAATATATATGACTAGTCAGCTGTACAACTCTGTAAACACCTCCAACATACCAAGTGTTTAGAGGAATTCATTTTGACAATTCTACTGGGAGTGTAAAAAGCTCTATGGAGAAACTTCTATGTGAAGATTTTCCAAACTTGTAAATTAGAGGTCAGTTTAATAGAGTACAGTAAATTAGTTTTACTTTCATGTGACAGATGTATTAATTGACCTTTAATGATAAAATTCCAGAAATTTTGTTTTGGATTAACTTTATAGTTTATTAGAATTTTATATAATATTGAAGTTAAATTTGTCCAGTTATGATTATGGTAGATCATTTCTTGAATAAAGAAAATGAATTGTGATTCAGTTTTGAAGGAAAAGTTGTTAATTATTTTTCATAATTCCTGGTGGAGACCCTGGAGAGATATGCTCTAGAGAGAAGAGGAATGAAGGTCAGCAGGACGAAGACAGAATATATGTGTGTGAATGAGAGGGAGGATAGAGGAATGGTGAGGATGCAAGGAGTAGAGGTGGCGAAGTTGGATGAGTTTAAATACTTGGGGTTAATAGTTCAGAGTAACAGTGAGTGTAGAAGAGAGGTGAAGAAGAGAGTACAGGCAGGATGGAGTGGGTGGAGAACAGTGTCAGGAGTGATTTGTGACAGACGAGTACCTGTAAGAGTGAAAGGGAAGGTCTACAAGAGGGTAGTGAGACCAGCTATGTTATATGGGTTGGAGACAGTGGCATTGACAAAAAGGCAGGAGTTTGAGCTGGATGTGGCAGAATTAAAGATGTTAAGATCTGCACTGGGTGTGATGAGGGTGGACAGGATAAGGAATAAGTATATTAGAGGGTCAGCCCAGGTTGGAAGGTTTGGAGACAAAGCAAGAGAGGCACAATTACATTGGTTTGGACATGTGCTGAGGAGGGATGCTGAGTATATTGGGAAAAAGATGCTAAGGATGAAGCTACCAGGTAACAGGAAAAGAAGAAGGCCTAAGATAAGGTTTATGGATGTGGTGAGAGAGGACATGCAGGTGGTTGGTGTGACAGAGCAAGATGCAGAGGACAGGAAGAAATGGAAACAGGTGATCTGCTGTGGCGACCCCTAATGGGAACAGCCGAACGAAGATGATGATGATGATGATGAATTCCTGAGCATAGAATAAGATACTTTGGAGTACAAGCCAGTTTGTATTTGGGTTATTGAAAGTATTTATTATCTGTTGCATGCTTAGCACTGATATATTTTTAATACAATGTTGCCAGCAAGTGATTTTTTTAAATTCCCAGTTGTTAAAAATGTTCTTGTGTATTTTGTTGGGAAAAATTTTGTTATTTTGAAGGGAATTAACAGATCCCACCATAATTTAATGTCTATGTTTGAGTTTACAAAAGATCTAAATAAATTATAAATGTAGTTTATAAGGTTTGAATTGGTGGGATTCCGTACATTAAATTGAAGATTAATACATAGTATATACCAACATTTATTGGTCTGATGATTTAGCAAAATGTTTTTTATTAGCTTATTTTCATTTAAGAAAATGGAAATATGTAGTAATTTCCAAGCAGATGAAAATTTGGAATCTATCCAATTGATAACTAATTTAAAGATAGAGGCTTTAATATATGTTTCTAAATCTGAGAAGTGTATTCCTCCCAATTCCTAAGGCCTAATATGATGAGAGTATGCTATCCTATTTCATTTGAGATACCAGAGAAAGTTTAAAAGAATGTTATTAATGTCTTGTAATAATTTTTTACTTGGTAACATTGGAATGGCATTAGCTATGTCATTTATTTTTGGAAGAAATACCATCTTTATTAGTTGTAATATATCTTCAAAGTTCAGATATAATTTGCTCCATTTATATATGAGTAATTTTATAGTATTTAGAATTTTTTATAATTTGTGGACAAGGAAGTATTAATATTGTCACATAATATAATTCCTAGGTAACTTATAGAAATAACCTGTTTTCCTATTATGCAATTTGTAGTTATATGGGTAAATTGATTTTTGTTTAGATGCACATGATTGGATTTTGTTTCACTTATGCGTAGACCTGAATTATAAAAAAAGGTTTGAGCTTGTGGATCCATTTCCTGGAGTGAATCTTCAGAGGCACTCAAAGTTAAAAGAATATCACCCACAAAGAGCATGATTTTGGAATTAAATTGACCATATATATCAATCCCTTTTATTTTTGGATTTTGACGTATTGAGAAAGCAAATAGTTCTATTGCTAGAGCAAATAAAATGGGAGACATAGGACAACCTTGTTTAGTGCCCTTGGAGATTCTAATGGATTCTGAAGTAAATGGGCCAAGTTTTACATAAGCAAGATTGTTTTTATATAAATGTTTTATCAAAGTAATGAAATGAGGAGGAAAATCAAAAATTTCTAGAGCATTAAAAAGGTAATTTTAGCTTGTCAAAAGCTTTTTCAATATTGAAAGCAATTAATAGGGCTTCAAGGTTATCCCTGTTTAGGATGTCTATGAGGGATATGATTCTTTGAATATTATCATAGGTATGTCTGTTATAGATAAATCCTGGTTGATCTTCATTTATAATATATATTAAACATTTTTTAATTCTATAAAAAGGATAGACATAAAAATGTTATAGTCATTGTTAAGTAGTGAGATTAGTCTGTAGGAACTAAACTGTTTTGGATATTTGTTTTCTTTTAAAATGGGAGTGATTAAAGAATATTTCCATGAGGGTGGTATGCTTTCAGCTTGTATTACATTTAAAGTTTTATGGAATATTGAGATAGCTGAAGATGGGAAAAGTTTGTATTGTTCAAATATGATTCCATCAATTCCAGGGGGCTTTATTATTCTTGCTTTCTTTAATTTTTTCAACTATTTCTTTGAGAGAAATTTGTTTTTGGATTTCAATTTTTAATTTATGAGGAATTTTATTTATTTTTGATAAGTTTAAATCTAGAGCTGAGTGATCAGAGAAAGTATTACCATTGGGTTTGTGGGCAGTATAGTGAAACTTAAAAGCTTCAAGTATGTCACTAATATCTGATACCAGTTTATTTCCCCTTCATTGATGATTTTTTGATATTATTATCAGAAGCTTGTCTTTCGACTCTCATTGCAAGAGTATGCATATGTTTTGTTGATGTTGAGTGTGAATTGATTTTTACTTTTTCCAATGCCAAATTAGTTTAATGTATTAAAATTTCATTGTGTTTATTATTTAAGTCAATAATTATTTTTTTCTTTATAAGTGGATCTTGTGAGTTGCCATTATTAATAATTATGAGTTGATTTTGCATATTGTGATGTTCCGATTCCCATTCTTTAGTCTTGTTTTTAAACCAAGCAAGTATTTTACCATATAGGTAAGGCTTCAGAGAATCCAATAGGATTATCAAACCAACTTCCTCTGACTGGTTAATATCTAAAACACTTTGAATTTCAGAGTCTAGCCATGGTTTAAATTACTTTAATTTGGTAAAATATGCTGGTATTCTTGTTGTGAAGGTCAACCTCTTAAAATTAATTTCAAATTTTAAAATAAATGAGTTATGATCCTAAAAGGAACAAGGAATTATGGAAAAATTAACTATTTTCATGTTCAAGTCTTGACATACAAAGAGCTTATCAATTCTAGTTTGAGTGTCAAATCTATAGTTTCTATGAGAAAACGATAGTGAATTATTCTCCTTATATCTATAAGTATCAATTAAGTTTAAGTTTTCACACCAATTCTTAAGAGCTTTGCCTGTAGGAGTAAGATGAATATGCCTTTTATTGGTGGATTCTGACACATCTAGAATACAGTTAAAGTCCCCACCAAGAATTAAGTTACTTTTATAGACTTAATTCATTAAGTCTAGATGTTTCCTAACTGTTCCTATCCCAATACCCGGAAACCAATAGGTATTAGCAAGTGTCCATATTCTGTTATTAAATTTTATTATAACAATAGCTATTAGTCCTTCTTTGTTTTCATAATTATAAATAATTTGGGGAATGGAGACATGTTTCTTCCAGAGTATTAGAACCTCTCTGTTTTTTTTTTCTTATATGAAGAGTGGGATAATTTTATATATTCTGATGGGTTCCAACCAAAATTACCATCTGATTTGAAATGAGATTTTTGAATAAATACAATTTGCACTTTATTTAGTTTTAAGTACCTTAGTAGGACTGATCTTTTCCTTGGATTATTTAATCTATTAACATTTAGAGATATTAAGGTTAACTCCATCTAGTTTGACATTGGTTACAAGATAACTGAGGTTAAGTTATAATTCAATGTTATCAGATCAGTAAGGTGTGTAACTATATTTAAAACAGTTTTAAATGGAATAATCAAATTAAATCTCTCTAACATAAACTGTGAGAAATAACTAGTGTTAGGCCAATACAGTAGGAAATTATATAATGAAAAAAGAATGATTGAATGTACCCAAACTAATAATGAATTTAAAACAACCTTTAACCAACATGGAGTGACATGCACTCCTAATCCAGATGAACAGAAATATTCATTCAGAGTATCCCTCATGACAGACATGAAGTGAGATAAGATATTGGCAAGTTTGAGCTCCAAAATAATATTTCAGGAGATACAATAATAAATTATTTAAATAATGTTTGCTATGAATAGTAACTAATTAAATAATGATATTAATATCCAAAATAAAGTTATTATCTAGATGCATGACCCTTAAAATTCTAGAATGTCATTAATGAAATGAGAAATGCAGACTCCCATACCATTTCTAATGTATAACATGAGAATCTATGCAGACTGAATGTAAATTCTCTTACACTCTTTAGCAAGTGAATGTAATGTTTGTTCTTGAAATATGCAAATTTAAGATATTAAATAGGCTAGAGCATTAACTGTCATCTGGGATCTCCTATGTATAATGGACAATGCATTTTTAACTGGCAGTTCAGTAAATAGTCTACAAATAAAGGAGACTCATAAATGTCTTTCCGAAGTTACAGTTCACAGATCGAGAGACAAAACTGCCTTTTTCTACAACCAGACTATACAATTAATTAACTGAATATCTTAATTTATGACCATACAAACAAGAGTAAATCCAAGTAAGAAAATAAAACCTTAGATAGTGATGCATTAAATTTATAAGAAAATGATTTCCAATTACACCGGAATTCTTTATATATTCATATGAAATTACATGAAAAAACAATAAACATGACAAATATGGAGGGGGCATCACTAAACTGTATATCAAACGGAACCGGATGAACCCATTACAGCTCAACCAGCGGGACCACCAAAGAAAACGAACCCAGTGAGATCAACATTATAAAACATCATCATGCTCCGGAAAGCCACAGCATGGTTATGGAGCCCCCTACAGGAAAAAAACAGTCTCAGTTACCAAATTGCTCTGACAGAGAAACTACACATCAGAACTCCGCTCTCAAAAAGTCAGACAACAGTAAACAAATCATTCAACTCTAATCAAATCTAATCATCGTATCTGGGCTTCTAAAAACACAAATAATGTATTTGTGCTCAGCAATCACAAAAGGAATCCTCACCACTGCTGCTAAGATCCCAGTCAGACTATTACTCAGATCGGCTTCCAGACATAGATATGTTGTGAAGAGCATAAATGAGTGGCAGTCAATTGAATGATTCTAAGAGGAGGATCTTCTTCAAGGAAAAAAAGAAAAAAATGTAGAAAGAAGCCACTCAGCTCAGAGAAATATCCAATAAGTCATATGTCTCTGAGAAAACAAAGCCGTGGCTCTAAGGTTAAACTTTGCCTAGATGCTTACTCACTTCAAACTAGCCAGGAAGTCTTGAACAGGAAACACGCATGAATAGCACCATGTTTTCATAAATCACACTAAAGCAGCCACTGGTAGCTTATTCAACTCAAATGTCAAAGCACAAGCAAATAAGCCCAAGGCAACAAAGCGATGTGCAAACAAATAGAATTAATACCCAAATGAGACAAATAAACAAAAGTAAACATATGGGTAGAAATATTATTCAATTGTTAGATGATTTTCCTTCTCTTTTACTTTCTGCTTTAAGCACTGTGATCTGAGTGTGTAAATAAATGTATAGTGAGTTAAGATAATCTGGTAGAGGAACATGGTGAATGGTACAAATAAAGCAAATTGAGTTTATACTAAGAGAGGAAAAGGTGCTATTTGAAGGCGCAAGCAAAATTCTTGAAGAGATATTGTCAAAGATGTATTCGTTATGACCGTTAGAAATGGAAAACAGCTATTTCCCCATCATTTTCCTTAAAAGGACAAAACTAACAAGTGCCCAACTAATATCATACTGATAAAGAATACTTCAGTAATATATGAAGTTATGGGCCACATTAACCGGTGCTTCCAAACATTTAGAGTCATAATAAATTATATTATTATTATATTAAATGTTAATTTTAAGAGAAAAAATAAATAAATATTAAAGGAAAACTGCTGACAGACAAACTCCTAGATATATAAATGCTGCTGTTGTTAGGGAAAAGTCTAGTTGTTAGTTTAAATGTCATATATAGTATATGAATGAAAGACAATTGAGAACTGACTTGCAAAACTGAGAACCATAGAAAATAAATAAGTAAATGTACATACTTTTGTTACTTTTTCGCAAAAAGTTCATGATCTAGTTGATACTTTGAGAGATTTAGTAATGTCTATTTTTTGAAGTTCAGTTTTTTTCTGTTTTTTCTTCCTCACAACAGACCAGTTGTTTTTATTGGAAGATCTTTTCAAGGTAGAAGAGACTGCCCGATCCATTTCTTCTGGAATAGGAATTATATTGTTGTTTTTGATGAATGGAGTTCCCTGTTCTATATTGTTGAAGGTTCTCATGTCATTTGAATAAAAAATTCTAATTTTTGTAGGGTATACAAGTTGGGCTTTTATTTTATTCTGTTTAAGAAGTCTTACCAAAGGCCATGTTTTCTTTCTTAATTCCAAAACTCTTGAGATGAGTAATCATTGTCAAATCTTACTTGACTATGTTTATAAGTTTAAGGACTTTTCCTCCAAGCTGTTTTGAGAATGAGATCCTTGTCTAAATTTGAAAGAAATTTAACTACTATGGATCTAGGAGACGCAGTGGGTGAGGAAGGGATAGCTTTTCCTGTGGCTCTATGTGCTCTTTCAATTCCATTTGATAAACCTTCTTTCAAGTCTAGAATTTCAGGAAGCAGGGAGTTTAAGAATAATATAATGTCCTCATCTTCTAATTTTTCAGGGACACCAACACTTTTCATGTTAGTTCTCCTTTCTCTATTCTCTAGGTCATCTATTTTATTGATTAACCAAGTGTTTTGCTGTAAGAGAAATTCACACTGGCTCTCTTCTTCCTTGAGTCTCCCATCAATATCCGTAGGTGAAGTTTCAATGTCCACTAACTTAGTTTGATGTTGCTGTAGTATATCTTTAAGGACATCAGTTTGTTTTTGGCAATTTTCTTTGAGATTTGCTAAGTCGTCAGTAAAGCTATCCATTTTTAAAGACAGTTCATGAAGAGATGCAGACATCAGTTGAATTTCCTTTTTCACTGAAGACTCAGAGTGGGAATTCCTTGAAATATTCATTTCCACACAAGTGAAGTGATCTCCAGGATATTTTGACAGGAAAATTATGATGAATCCACTTTAAAATTGGGGAATAAGTTGTTTAGAGGATTGTTGATGATTTTATTTTGTTTTTGTTGGAATAAAATACGTATTTTCCTGTATTTTAGTATAGTTGTTTGGAGCTCAAAAAGTTGCTGGTAACAGTTGGCCATCTAGGCTCTGCCTCCTCAGCATGTATTTTCTGAAGGATATGAAGTCTGAAACTCATACATATGTCATTATTTATTCTCTTCATTCCTCCCTGATTTGTCAGAAAACTGTGACTTGTATGAGAAACAGATCAAAACTATGAGGATAAATCTGGACAGTTGAGAGGTATGTTAACCATGCACATACACACACACACACACACACACACACACACACACACATACACACACACACACACACACACACACACACACACACACACACACACACACAAAACCTCCTTCTCTGTCATACAGCAATGAAAGACTAGTTCAAATTCCATACACACACCTACTCTCTCACAGTAACACACACATGCACTTTACCTCTCATACAAACAGATTGGCTATTTTAAATTACTTTTATTACACTTCGACACACACACACACACACACACACACACACACACACACACACACACACACACACACAAAATTCCCTCAACCACACACACACACACACACACACACACACACACACACACACACACACACACACAATTCCCTCAACAGAATGGACACTTACCTTCTATCTCAATGGAATGGCCAGTTTAAATTCTGCGTGCAAGTGAGGAATGTGTTTACATTGGTGTTGGCATGCGTGTTTACAATGCATGCATGGTCCTCTTAAAAGGAGAAGACATTACCCCTGCAGAGGTAAGAGGGGTTTTTTTTGTTTAATTTCAAAGCCTCTTGGCCAACAGCTGTAAAAGTAGGAGGGCACTCCCCCCAGTGCTCTATGGTTCTGGTGCCCTTGCATCAGAGGCTTGGGATGTCATTGTTAAGAAGAAACTCAAAGAAGAAACTAAAAGGGCCTCTACTGAAAATGGACATATATCCAGCTAGACTAGCCCGGTTAACAAATGTAAAATAAAATAAATAAATAAATAAATAAAATAAACTGAGAACTGTTTCATTGTTATGTAGAGCTTGGCATTAAATACCATACTCCATGTTATGCTATAATAGAACAACTATGCAAAGATAACCACATGAACAACCAGAATAGAATTCAAATAAAATATTTCACTGTGTACATTTTAAGAAATGGATAGATTGGCATAAACTCCGGATTGATGTCTGTGCTATTTTTTAGAAATAATTCATGGGAAATACTGTTCAGAAGTGTAGAGACATAAGAGTGAACAGTTTTAGTGGTACACCAGGCTGTGATTTGTTTGATGGCTATTGTCATGCAAAACTGACTAATTAGTTGGATCTAGCCAAGCTGAAAATGTAAAAATCAAGCTCATTGAAGGAGGAGACATGGGAGGAGTAACTTGACCAGGAACTGAAACTTGCAGAATTGTTTTTTGTAGCATTGCCACCTATCCATTTTTTTCTGGACCATCCAGAAATCAAATTGATTGTCCAGAAGTGTGAAAAACACTGCACACACTCTGGTATTCTGTTTCAAAGCATGAAGCAGACTATCAGAGTTTGTTAAATCTGTGTATTTACTATGCTTTTTTATGAAAAGCATAGAAGTCTGTAGAAAAAAAGGCTTAAAAATGGAAAAAGAGGGCATATCCCTTCATCTGATGTAATGATGATGTCACAAAATGGGTGGAAAGTGAATGGGATGTGGGTGGGGTTGTGGGAGGTGCAAGGGGTATGGTCTAAGTCTAGTTTTAAAAATCAAACAAACCAAACCAGCACTATGGTGAACCACAAATTAGAACCAATAGTACATGCAAACAAACAAACTCCAGAAAGTGGACATGCAGAGAAGTAGGAGTAAAAATTAATCCACAATTTATTGTAAACAATCCATAACGTTTCTGGGTAATGACCCTTCCTCATTGTGTATAAAAATGAATAGTAAAAGCATTTTTAAATACAAACCTCATACAAACACAGCCCAATCAAAGTCCACAATTAATTAATAAAATGAAAAGTCTTAAAAACATAAGCAACTATAGTTTTCATGACATACACATATAAGAAAATATAGAAACATCTCCATCTACAAACTATATATAAAGAATATGTAAATAACACATATAAAATATAATAAATATCTAGAGAGCAATATCTAAAATCCATTTTTATTTTAAGAGCATTTGCTTCTTTCTTAAAATTGGTTTTATGCTGACTGCTGTGTTTAGTCCAGTATTACGGTCAGCATTCAAACATATAATCCATTCATATTCACATAGTTCTAGGGAGGTTTGTATGTTGCCCCCCTCTCTTATGCTTATGCTGAGTATCTATAGCTCTAAACAGAAACTCGTGGTCCACACCCATTTCCATTATATGTTGGGCTAAAGCATTGCTAGGAATTCTACTAGTTATTTCTGATTTATGTTCTACAATCCTTTCTTTTAGTTTCCTACTGGTTTACCAACATAACAAAATGGAGCATTTAACACAGGTTGCCTGGTAGACTATACTGCAGGTATTACAGGTGGCATGGAAATTAAATAGAAAATTCTTTTTAGTTGGATGTTTAAATTCACATTCTTTATTGATAGTATTACAACATGTACAATTATAGCATGGTACAGTCCCTGAATTCATAATACTTCTAACATGCTTAGTGGATAGATCCTTATAACACAATTTTTGTTTTAAATTGTCACACCTTTTATATACAAAAGACGATCTATATCCCATGATATTAGCCATTTCTGGCATAGCTGTAAGAATTCCCCAGTTTTTTGATAGGATATCCCTTATGCCATGGAATTTCCTACCATATGTTGCAACATAGCATATCAAGGAATTATCACGTCCATTGCCAAGAATGGTACCCAGGGTACTTATATGGTTGGATCCAAAATGTGGTTGTGCAAAAGAATTCCTTTTATGAGTGACGTCATTCCTTATTTTTTGTAAGAAGTCATTATTGTAGCCCCTACATTTCAACTCTTCCATCATAATATTTAACTCTTCATTACATATCCTATCATCTGTAGTTATCCCGCTAGTTCTTAGAAACTGACTTTTAACAATTCCCTTAAACGTATGTGTGGCATGAGTGCTATTTCTATGGGCATATTTATTTTTATATACATCCTTCCTACAAATATGAGTATTGATTTGATTAAACCCATCTTTGACCAAACTAACATTCAGACAGTTGATCTTATCAGTGGAAAATGTCCTTGAAAATTTTAGAAATTCAGGTGTACAGTTCAATTACACAATAAATTGTTCTAAATGTGAACTTTTGCCATCTCATAATAGAAAAATGTTATCCATAAACCATTTGAAAAACAATACCCTGTTCCTATATTCTGAGTGTCCATTATATATATAGTTTCTTCCCATTTAGCTATCATGATGTTCGCATATGCATTTGCTATAGGTGTCCCCATAGCAACACCATTAATTTGGTGATGGATAATCTCCTGGAACATGAATATAGTATTGTTTAGTACAATTTCATGTAAAGTACAATGTGTTTCAACCTCCCTACCATGCATATCCATATGTTGGCATAAAAATTTGCATATCCCTTCAATACCAAATTCTATAGGAATGACTGTAAAGAGGGATTTAATGTCCAGATTAATGAACAAATAGCTTGAATCCTTATATGATTCATAGCATGCAGATAACTGACACAGGAAATCTCTTGCATCTTGTATATAACTTCTCACTTCACATAAGTATTTGCTAAATACAGACTGTAAATATCTTGATATAGGCTCTGTAATCCATCCAGTCCCAGACACAATAGGTCTCATAGTCAGATTACATAGATCCTTATGTATTTTCGGCAGAATGTATATAACAAGAATTCTTGGACTGGGAACATTAAAGTAATTAAAATGTTCAGTGCCAATATCATTATTCATCTGCAGTTCATAGATGTTCATATTAATGCTACTAATCAGTCTGGAGACTTCAACAGCATTAATCTCAACAAAAACAGTATCATCATTCAATAAATCCATCATCAATCGTATATAATCATTAATGTTAAGAATAACGTAGCACCTCCCTTATCCGCCTGTTTAGTAACTATTTCAGTGTTACTCTCCAATTTTTAAAGCCTCATATAAATTTGATGTCAAATTATAGTATTTGCATTCATTTTTACTAGCATATAATGCCTGAATATCTCTTTCACACATCTCAGAGAAAGCATTTAATGTAGGAAAATTAATAAGGATAAACAGGATAGATTTCTTACATACATATCTTGATAATATATCAGAATCTTTATAAATCATTTTTAAAATGACATTTCTTACAAACAGTTTCAAATCCATAATAGCATCCACCATGGTGTCACTATTACTCAGTATAAATTGTAACCCCTTGTTGAGAAGACTAATATCGTCCTCAGCTAGTTCAACATCAGATAAATTCACAACCAATGAAGCAGCTAGTTGCTCTGACTGCCCTTCTTGTTTTGAGTAATCAGGCCACTCCTTCAACCTCCTCTTCCTTCCCTTTCTCTTTTCCGACTGGTTGCTCTGCCTCTTAGTCCTTCTTTCTTCCATGTTGCAAGTGCTTCCAGTAACTTTAGTTGTATCGGCTTCAAGAAACTCAGAAAAACTTCTGCTGGTGGATCATATCATTGGATGGCCCGAGGGGGGGGGGGTTCTACAGTAGTGAAGCCAGTTGGAACATTGTGTACAGCTTGTTCATTCACATTCCTAGTAGCTTGTTCTGCAATCATGACCTCATTTGCAGATTCATCAACCGTAAAAGAATCTAGTGTATCCAATGACTGTGATGGACCAACTGCAGATACTCCCCCTTTCTTTCCATTACTCCTGGGACATTCCCTCGGCCAAGAGAAAACATTGCCATTTCTATAATCATTTAGATCAGGTTTCAGTTTATGCTCCTTTAATGCCATCAGTTTTTTTATCAAAATCAGAGGCGCATTCCAACATTTCATTAAATAGAGAAGTATTGTCTTTGTATGCAGAGATCTTCACCAGTTCATTTTCCAATTTTATAATATCATCTTGCAGACGTAATTCAATGTTATAAAAAAGTCAGTCATTAACTTCATATAATCACCACCTAATTTTAGATTAAATTCTTGCCATTTTGCCAGTAGTTCAGGATACTGGTTTCTGTACAAGGGCATTTTCAGAATACGTAGTCCCCATGGTACTATGCCTAGTTCAAGATATGCAGAGAAGTTAAGTCTTTGCCATTGCAGCCTTTTGAATGTTTGTCCAAGCTACTCAAGTTTCTGTAGCTGTTGCCTGAACATCTCATGTTCCTGATTCATCGTTTGTAATGGCTCCATTATATTAACAGTGTTCCGTTAAAGCAATGGATTACAGTTCACTTTCAACAACTGTTGAAGTGAGATGTTAACGGACACTAGATTACTATTTGTAGTCATACTATTCATAAAAATAGGCTGTGTCACAAGGTACTTACTTTGTGCCCAGGCTGGTATAGGAAATCAGTACAAAAATCAACCAAACCAGCACTATGGTGAACTGAATAGGAGAATAGAATAGTACATGCAAACAAACAATCTCCAGAAAGCGGACCTGCAGAGAAGTAGGAGTAAAAATTAATCCACAATTTATTGTAAACAATCCACAAAGCTTTTGGGTAATGACCCTTCCTCAATGTGTATAAAAATGAATAGTACAACCAGAATAAAATACAAACCTCACTATGACAGAGCCCAATCAAAGTCCATAATTAATTAATAAAAAGAAAAGCCTTAAAAACACATGCAACTGTAGGGCTAAAGGTGGCAACCCTAGTTCTTTGTAAAAAGTTTTTTTATGTCATTAATTTGTTGACACTTTCAGAGAATGTGTAGTATATCAGTAGGGACTACATTTGTAAAACTCACTGGAGACCAGTCTATGTCACTTGATCTACAGACTCTCAAACTTCACAGTTTTTTTCATGTGTTACATTCTAAGTGAATGAGAACAAATCGTAGAGAGAGTTTTTATTACAAATTTTGCTCTCATAGTACATTATGGGACAGATTTAACCTTGCAAAGGAATCAGGGTATCTGCCCCTATGAGGGCAGACAAGGATTAAAAAAAATAATAATAAAATTAGGAAAGAATGCTTATTTTGCTGCAACTTTGGGAGGTTAAGTAATTCATGGCAAGATAAGATTTGCCCGTAGAGGTCCTTTAAATGTTTGCCTGCTCTTTGTAACCTTGTAACTATGAAAAGTGCGTTCATTACTTTTGTTTATCAATTATTTCCCCTGGGCTGAGCCAGAAACTGGTACAGAGGAATTTGTCTTCTACTGTGGTAAACAAATTAAAATAAATTGTTTGTATGTATGTTTATATACATATATGTATGTATGTGTGTGTGTGCGTGTGTGTGTGTGTGTGTGTGTGTGTGTGTGTGTGTGTGTGTGTGTGTGTGTGTGTGTGTGTGTGTATTTATATACACACATGAACATATACATTCAGTATTCACTCACTCTGATGAAAATTATAGCTTATTTTAATGTTATGTTGATTCTGTATGCTGGGGCAGTGACTGAAACTGATCCAGATGAATTTGATAATTGTCTCAGATAACAAACACAAATAAATAACAAGTAATAAATGCTGTTGGAGGGAACACCTGATATGGCAGAGAGGTACAAGCAAAACAAAAATGTCATGGAAATGGTGTAGCAAAGAAAAACCATGATTAGAAGTGGAGTCTGGAGATGTCATGGACAAAGATTGCATGGTGGTTGCTCTCAGTGTTGTGCTAGTTACTTTTAAAAGCAATAAGTTACTATTACTAGTTACTTTTTAGTGAAAGCAATATATTGCTTTTACTTATTACTTTTCTAAAAAAGTAATATATTACTATTACTAGTTACTAAGTAAAGTAACTTGCTACTTTTACATAAGTATAGTTTATCGATTAAAATATTGAGATTTACTCACGAGTAAGCACATGCATAAAAGAATATTATTAACATGCATAAAAGAATATTATTAAAGTTGTATGCACAATGTTACAATGATGATGAGTAGCATTTAACAGTTGAAAAACTCCAGCAGATTAATCTTTACAGCTGAGTGGCACAGCGCTGCAGCAGTTAGCATTGTCACCTCACAGCAAGAGGGTCTCCGGTCCGATTCTCAGCTGGGGTGCCTTCTTTGCAGAGTCTGCATGTGTTCCTTGTTGCTTGTCTTCTGTAGTCAAATAAGACGATGAGGCTTGGGTGTTTGTTTAAGATGTTTATTACACACAAACACATCAGGATGGATGATTGAAACATAAAACGTAAACAAATTAGCTAACTTGACTGACTGCTGCACACATACAAGCTTTTACTCTAGCTGCTTACACAAAATGAAACTCTGGTTTCATGTGCTTAGTACTTATATGCACAAGCCAATCAAGTACAGTGGCTTTAAAGTACAACAAACACACTATGATTTACATCCTCCCTCTTTGATAATTTTGTCAGGCAAATGAATAATGACAAGAATATTGTCATGCAAATGAAAAATGACAGACAGATACGCATGCAAATTATATAAACACGTAAACAATAACAATCATGTCCAGGTTGCCATGTATCTAGGATTAGGTCTTGAAATACGACCTGACATCATTATATAATAATCAGTACTGGGATTTGCAATGGGGACAGCTGCTGGGAAATGTTCTTCATTAGGAACTTCAGGGACACTTTCCAATTCCACATAAATTCCATTCCTCGTGACTCAATGATGTATGATCTATGTTCCTCACATAGATGTTTCACATGTCCTACTCGATCAGAATCTTTTGCTGTCTGAATCCTCACTATTTCTCCTTCTTTTAATGGTTTCAGAGGTTTGCTGGTTTTGTTATAATGAAATTTGACAAATGCTTTTTTCATGAGTTGAGTTTTTTACTGCTTTGTTGATTTTAGCACTTGGAATCAACAAATTCTTACTGACTGGTAGTCCAGTTCTGGTTTGTCTCGACATCAATCTGTGAGCAGGTGAACCAAGTAAATTGTCTCAAGGAATGTTTCCGAGATGAGACAAATATCAGTTTGTCTCTTTTGCATTTTTCCAACAACTGTTTCACATTTTGAACTGCATGTTCAGCCAAGTCATTAGATTGTGTATACTCAGGGCTACTAGTAACATGAACAAAGTCCCATATCTCAGTAAATCTTTTGAACTGCTGTCGAGTAAACTGTGCACCATTGTCAGAAAAGACTTTGTGCAGTCTACTATGGACAGAAAAATATCTCTTCAATTTCATAATGACACTACTGGAAGTTAGGCTAGGAAGTAGGTCAGTCTTGAATCAATTTGAATAACAGTCTACTAATACTAAATAATGCTGACCATTCCATTCAAAAATATCTGTAGCTACTGTCAACCAAGGTAGAATCTGGTTCAGCTAAAGTGGTTCTTTTTGTTGGTGCAGTTTAGTACTATTACAAATTGAACAGGCTGAGATTTCCTTCTCAATATCTTTTGACATAGAAGGCCAAAATATTAGTCCTCTCATGCTTTTTTTGGTAGAATCAGTTCCTGGGTGACCTCGATACAAGATTTTAGTATGCTCTTGTTGCAATGATTTTGGAATTACCACTTCTGGACCTTTCATGATGATACCATCTTCCATCAAAATCTCATCTCTATAAGGAAAATACTGCTGCACGTCTAGTGGTAAACTAGATTGATTGTTTTGCTGGCCATCTGTAGCTGATAAAATGTTTCAGCTTCTGGAGAACTGGATCAGAAGCTGTGTGATTTCTAAGCTCAAGACTTGTGGAAGAAAAACTTCTCACCTCCATAACTTCAAAATCAGCTTTTTCATTGCCATGCTGGTCAGTGGTTTATCTCAGCAATCTGGATAAAGTATCAGCAAGACAAAGAAGTTTTCTTTTTGTGCAAACCATGTAGAACATCACTCGCTGCAATCTAGCTGGAGCTGTGTGCATTGGTTTTCTCAAAATAATAACCAGACATTGGTGATCAGTTTCAGTCTAGATAGGTTGGCCATAATATAATCATTGAACTTCAAACATGCAGACACTATTGCCAAAAGCTCTTTTTCAGTTTGCGCATACTGCATCTTAGTTTGAATTAGAGTTCTAGATGCATAGGCTACTGGTCTTCCCTCTTGAAGAATTACTGCACCAAGACCATAATTTCAAGCATCACAGGAAAGAGGTACAGATTTGTGAACATCATAGTACCTCAACGTGGGTGGAATGGCAATTTTCTGTTTCATGACATCAAATGATCTTTGGTGTTGTTCCAACCAGGACCAAGTTACATTTTTGCATGTCAGCTCTTGTAGCATTACTAAAAGAACACTTAAATCAGGAATGAACTTGCCTAAATAGATGATCATGCCATAAAAATGTTGTAAAAATTTGGCATTGTGTGGAGCTGGCATCTCAAGAACTGTAGCTTGCTTGGAGGGATCTGGTCATAAGCATAAATTGGTAAACAAATGAGCCACATAAGTAACTTCTTTTAGCCTGAATTTACATTTCTGAGAATTCAGTTTAAGTTTCACTTCACGAGCATGATCTAGAACTATTCTGAGGTTTCTATCATACTCAGCTTCACCATTGCCTCCTCCAAGAAGTGAAGTCTTCCAATGTGCAATGGAGCAAATTTATTTCTGGTTATCCATGTGCTCCATTGCACATTGGAAGACTTCACTAGCAGAATTTATCCCAAATGGCATTTTCAAAAATCTGTACCTTCGAAAATTTGTACTGAAAGTGGTTAGCCAGGAAGATTTTCGATCGGAGACACCATCAACGTAAAAAGTAGAGTTGCAACTTTCTACTTGATCGACTTGTTTCTTGGAATGCTCTCTCTCTTAATAAAAGAATGTGTTTCTTTAGATTTTCAAAGCTTTCTGAAATGCTTCCACTTTTTACATCTGTGGCATTGCTGACCAAAAGCTAAGTACTTTTCTTGTTTAGGTTAGTAACTGCCTCCACAATTCTGGCAGTTGACTATGAGGTTTAGCATGGGTTTTGCTAAATCGTCCCTCATTTTTTCTGCGTGTGGCCTGGGTTTTACTAAAGCTGCCCTGAGTTTCACTGTGGGACCCACATCCTTTGGCTTATACCTCTTAACCTCATGCTGCATACTATCAACATTTGTGCTGGAAGAAACTGCAAGCATGCTCTTCTCATTCATAAGCATATTTGTATGCTTTTCTGTAAGCTCATATATCTGACTTTACTTAAAGTTAAATCACTGTCTTGAAGCAAAATCTTTCTCACTGCATTATTATTAACACCAAACACAAACCTAACTTTTATTAACTCATCTCTCAGATCACCAACTCTGCATGTTTACGCCTTGTTCTCAAGTCAGTTATATATGCTGCAAAAGTTTCACAAGACTTTTCATCTCTTGTGTAACATATGTGCCTTTCCATTGTAATATTAATTTCAGGGTTGCACATTTCTCTTAATTTACAATTTAAGTACTCAAGATCTTCCTGCATTTCAGCCTGTACCACAATATGGTGGTCTTACCCCTCCTCTGCATAAACAGCAGGTGCATATACTAATGAGCATTCTCTCTCAGTGACGTCTGAACCAGCTAAATTGAGCAGAACAAATGTTTTTGTACATGTGCCTTTATCAGAAAAAGCAGACAGTATGAAAATATTATATTCTTGCTCAAACTCCTTCCAATTTTCAGCAATATTATTATCAACCACAAGTGGACAAGGTATACAAAATCCCTCTGTCATGCCAAATAAGTGTCAAACACACACCAGGTACTTATAGTTATATTCAGCTGCACAACAGACTCTTTGAAATAACTGCTCTTTGAAAAGACTGTACTTACTGCACACGCTGCCAACACTTTGCATACTTTAAACACTTTGAGTAGCTTTAGTTAATGGGAAAAAGTAGTACACTGTAAAAAAATACAGACTTTTTCTCTTTTTCGAACATTTTATACAATTCAGATATTGTTTCAAATGTTTTTGTAATTATTTCAAGTACTTTTATCAATATGCCTCAATTCTGAACATTTCATTTATTCAGTAATTAGTTTTGAATGCTTCACTTTATATTCATTGAGGGAAAAATCATTTAAACGAGTTTAAGTACCTGGAAATATTTCTGCCCTATTTATGAGTTGTTTGTGAGTCATTTGAGACATTCCTGTCTATTCCTCCATTTCAGACTGTGCACCTCATGGTTTTAAGAAGTTTTGACTTTAGATCCAATTCTGACACCATGTCACTCATCTTGTGTATTCAAATAAGACAACACAAATGCATCAGGATGGATGACTGGAACTTAAAAGTTAAACAAACTAGCTAACTGACTGCTACACACATAACCTGCTTTCACTCCAACTGCTTATACAAAATGGCACTCTGCTTGCACGTGCTCAGTACTTATATGCACATGCCCACGAACTACATTGGCTTTAATGGTACAACACATACACTATGATCTACACTCCCTGTGTTCATGTGCATTTCCTCATTGTGCACCGGTTTCTTCCCACATTCCCAAGACATACTGCAGGTGGATTAGACATTCTAAATTGGCCCTAGGTGTGAGTGTGTGCATGCATGTGCCTTCTGAGAAAGGCACTGGGCTGGCAACTCCAGAATGTAAAACTCTACTGCCATTTGTTCTGCAGACTGCTGATCCACCATGGTGATCCCTAACAGGCACAGCCAAACGTGGAGGAAGAAGACTTGTCTTTATAGCTAGAGTCACAAATAATAATTAAACCAACCAGCCAGCAGCACAAGACCTATAAAAACCTATCACATTTTGTGTATTTTCAGCAACTAAAAATCAAAATCTGAAAAGAATTTCAAATAGAACATAACAAAAAATTGTCAAGACAAAAGTTGGTTGATCATAGATCCACCAGGACAGTCCTGCTTGGTGCAGTGGGTTGGGGTGTGGTGGTATGGAAAACCAGTGCCATTTGTTATATGGCAAGGTAAGGATATGACCTCTAGCAGACTAGAATTGTCTTGGTGTTAGGTGTCATTTTAGCGAGTGAGAGACCCACAGTACCAGGCCAGGGCCAGAGTCTGGTCTTCATTAGCTTTCACCTCCTTGCAGTGCTAAAAAAATTAAGTAAATTTTGCTCCAGACTAATTCTAATGATCTATTATGATTGCTTTGTGCTATGAGTTGTACCAACATTATGCTGTAATTGTTTATCCAAATTGCCACTTCAAAGTCTCTATTACCTCCTAACATCTGATTAATATCTAAACTATTTAGGGCCATTGGAAATTTTCCATCAATCTTTAGGGGGTGAAATCACCCACATTGAGACCCACAGGTTTAAGCAAAAGTAACTGAAAAGTAACACACATTTAAGTTAAGTTACTAAAAAAGTCATATATTACTATTACTAGTTACTATTTTGAAAACATAACTAGTTATAGTACTAGTTACTTGAAATGTTGATATATTACAGTAATATATTACATATTGTAATATATTACTCCCATCGTTGGTTGCTCTTTAATATACTAGGCATGCCTTTCAATCAGGAGATAGTGATTCAGATCTTCAGTAGTTTAGAATTCATCATTGAAGTTAAAGTCACGTCAGTGGTCAGAGGCTTCTGCCATGTCAAAGCTGCAGGTATGGATGAAATACAGGTATATTAAAAGCATTCTAAATGGCCAGGGTAGCATAGGTATTTTAAAAAGGATGGTACGGCTAGACTAATTAAATCTAGAGATGGGGAGAACCTCATCTTTGAGGAATGGCACCAGAGAGAGAGATACAATTAGAGGCAGCTCACATTTTTCAGCTTAGATGGAATATGAATGCTATATTCCTGCAGAACAGACTCTGGATGATAGACAAACTTCAGATTCAGGAGGAAAAAATAAACATCCACATCAGATGTTGTTTAGTTTTCAGCAGTTTTGTGAGACCCTGTGTTATTTTGCTAATTCAGTCCCCATGTGTTTTGTGGCCTTAATTAAGTCTCATGACAGTGTACTGTGATATGGACTGTTGGATTTCCTGAGTGAGTATGTGACACTAGGACTGTTGGTACATTGAGTGCTGTGCTGCATTCTTGACATTCTGTCAAATTCTACAGTATACGTTCTAAGGTCCTATATGAGTGCATCATGAAACAACTGCTATTTGCAATTATTATGAACAAGAGGTGAAGGTACAATTGATGCTAAGTATTGAAAACTACCCAGTTTGGGAAACTACAGGTAGCACCATGGTTGCCTGTAGATGTCAGTGTTCTTCCAGCTTCATTCGACCACGTTTTCAGACACTCTTATTTAAGTGTTTCCTTGTAGTGTGCAAAGTGGCTTGGATGAAAATCACAACCGCCAGATCTGATGCCATGGTATTCTCCATGAAATGAGTACTGCGCTTTCCAACTGTGAAATACAGCTGCTCTTAGTCAAGTTGCTAAATTACTGTGTGGTTTCTGTCCTGAAAAGGAGAACATGAAACTTAAGAGCAGATGGGTACAGTAGCGGCAGTCTTGCAGAGACTGAAATTATCTGTGGTAGTAATGTTGGAGCACAATTCTCTTACTTCATTGGTCAGAGTATGATCCTCCCCTACCTTTGTAGTGACCAGGAAAATGAAATCTTAATTACTAAAAAGCAAGAAAAATATGATTTTTGCACGGGAGATGGTTTTACTGCCCATGACAAGTGAGAAGCCTGTCAATCCCACAGCCTTTTAAAGTGCAGCCAGTGCTCTTTTAGACTATAGGTAACCAGCTGAGATGGTGTCATCACAATACAACAGTGTTTCCTGGGTGTTTTCCATTGAAAATTTTCCAAGGATGGCCCACAGGTAGGAGATCCTGCATAGGACCCACTAAATTCTAGAAATATTATATCACATTGTGAGCAGACGAAATATTGCTCTTAGATTAATCTAAAACTTGATGATGGAAAAAGAGAAACTTGGTAAATCTTACTTTGTCTGCTGCTGGTAATAGTTTACTTACAGTTTGCTCTAGGTCCCTTTGCTACAGCTGTGAGTTGTTAATTGAGCTCACTCAAGCAATTAAACTCAGTCAGATCCAATTATCTTTATGCACCTCAAGGAAACATGAACAAAAAACTATCAAAAACTATCACCCAAATTTTAGTGAGTAGTTTTCAGGGAGAAGAATGTATCCAGTGTGTGCATGCACTTAAAAGATGTACATAAGAAAATCTGCAGTCCTACCCACACTAGGGTTGCCACCATTTTAAATGCGCAAAGTGGGACAATTGTGGTACAAACATCAGATTTTGCAGACCAAAACATACCCACGGCCAGTACAAAGGACAGAACTTCACTTTTTTGCCTAAATAAAAGCTTATCATTGTAGCATTTTAGTTGCTTTTTCTGTTTCTTATAACATTTGGGTGTTTCAGATACAGAATAACTGTTTTATGCAACTATTACATAAAATATAGGAAATAATTTTGCCTTAAATCTCAGAACATTTGCCATTTTTACAATTTTTTTGCAGGACACAACTGCCCAAAGAGGGACTTTCCTTCGCAAAGTGGGACAGGTGGTAACCCTAACCCACACCAGCATTCACTGCAGTATCCATTATGTAGGTAGATAGCTTCTGTTTATATATAATATGTTGTATGTGCTTTGGGCTAGTGGACTAATCTGTGATGAGTTCCATTACAATGACAGCCTATGACCTTAAAATGTACAAAAAAGCAACAGAGTACTCCTGAAACAGTTGTTAGCCTGTACCCTGAGTGCCCAGGACTGTGTGTGTGTGTGTGTGTGTGTGTGTGTGTGTGTGTGTGTGTGTGTGTGTGTGTGTGTGTGTGTGTGTGTGTGTGTGTGTGTGCGCGTGTGTGCGTGTGTGCGTGTGTGTGTGTGTGTGTGTGTGTGTGTGTGTGTCTACATGTATGTGTCAGCTTGTGGTCACCAAGACATGTGTGTCGGCATCTGTCATTTCACTATCTCAAATAGCATGATTATAAGCAATTGCAAGATACCTGATGATGGAGTGGTTATATGTTGGTAATGCATACAGGCATTAGTAGTAACAGAATGCCAGATAAAACCTCCACATATATCAGAAAGCACTATTATATTTAGTACTCACCATAGGTCTTAACTCTTCTTGATTTGCAGAAAGTTTGTGATTGTGCCTCAATTTTTTCAAATATCTGTCATTACATTTTTATATTTTAGCAAATCATTATCTTAACCAAATATTAAATTATATTATAAGTTTAGATTTCATTTTCTTCGATAAATGCTCCTTAATGCAAATCCTTCCTTTTGAAGTAAGTAAGAACAAATACTTATAAAGTTAATAATAAGTCCAAGAAATATCACTCTCCACAGGACTAACGCTCCCTTGTCATTAGACCTGCTGACAAAGGGGGGGGGGGTGCCCTGGTAGTTATGGACTCTGAGTTCTATGATGAGGCAATGAGGTCTATGTTATCAGACCAAAGGTTTTACAGTTTGGTGGAATGTAAGATGGTGGATATACATGTCCATAGAATACAGATGGTTTTGGATGATTTGATTAAGACCAATGTTATTACGAATGAGTTGTATGAATAATTGTTTGTTAGTGATCCCCTCCTGCCAGTGATACAGGGTCTTCCTAAGATCCACAAGGACAGTGTGTGTCCACCCATGAGGCTCATTGTTGCGGGCAGGGGGTGGATTACGGAACGATTTGCATTGTATTTGGAGAGGTTCCTGCGTCCAGTGGTTGACGCAAATGTTTATATTTTAAGGGACACGAAACAGTTCCTGTTGGATTTGTATGAGTCTGTGAGATCTGTCCCTGTTGATCTCCTATATTACTTAGTCATGATGGATGTTCAGTCCCTATTCACTGTGATACCAAACAGAGATGGGGTGCAGTTGGTGTCTGATTACTTGAAGGACAAATCTGGATTAGGTAGTGATGCAGTGGATCTGTTAGATTTGTTTTTGGAAGTTGTGTTAGAGAACATTTTTTGTTTTGGTTCTCAGTGCTATTTACAGATGGATAGCATGGCTATGGGCACTTCTTGTGCCAATAGCTATGCCAACCTCTTTATGGCTGCAAAGGAGACCAAGTTCTTGTTTGGTATAGGTGATTTTTCGAGGAATGTGATGTTTTATAGGCATTTTGTAGATGATGTGTTTTTCATTTGGAAGGGCACGAAAGATGAGTTATCTCTCTTCATGGAGAGAATTAATGGTCTAATGCAATATCTGAAATTTACCCATGAGGTTTCTGAGAATTGGATTTCCTTTTTGGATGTCTACATACAGAGATTGGAAAGTGGCCTATTGAACACAGGAGTGTATAGAAAGGAGTGTCAACACAATTCCTATTTCCATAGATGCTGTATGCATCCAGGTTACATCTTTGGTAATATTGTAAGGGGTCAGGTATATAGGACGTCACGGTATAATCCCAGTCAGGATGATTTTGAGGCAGATGTTAGGGATTTATGTGAGAGGTTTAAGAGCAGGGAATATCAGACATCTGATATGGAGAGAGGATTGGCAGACCTCATTAATTTGAGGGAACAAGCTGCTGCACCCTTTTTCTCTGAGACTGTAGTGGACCATGATGGTCCCTCCCATGGTGCTCTGGCAGGGAGTAGAAACCATGGTTTCAGAATACCCTTATATTATACTAAGGATGTAGGTAGGTTGAAGGACGTGATTAGATCACACTGGGGTGTATTGACACTGACCCGAATGTGAGGTAAATTGTGGGTGCTGCCCCAGGTTTTGTTTATAAGAATAGATTGAATCTAAAGAAATTGCTGTGTTATCCTGTTATGGATGGTGGAGGTGATAGGGTTGCTGGTACTGTACTCTGTGGTAGTTGCAACTATTGTTGTTCTATAGACACTGATGTCCATTTCTATCACCCTATCTATGGCACTAACCATGAAATTAGAGTTCATGCAAACTGAATCTACGCATGTTGTTTATCTGGCCTCCTGTGCTGTGTTTTATGTAGGCAAGACGGACAGGAGGCTGAGGGACAGAATAAGGGAACATCTCTATCAGATCAGGATTCATTCCACTGTCAATGCTCTGTCCAAACATGTCTTGTCAAATGATTCCACACATCTTTTTCGTTTTAAAGTATTAGATCTTACACACACTAGTTTTGGGGGGGGGGAGGTGAGGGGTAGAACTGAGAGTATTGAATCTAAATGAATTGTTAGACTTAGAGCAGATGTTTTTCCTGGACTGAATGAGAAAGTACCATTGAGACCTTTCCTGAAGTCCAGGAGATTGAAGTGATATGCATGACTGTGCTTTTTACATCTATTATGAGAGCATTTTTATGAGAGGATTTATTGTTAGTGTTGTGCAATTAGTATGAATTTATGCAGTTTTTTGTTTTTATACATCTCTATTCATGTTTTATGAGTGGTATAGGTGTTTTTATTTTACTATGGCTAATGTATTTTAGAGTAAGTACTTTATTTATGTTGTATACCATGATGGTTGTACTGTGCCTTTAATGGTTTATTTGTTTTTGGTGCCTTTTTTGCTATATAAGGGTGTGAAGAAGCCTATCCAGGTAAAAGCGCTTACCACATCTCCTGTTTGTATCACAATAAATCCTAATTTTAAAGTTCATGAAGCAGTGTTTTTTTCAGCTTTGTTTCCTGCATTTTGGTTAGTGCTGTGTTTACTGCCTGCATCGCTACTGTGCCTTTTATGTTAGTTTATGTGCTTGGATTTATAAAGTTAACATGATGTTGGGTCTTTGTCCCCCTTACTTTTAGCTTTATCCCTGATATGTGAGCTAGGATGTTGAGTGCCCACTATTAGTCTAATTGTTGTTTAATATTTTTCATGCATATAATTAACTTTTATTAGCATACAGTCTAAAATTATTTGCTTGCAAACACTTTTAACTTTAATTTACAAAGTTTTCACTTTGTTGATGTATAGATTTTCATCAAATGTCCTGTCAAAGGAATGCTATTTTGGCAGCCTTTTGCAGCCAATTTCTTTCAGTGGAATTCAGTACATCCCTTTCTACAGATGGCATGCTGTTCTTATGATAATGAGAATTTTTTTAAACAAAGTTGCTTATGATAAGGATTCCTAGATAAGACTATAATCAATCACCCTGCTTTAAAAAGAATCAGTAACTAATGAAAGCATTCATATTGTGTATGCGGTAAAGTTAAGAGAATAGCTATAGAGGGTAGGCAAAATGTAAAACTGCAAAAAAAAGCCTAAGGTATGACAGTATAATAAATGGGAAAGAAAAACAACTGTATTTTTTGTGTTGGCAAGACTCCTTGTACCTCCCCACTCTCAAAAGCATGCCAGTACCTTTTACATTCTCACTTGGGGGTTGTACACTATTCAAAATAGTGCCTGCTTCTCTTCAATGCCATGTAAATTCATACTGAAAAATAATACATATATTGAGAGAAAGCAGGTATTCTGTCCTATTTCTAACAAGCTAAGAAATGATTTTGCCTTATAAATTATTTAACATTATAATTTGAAATCTTGAAAGGCATTTGGTAATAAAACTATCAACTGACTATATTTTATTCATTCTGAAAGTGTTATTTAACTGACATGATCTCCAGCTGTCATCAAAACACTCTTTTGGAAATTAGAAGCAATGTGAAATGAAATGTTCACTTTTTGTATCATGTGATACTTTCAAAGTCTAGGCTCACTAACTGCTAGGTTTTCCCTTGTTAAGACTGCTGAATGTGATACCAGAACACAGGAGCATATTCGCAAATTTTTATTTAAATATACTAGGAATAATACCACATTTTTCTTCCCAAATATGACATATTCAACTGTAGTCCATATGCACTCTCGGACTTAAATGTTTGCTTTCTGTTGGCTAATGATGCCTTTGCTGAAGTTTACTATATTAACATATGTTTAATGAGCTGGAGAGAAAGTGCTTTAGATGGCCATCTGCGATAATTAAATTTGGTGCCCTTGCTAACTGTTTTTGTTAAGTTTCCTATTTCATTTGCTCTTTATATGGAGGGAAAATGTTAATATTAATAATTTCAGTATCCTATCTAGGGAAATAACCCCTTGTTTTTCTTGAGCTGAGCTATTTGAAAATCTGTATGACATGCTGCCAAATAACGGTCATGCAATAGCTGATCAGAGACCTAATTTTAGGCACAAAGATTGTTTTCTTCATCCACAAATTAGATACAATATGATTGTAGGGTGTCCTAGTACTGAGACTATAAATAGGAAACATCCTGCAAAAACATCCAATAGCATGCATCTTGTGTGCTGAAGCTACTAGGATTTTTCTTTTTTTTTATCTTTGCCCTTAAATGGCACCCAGTCTTTCACACTTGACACAGAGCTTATATTTGTTTACCCCCCAACTTGCTTTTAGAGACACAGAAACATAAGAATTTTCAGACAATCTGTGAATCAAGGAGTTACCAAAATGGGTCTATATCAGATTGTTGAATGCTGACAACTTCGAAGCTTCAAACTTTGAACTTGAAAGTTTGAAGTCTAATAACGTCGAATAAACACACAAACCCCCCCCAAAAAATGCTCTATGCTCTATGCAGGGGTCAAGCCCCCTGCACCCCCCACATCCCCTGCTACTTAAATATACCCACTCTGAGATCACACTGCAGTACATTAAAGGGAAATCTTCCCTTCCTGCACTCTATGGCAATCTCCGTTATACGTTCCAATGTTTTTATACTTCAAACTTTCAAGTTTGAAGTTTAGTGCTTTGAACTTGTCAGCATTTGACATTATGATATAGACCCACCAAAACACTACCTGTATGGTGAATAGTAGCATTTTCAAACTTTACTGGTCTAAAGTAAATAGTTTATTTTCATTTTGGGGTGAGCAGAAATATGAAATGATTGTTCAAGATGCTGTTATGTAACAGAATGATGGAGAACTTTGCACACTATTCAGTATAGCATTAACTGTTTGAACTTCTGATTTTCAAAATGCCTTTTGTATCCTTAGACAATGTTAGAATGATACAATCCAGTGAAAATTTGTTAGTTTTTAACACACCTTTTAGATACTCCAAGTGTAAGAAGCAGCGTACGGTGGTTTGTGAACTGTATTTCTTTCACATCTAAAGTTGTGACCCTACAAGGTAGCTGCACAATGTAATTGAGTTGCAGTCTTCATACATGCCTCAGTTTCTTTATGTATTGATATAATGACTTTACTAAAAGAATATCTATAGCTGAAGGTAATGGTCCATGTGTACTCCCAAATTTGAGCACATTTATTGCCATTTCTTATTATTGCTGACTTGCTGCCTCAATTCTTTAAATAAAGAAATGGCCTTCTAGTTGGCACTCATGTTGTATACAGTAGTGCTTTATTCTCTTTACTGTAAACTTTTTTAGGGTTCCATGCTGAGCATCATCAAGCCACTTTCCAGCAACTGACTGACCCATACATTCCTCCACAGTGTGACATCTGGCCGGTTCATTCAGCTCTCTAACCCATTCATCCCTTGACTGGGCTGAAAGCATAACAGCCCATTCATTCTTCTGAGGGATGAGGAAAGAAAACAGAGTAGTACATATGAGGATAAGTCCTTCTCCCCAAATTAACCCTTTTCTGTGGTGAATGTGACTCTTTTAATCACTATGACACATATATATGCATTGTACACAAATGTCAGATCCCCACCCCCACAGCTTTGCCGCACAATCATCACTATAACCTATTTGCTTCAGACAAAACCTCTGCAATCCTGTTGGAGTCAGCAGTGCAGCAGGCTAGAATGCCACCCTTCCAGCAGAGTAGGAGAGAGCACTGACTGCTCAGTGTCAGTCCTCTGCGGAGCTTTTCAAACTGCCTCTACAGCTAACCAAACACAACTCATTTGGGGCACATTCAGGGCGTTCTTACCTCTAAACTTTTGATTGTTTCATACACACCTGACAGTGAGGAAACAGCTTTCACCTTGGTGTCAGACACTAGGATTTATGTTCCTTCTACCATACTCTTACTGTTTGTTTACCCTGTGCTTGTTTAATCAGTTGCAAAAATGCACTTTGGTTACACAGATTTAAAAAATAAATAATAGGTAGACTGAAAAGAATTGAACCAAAGCTTTCAGTTATTTTGATACTATCTATTAAAGTTTTTTTTTTAATCTATGCCACCAAAGTGTATTTTTGCAATTTATTTGAATATTCATTTGGTCATCAAGGCAGAGTAAACTTACATAGTTGCTTTTTCAGTTCTTTTATTACCCTAATCCTGTTCCGTACACACTCATTAACTCCATATCTCCCTCCCTACATTTACAACTCCCCAAAATCATGCCATGAATTTGTCCCAGCCCAAGTCCTTCAGCAAATCATTTTGTATTACAGAATATATTTATTTATGTATTTTAAATGATTTACTGGGGTAGAATACTAACCAATTACTGGTACAATTTAGTTTTCATCATAATATAACAACAATATATAGTATACAACTAACAGTGATTTACATTTATGGCTAAGCATCCACCTTTAAATAATACTATTGCACTTTTTTGAAAATTTGTGAGTTAGATGTCAGGAATTTGCTGAAAAAGCCTATGCGTATACATTTTGGTTCTAATATTTTGGACGATGAAAGAGATGTTTTACAATTATTAAAATCTCAGGATGTAAAGGTTTTAAAACCAGATAAAGGTGGTGGATTAGTCTTTATGAATAACCATGCATATATTTCTAATATGTTGAAAATCTTAGATACTGATAATTATGTTGAAGTTTCTCGTAATGAAGTGAATGGTGCTTACCAAAAAATTAGATCCTTTATTAATGATTTGTTTATTGAAGGACGGATAGACATCGATACCTTTAATTATTTGAATATGATAGCTCCAATAACCCCAATAATGTCCGGACTTCCTAAGATACATAAGGATTTAATTGATCCACCATTTCACCCTATTGTGGATGAGAGAAATTCCACTACATATGGATGTGCAAAATTTGTTGATTCCATATTAAAGAAATACTTGGAGAAAGAGTCCCAGATTTGTAAGTACTCATGGGATTTTTTGAATACCTTGAACAGTGTTGAATTTGACGGCAATAATAATTTCTTAACAATTGACGTCAAAGATTTATACACTGTTATCCCTCAGAATTTGGGCACAGACTGGTTCAGGGAATTTCTCCTTTCAAGGGGAGTTCCAGGTGATGAGATCGATTTGACTGAATATTTATTAGACATTATTTTGTCCAATAAGTTATTTTTATTTAATTGTGTATATTATTTTCAGAAAAGTGGAATGGCAATGGGGTCTCCATGTGATGGCAGTTTTGCCAACTGCGTGATGGCCTATTGGGAGACACAATTCTTGTCTAACACTGTGTTATTTAAAGAGAGAATACTTTTGTACACTCGCTTTTTGGATGATATTTTTATTATTATGAGAGGGAGTTTAAATGAAGCTGCTGAATTTTTTTAATTCCATTTCAGATTTGACATTTTTTAAATTTACTGTATTTGGCTAAGATCTTTAGGAAGCCCACTTATTCTAACATCTTCTTACATTTTCAGAGCTGTCACCCATATCATCAAAAGAAGGCAGTGGTAAAAGGACAGTTAATGAGGGCTGCTAGAATGGTTACACTTCACAATGACTTTTTTTCTAGAATGTGAGTTAAGAGATATGTTTATTAAGAGATCTTACCCTTTGGAATTACATGATTGTCTTATTGAGGAAGTAGTGAATAAGAGGGACTCTGGTTGGTTTACACCTATTTTGAGTGGAGATATGAATCCACCTAGTTCCCCTTGTGATATGTCCAACATACAGCACCATTGATTACTATCTCCTGAGTCTACTTTTACACCTATTTTATTAGCCCTTTTTCTCAGGATGCTAATAGTTTAAGGGACATCTTAACTAAGAATTGAACTATCCTGAATGAGGATTCTATGATTAGATGAAAACTATCAGGGACTCATAAAATAGTTTTTAAACAGGGTCACAATCTGGGTGACTTAATTAGAACTAAAACTAAGATGGTGAACAGAAGTAATGATATGTCAAAATGTGGCAGATGCAATTTTTGCAAATTTATTGAGACTGGGAGTAAAATTCATATTAGTGGTAGAACATTTAATGTTTATGGGAGATTTAATTGTGAGAGTTCTGGTATTATTTATCTTGCTATATGTCAGGTGTGTTCTGCATATTATGTTGGTAAAACTGAGAGACACCTTAAACAGAGAATTTATGAACACAAATATAATATTAACAAACATAATTCTATTAATATATTAGCAAGACATGAGGAAAATACTGCCAGGAACCACCACGATAAATAAAGATGAATTTTATTTTAAGACAAACAAGCGCTTTCACGCATTAATATGCGCTTCATCAGGTTACAAATTATACAAAAATGAGTTCCCTTTATATAGTAAAACCAGCTTCAATTAAGAAAACAATTATCAAATTTTCCAATTAATTAAAACATAATTACTAAAGGGGAAACATTAGCAAGACATACATTGAAATATCCCACCCATTCTTTCCATTACATAGTTATAGAACAGGTTGTGAAAAGTGTGTGTGTGTGGGGGCTTAGCAGTTGAAACTTGAGGAAAGGGAACATTTTGACAGCTATTATTCAATGCTTATGCCTATCGTGGTCTGAATGACCAGAGTTCTATGAAGTGTTTGTTGAAATTAAAATCTTTAAATAAATAGCATCTTTAGTATATTAAGTAGCTTTACATATTTATATATATATTATAGAACATATATATTTTTATATTTTTATATATATATTTTAGGTTAATAGGTTGGTTAATAATATAATTCCTTACTGTACAACTTTAAATTGCTTTATTTGTTTAATTGTCAATTGTGATGTCATAATTTGTGACTTTTATAAACATGGATTTCAATTTCTGTGATGTCTGAAGAAATTCATACATAGCTGCAGACAAAAGCGCTAATATAAACTTTACTGTTGGAGTACTTTCTTGCCTCTTATTTTATGTCTTTTGGCCCTGTGTCTGCCATCCATCAAGTATCCCCCTACTGGAGTAGACCCCACTCATTACCATGTAATGGGATCTCCCAATGGGATCTCACAGAAGGCCATGGGAGACAACTGCCTGATGGAATTATCATTCAGGCAGCCATGAGTCTACTTTCAGTCATCACTGGCATGCCAGCTATTAGGGAGTTTATAATGTCCTAACCCCACTCCATGGGTGGAGTAACAAGCAAATCATGTTACAGCAGAGACCCATAACAACTTCTCTGTGCAGGTGCATGTTTTCAAGCATACTAGTTGAAAGTGGTAGCTGGATGAAAAGAATGCTCACCTCCAGCCACATATTTATATCTCCACCCTTCCTCTGATGGTATGCATCTGGCTCTATTCCACTGTCCACATCAGGATGGACATGCCTATTCACCTAGGCCAGCTCCATCAGCATTCAGATCTCTAACTGAACTCAGGTTGCCGGAACTATAGTCTGGACTTTATTCCACCAGGCCACTGCAGCTGGCCTGCGAGCTGCATTGTTAAAAACTTAGCTGCTGTTTCGTTGATAAAAAAGCACAGAAAAAGTAACCATCTCTGTGTTGTTGGTAGTGTTTAAGCTCCAGGGATTTTTCAGAAGGAACTGATGTACAAAATACATACACTTTGAAAGAAGTCAGGAATGGCATTTTTCATCACTTTGCTTCTACCCACAGAGCAAATAATTCAAAAGCAGCAGTCACTGCTGAGCAGTGTGTTGACCTGTGTTTCACTGTAATACAAATACACAATGAGCAATTCTGCCATTTTTCTCCTGACTGACCTTCCTCAATCATCTGAGTCATCTTTATCACTATCTAGTTGCAATGCAGGTTTTGAAATTTTAATAATAAGGATAACCATTTGACAGTTCAAGAATATGTCAGATCCTACCTTAACGTAATCAACATTCACTCACTCACTGAGTATAGTAGCATGAATATTCAGAGATTTGTAGTTGACAATCATGTTTCCACATGCTGTTGCAAATGACTTATTTCCCTCATGTCAGTGCAACCCCTGTGTTCATGCATTATGTTTGCAGACACTGATCTGCACAAATTACATCCAACACTTCAGCCTACAAATAATAAGGATCTTTCATGTTAATTATTATATTATAAAAATATATATATATACTATCACTCAGCACTATCTTATCAGTGAGTAACATGGAGTTTATTATTTTATTGCAATGAGTGGATTGCCTTGATTAATCCCCAATATTTTAAAAAGACAAATAATTAAGCACTTACCAGATCCTAACAATTGTTAAGCACCCCTCCTTTAGTTGTTAAGATCTGGTATCACGCTAGGTAGTTAAACCTGCCAGTAATGGCCGGCAAACAGCAGAGGAAGAATTAAAAGCATATTTCTTTCTGCCTGCTTTCTGTGCCAGTAATCTGCCACTAACTTTCTGTAACATAAGACAATGTGTTATGATATCTCTCGGACAGCTCTCACTAGGTGTTTTATGGCTTTGAAAGCTGGCAAAACACATAGTGCTTTTTCCCCCATCTGTAACTAGTAGTACGTGGAACAGAAAAAGTTCTCTTCACTACAAAGGATTATGACTGTGTCTCCAGTCATGCCCAGCTTATTATGTATTCCTGACATGGATGTCACAATGTTTGGCCTCCATGCCACAAACTCATAACAAATTGGTTATGATTGGAGATGCAATCAGAATCCTCTATATACTATTTACAATATATTGAGCAGGTGACTGTATGGAGCATTACTCATCTACAGAGGGAACAAAGGACAGGAAAAACACTCACAAAAATAAAATAAACAACAAATGAATAAATAATACATTTGATAAAACTAATGAAAAGAATTCAAAATAATACATTGTTTAGACAAACATGTCTAACAAAAAAAGGCAGATGCGTGCACACACACACACACACACACACACACACACACACACACACACACACACACACACACACTTTAATGATTTCATTCCAACTGTCTTATAATAAATAGATTAAATATAAAAATTAGCTTAGCAGCAGTTTGGGCTATAAACAATGAATATTAATTTAAACTGAAGTTAGCAGAGACTGATATTATAATTGTACAGTAGTGGAAGTTATAAAGATGTAAATCGCTTACTAACAGTGCTGAAAAAACAGGGACAATAAATGGGCATATTTATAATAATAAGGGAACCTCAGCTAAGAACTGGTATTATTTATACATATCATGTATGACACGATTGCAAGTTTCAGTGCTTGGGGGCAAAATATTAAATGGGTTATTGTGAAACTCAGTCAATTAATATGCAAGATAGACACTTCAATGGCACCAGAGCTTGTGCCCAATAGCCAGTCATTTAAAACATGGGGGAATCTATTTGTATTTTGAATCCTGCATATATCTACAGGAATGTTTTTGAAAGTACTGGGAAAAACATGACTAGGGTCGTATTCTCTAGAAAGATATTTTGATTACCCTAGCAAATTGCTTGGCTATTGCCAAGAAAGTAAATAGGCAAGCACAGGATAAAGTGTTTTTAGAATAAATCTACAAGTAAATTGCATCTGGGAAACTGTGTAATGCTATTGGTCATGGTCAGCTGTGTATTTTTATTTAAAATCAACACAGCTGGCAGCAAAGTGCAAATTAGCAGCAAATCTGACAACATTGTTTTATAACATTTTCATTTTTTTAGAATATTTTTACATCTGATCTAGACGCCAGGTTAAGGAATCAGCATGTTTTTTGTCATGGTAGCTTTCGTATCTTCAGTGAGGTAATATTTGATACAGTGTAATGTCACTGTTGTTGATTGATTTATTTTACCAGTTAATACGTATAGTTATGAAAGGTTTATCTTTTTACTTTTATGATACCAAAATGTGTTGCAGTTTTTTGAGAAACTGGTCAACATTAATGGTACTCATTTTTGCAGCATTACTTTCTGCCATCAAAAACTGTTTGCTGGGTAACATGAGATAGTTTTTCCTTTACTGAGATGTAATTTACTTTCACTTACTTATATTTATAGCATGTTGAAACTTGACTGGAGTATTACATTCTGGTTAATAAGTTTATGGGACCTGTAGAGAAAGGTAGCATAATCCACAATCTGAATAAGACAAGAATTGTATTAAGTAAAGAGTCCTAGGATCAATGCTTGGGTCCTCCCACCTTATTGTTGAACATAGATATGCACATATTCTGCAGTGTAACAGATACTGATGTGTTTGGTAAATAACTGTACTCAACTTCTGTCTCTCTAGAAATGTAACTATAGAAGAGTGAACAGTTACATAACTGCCTTAAAAATCATTCTGCTGTACATTTCGAAAATGCAGTTTAGTGAAGGTCTATTCAATTAGCATTGTGATGGAAGCACATGTCTCAGCCTCTCAACCTCTCAGCAGAAAAAGTCTGGACTAAACCAAATATAATACAGGCCAAATGCCCAAAATGAAGGACTTATTTTAGATATTGCTCTTGTAAACGTAAAAGTTGCTGAACAGTGGGTTTTGTTTAAGTCAATCCTGGGGATTCAGTAAACTCCATGTAGGCTTAGCATGAAGCCTACACAGAGTTTACATGTTTGCGTGGTGACCAGCAGTGCTCATTGCATATGCATGCTGTCCACCATAGTTAAATGTATGTAAGCACAGTTCTGTTGCCAGCAACACTACTGCTGGCCAGGAAACCATGTAAAGCAACACAGACTGCAGCAGACAATGTAAACCTGTTTACCAACAAGAAAACTAGGTCTGCGGGATTGCACAGAATGCCACAATGATTTCTAAGGTTATTAATAAAACAATGTATATAGCTCCCACACACGACAGGTGTATAAATGTCAGGGTATTGTGGAAACATATGTCAGTCATACTGATCAAAAATTGTGTAAATGGTAGGTGAGAGTAGATAGACTGCGTTATAAGTAAACAGTAAGGGGAAGTGTGTGTATTGAATAAGGACATACAAATGAATTGTAAGAATAAACAGAGAAAGAGGACAGGTGAAAATGGTAATGTACAGCAGGTGAGGGTATGTCAATGAAGACAGTTGTAGCATGAACACTAATCACATACTGACATAATATAGTATGGACTGCAAAGTGAATGTATATGTAGAATGCACCTTCACTCAGGATGATGCGACAATCTAAACAAAAAAATGATCAACATTAACAATTGGCCTAGCTTCTATTGTCAATCCAGGGGGATCCAGTATCTCTCAGCTTGGGATGAGATGGTCAACAGGCCATGCTGCTTTGCCAGAAATGGTCTATACCTGTGTCCTCTAGGCTGTTGGATACTGACAAAGGTGCTTGCCTCCCCCATAGTACCTTTTTAGGCAATGTCAAAGCAACAAAAGTTCTGACATAAAAAAATCCAGTGGATGCAAACTCAAGGTTCTGCTGTTTAATGCTAGGAGTCTGAATATGAAGCTGCACTGGAGGAAATTGCCAATCTAAGAGCTGACAGATTTGGCTCAGACTTCAACCCCCTGACCCCACAGGCCATACTCCAAAGCATAACTGACAACAGTTCTCTCCATACTTTCACAAAAGATCAGGTCATATCTGTGCTCTCCAAAGTTAAGAACATCCTCAGTGGTACCATATAACATCCCAAGTTGCTTACTAAGCCATCTAAAACAGGAAATAGTGAACCCACATAACATGCTCCTTAACCATGGCCTGTGAACTGGCTTTATTCCAGCGGAGTGGAAAACAGCAACAGTAATCCTGTTGAACAAAAAGGGGCCATCAACCAACCGTAGGAACTATAGACCCATAAGTATAACCAGTCTCATCTGCAAGACCATGAAAAGAATCATAATGGACCTTATCAACAAGGACATAGGTGGACTTCAAACTCTAGTCTTAATCCAATTTGGCTTCATTCAGGGTAGATCATGCCTATTAAACCTAGCAGACTTCTTTGAGAAAGTCACCAAAGACCTGGATGAAGGTAAGACAGTGAATACCACATATCTTGACTTGGCCAGGGCTTTTGACACAATCCAGCACTCAGGTAACATTATGAAACTCTCCCTGCTGGGGATTAACCCTTACGTCACTAGATGGGTAGCCAATTGATTATATATTCCCTGTGCTGATGGAGGTATGGGCCTCCTTGAAATTGAATACGTGTGTAGATCTGCAATCGTGAGACTGCAGAGATATCTACTGACCTCACAAGACCCAAACATAGTGAAAGTTTTGAAACATGAGGAGAATAAATCTAAGATGAATTCCCTGCTTAGTCTAGCAGAAGCATATCGGCATCAAGCAGGAATGGAAATCAAACCAGAAGTAGATAAAAATCAGGCACAAATGGAATGTGCCAAAAAAACAAAAGAAAGAATATAAGGTGAAGTATCAGATGAGATGACAAGTAATCTGGAAAATGCATAAATATAGTTGCAAGTATAGAAAACTTCTGGAAGAACCTGATGTTGATCAGAATCGAACACAAGAATTGTTAAGGAGAGGTGAATTCAAACCAAAAGATGAAAGGTTAATAATGGCGGCCCAAGATAGAGGGCTACATACACATTGGTTTACAAAGTCCATTGAACATGTGGGAGAAACAGACAAATGTAGGTTATGTAAGACAGGACTGGAAACAGTTGCACACCTTGCTGCTGGTTGTGACATACTAATGGCAGAAGGATTGTATACTAAAAGGCATAAAAATGTGGGAAGATTGTTGCACTGGGGATTGTGCAAACATTATGGTATTTAAGTGGCTGAAAAATAATGGAAACATGAGCCACAAACATCATAGAAAATGATGAAGTCTGCGTCACATGGATCACCCATTACAAGCAGTTCAAATGATGGATGCAAGAAAACAGATATAGTGGTCCATGAATAGAAGACAAAAGTAGCATTGATCATTGAAATCGCTACACCCAGTGACTACAGTGTTTGCATGCAGAGAGACACAGTGTCATAAAATATCAAAATATGCAGGCAGAAACAAGAGCAATGTAGAAGAAAGATACCCAGACAGTACCAATAGTAGTAGGAGCAATGGGTCTTATAAAAAATAATCTGCAATCTTATTTAGATATGTTACTAATACATGTAACTCCATATGAATCACAGAATGAATCATTACTGGGCACATTACGGATGCTGCGAAGAGCACTTTTGGCTGACATCAAAGACTGAAATAATACTGATTTTATGAACGTTAATTGTACTTTGACTTAAGAATGGGGTCCATTCCTGTCATGGTATTAGAAAAACAAAAGACTTGGAGAAATTAAAAAAAAATGGGGATTAACCCTTACATCACTAGATGGGCAGTCACAGACAGAACGCATACTGTTAAAGATGGTGACTCACTCAACCAGTAGAGTTGTCACCAGTGGCGTACCACAGAATCTGTGCTGGGTTCTTTAATGTTCTGAATCTATTTCTCAGAAGTCCAGTCTAAAATAGATTGCCTTTGACTTACTAGTTTTGCTGATGATTTCAAATTGAGTGCAATCATTCAGTAGCCCAATGAGGTTAACATATTACAGGTGGGCTAACACAGACAAATGGCTGGTGCCAAAGCCACAGTCTGCAGCTAAATGCAAAAAAGTGCTATTATTGTTGCCTTTGTCAAAGTGGAATTCCCTGCTAATTACAGTATTGACAACACCCCCCTACGCTCTAATCCATTGGTGCAAGACCTTGGAATACAATCCAAATCTGCAAGCCAAATCTTGACCACCAAGTTTCCACAGTGATAAGGAAAGCCTTCTACATTGTGCACCTCATAATAAGGGCATCACATCTAGGTCTGAGGATGTTATAACACAACTGCACTCGACCCTCATCAGACCACTAATACAGTTCAATGCTCTCTTTTACATGAACCTCACCAGACACCTGCAGCAGCTGTAGAGACCACAGGGGTTTCTGACCAAGAAAATGCAGGGAAACATGCCATAACATATATGGATAGACTGAAAGCCCTGTCACTGTACTCTGTATTGTACATGATGCTAAGTGATTGGTGCCTGGCCTAAAGGGCAGTCTCTGACCCTGCCCTGATGGAAATGCTGCACCTCTACAATTCTAATGGCACAAAAGTCACTAGCTCTAGGGATCTTAATCGAGCCTGTGATATTAACAGAACATGCTTGAGAGACAAATATATCTCTCAGAGACTGCCATTCCTCTGGAATACATTTCCAAATCATCTGAAATACAACTACTCAATGACCCTATTCAAACACAATCTAGACAAATGGATTGGAGACCACAAATTCACACCGGAGTGCCACCCATGCCCCTCGTGGACAGGGGTAGTTGGTGTTGATGCTAGACTCATTCTGTGAATTACGTCCACCTAATAAGGACAATTGGGGCTATCTGTGATAAACATGGCTAGGCTTGTATGGGCTGTAAGGCCACAAGCCTAGTAACCTCCTATGAAACTACGAACCTATATCAACAGTTGTCAGGAGGCATATTACTACATCTGCTATAGAAGGAGCATGTAATGCAATGGCAGCAGTGGCCACCAATACATTATCCCACATCACAGAATGTAATACCCTTTTGTAGCCATACTGTACATCCACACCTCAATATAGCACATGTCAATGACAGCAACATTGACATGTCAATTGATCATAGGGTCATAGGACACAATTAGGCTGATCCCCAACATCACATGAAATCCTAACCATTATTATAACATGAAAGTAAAAATGCTTATATGTGTATTATGAAAGATAGTAAGACTATTATGCATATGTGTATAGTTTTTGAAATGCATGACATTCTTCCACTGCCATATATGGAATATGTGCACCACACCATGACAGAATTAGCAATCACACATTCTGTGGTCTGGGGATTTCTTGTATAGGCTCATAGAAAGACTGTGGTTCATGATATGTGCATGCATATTTGACATGAAGGCAGCATTCCCTCCTCTGTATGAAGGATGTCATTTGGCCAGAGGACAAATAAAGATGCATAGGGCTATGTAAAAGGTACCCCAAGTAGTAGTGAAATGAAAATCTATTCCAAAGATCACACAATGACCATAATGTACCAGCGACCAGACACATGGTTGTACACTGGGCCTGGTATGAAAATTACACCTGTGTAGGCATAGAATATGAATGCCATGCAATCTCACAGTAACAACATCACATATGCCTGACTGTAACACTGTCACTTTGCACTTTTTGGAGTATAATAGCATTACTGTATGCTGAGGAAAACATTATTAGCACTGTAGGGCATAGATGTGGAGTCACATTCCTGTGTAAAATTGTTTCAAAAGTGACAGTTGTCTGCATAGACAAGCAAGTAGCTTGCTGTCAGATTAGACCACCTATATGTGTAGTCAAAGCAGATAGGAAATGCAGTAGTTATAGTGACCACAAACCACAGCACAGGTTTGTCTTGAATACTGTCAGAGTTCATGTTACACAGGATAACATATTCACTGTGAGCTCCAACAAGATGTTTGGAGGAGTGTTGGACATAACTGTGGATTCACATATCATTCTAAAACTACCTATTTACAGTGCAGTATTTAACACAAGTGCCAGAACACAGTTCTAGATTTTATAATATCAGAGAATACTTTATAGCTGATAATATCAGCAGTTTGGTGAGAGGAAGATGATGATATGAGTATCCCAAATGTTGGTGTAAACTGCTCTCTCTAATGTCAAGCAAGTGCATAAACACACAGAAACACACACCAGTTGACTGCATTGAGAACAAAACCCCTACCTAAGTACACCAACTAAAGAACTCAGTATTTAACACAAGCCCCACAGCACAAGTCTGACTTGGAGAGTGTCAGATAACACTTTATAAGTGATGACATCAACAGTGTCTGGTGAGGAGAAGATGATAATAGTGATGTCCTACATGCTGGTGTAAAACACTCTCTCTAATGTCAAGCAAGTGCACAAAGACACACACACCAGTTGATTGCAGTGGGAAGAGAACCCCTACTTATATAAATACACAGACTAGAGAGCTTAGTACTTAACAAAAGTGCCATAGCACAAGTCTGACATTTACAAGTCTGCAGGACAATTTATAGTGGATGACATCATCACTGGATGTTTTTGAAAAGATGTTGGGAGGCCTGAGTGAAATGGATGTGTAGACATGGACAGGTGCCAAAATATTGGTACTACATGGGATTGTAGTGATGACTGCAGGATACACAGTTATGCTATTCTGACTAGACAAAGACAGACAGAAACACACACACACACACACACACACACACACACACACACACACACACACACACACACACACACACACACACACTAGTTGACTGCAGTGAGATTAGTACCCCTACTTAAGTGCACAGACTAGAGAATGCAATGCAAGTGCCACTACACAAATCTGATTTTTGCAAGGCTGCAAGACAATTTATAAGGGATGACCTCATCATTAGATGTTTAGAGAAGATGTTGAATGAAATGGTAGCTAGCCATGTACAGCTGTCAAGATATTAAAGATCTGCACGTTACCAAATTGATGAGTGTACAAAGTGCAGCATTAACTAGACAGCTTTGCAAACTATATGCAAACAGCTGTCCACATTTCTACAAGTACTGGAAAATCTGAAAGTGAATTGTCAGTATAAAGATGCCCATGGTGTATAATAAAGCATTTTTTTATTTCTTTCTGTAGTGTAGTTGATATATTTTGGAACAAGTACTGAGAGACCAAGTTTCAAGTGCATGGATGCAGGTAACACATGGCTACAGGGTAAATATGTGTTCTTTGCATAAAAAGTGCATTACCTTTGCTAATGTTTTTTCATGTACTTTCATGGTATGAAGAGTAAATGTACAGTAAACATAAGTAATACATGCTATTGTGCACTTTCCATAGTGCAATGCTGGTTTGTTTACCCCAATGTAAATGCATAAAGAGGAGAGGCACAGCAGGCAGCAGTGTGCACAGTACTGAGTGTAACGGACACACCTGCTGATTGGTTGACTCTGCGGCAGCAGGTGAAAATGCATTGACATATTTCTTTTGTAGCCCATATGATATAAGGTTTGAATGAAGGTGTATTTACTAGTTTTAAATATGTATTTATATTGCAAAGAAATAATTCTGTAGTCTATTTTCAGTTTGTGTTACCTTACTGCAGCATGTTTTAGCAGCATTGTGTGGAGGTAACCACACCGATGAAGAACCGTTCGCAGTTGATTGGCATTAGTATGCCATGCAAAACTCTGCATAAATACAGAGGCTAAAAAGTGAAGGGCTCCATTTTTTTTTTTGTTTTTTACTCATGTGTGTTGTGTGTGATTCTCTTTTTTTTACCAGAATAAAGGTGTTAAAATGGGGTATATAGGAAAGTGATGAAATGAGGGCAAGCAGGGTGGAAGAGTAAAGAGAAAGCAATATAGGAATGTGCAGGACAGAGGTAGGAAAGAACCATAGCTATCCACTTCTTCAACAGTGTAAAATGGAAATATGCCCAGAATATTAGCTAAATTTGGACTGTCATTTCAACAAAGAGTGGTAACAACAATGTAATCATGTCATATAGCTAATTGGACTGAATCAAGTGTGTCAAGAAGACACGTGTGAAGTGGAGAGATGTGCATAGTATGATATTTCTATTGTGGGACAGATGCCCACTTTTTTTGATACTTCAGTAAGAGATAAATGTTGGGTAAGTGAAGTAGCTATTTCTGGATCAGGTAAGAAGGGTAGGTGAGGAAGTGGATGCAAACAAACAGGACAAACAAGACAAGACAGGGATAGTGAGGGACATGGCAGGTTGGGGGACACCATGATAGGGGTTAGGAAGGGGACAACAGATGTCCATGCCCATCAAACATGGGGACAGTGAGAATTTAGTTCTATCCTGCAGGACAGTCATCACTGGCCCCATACTCCACTGATGTTGCAGTGCTTGATGTACTCGGCTATGGACCATAAGTGAGGGCAGACTTTCTCTCTCCATCTGCCCTAGGCATGCACAAATGGTGCTCTGCAAGACCCTACACACAAATCATGGCATTTTGTGGTGGATGTTAAAATCCCCACTTCTGTCACTACTCCCAGAGGGTATGACATCACCAGCTGCAGGGGTAGTGCTACCTGATGTGGAAGGTCCAGTTAGTGCAGGGGCAGCAGAGGCAGTACTGCCAGGTTGGGTTCCATTTCTGCTGGGTGTTGCACCAGGAGCCAGTGGAGTGGGGGAAGGCTGAGTCACAGGGGGTTGGCCTACCTCCCAGTATTGTAAAGCATTTTGTGGTTTGTCAGAGATGGATTAACTGGAAACATTTTGACAACATATAGGAAAAAAGAGAGATAAGAGTTGGGTAAGAGAAAAAAAAGATATATAATTAGTGACATCATATGTGAAATACCATGCATTATCACAAAAATAAAGTACCTCTACAGTTTAAGTTAACAGCATGGCATTTATGCCATTTGTGTTGAAATTAAATTATGTAAAATATTTTTAAGGGATTTTACTATATATTTGTTACATGTGGTATTTGAACCCACAACACCTTACTACAATATCACACTTGGCTCCAACAGTTGGCACTTGCTACATAGTGAAGTACGGATGCTTGCTTTTACAGTTAGGATATGCCTACTTACTGCTATAGCAGTATAGAAGAGCAATAGTCTAGCTAAAATAATAGTTTTGCTGTCTGCATACATACCCCTTGCATCCCTCAGTCTCTTTAGATGCTCAGCATGGGCATCTCTGTTCACCATAATTTCTTGATTGGCTGTGGAATAAAGAGAAAAGAACAAAAGAAGAGCATTATGCATACCAGTCTTGCCTATATGCAGCTTTCTATCTACTATAAATTCTCTTTATCAGTATACTTAGACAACTGTAGGATGTCAGCAATCCTGAACTCATCCAGCCACTTGTTGACTGTATCTTTCTTGTGCCTTTTCAGGTCACTAAAATGATGCCTACACTACTCTCCAGTGTGTGGAATGCCAGTTGAACTGGAGCCAGCCTTGGCTGGATTATTTCATGCCTCAGACTTGCACTGGGAGCCAGTATAGTTACCTTGCAAGAGCCTTTGGCTGTGGCAATTTACAAGGAGTCCAGTGAAGATTCTGGACTCCTCAACATCCCACTTCTGCACCCTAAATTAGGCATATTCTCTTCTACCACTGCACATGTCTGACCAAAGAAAACAGAAATAGCTGAGTGATTTCCCACCAATGTATTTTATTGCATTTACTGGTAGTGTGCAAACCTGAAAAATAACACCAACCAGGTTTGTGTGATGTTAAGTGGAGCATAACAGTACCAAATAGAGTGAGAAGTAGTTTTTGAAATTCAAAGGCTAATTTTACAGCTGGTATTAGTTTGAGGGTTGTTTACTGAGGTAACTGTTAGGTGATTTAACTTTGCAGACATGTACTGGGGGCATACATTTTATGACCTGACACATTTTTTTTTGTGGCTTTACACACTGATAAAATTAATGTTTACAATGTGGGATTAAAAACCTATGCATAAGAGACAAAACATATTCTTTCACAGTGGTGATTCTTTTTCATCCTTGCCACAGAGGAAGTGCTTCTTAGACATACTGCTGACTTATATATATATATATATATATATATATATATATATATATATATATATATATATATATATATATAAATACACATGACAGACTGAGGGGTTAACAATGCATGTGTGTGACTTGACAAGATCCTGGATTATACACTCATGTGTGTATGAGTATTATTAAAGTATGAAGGCCATCCAAGGACTGAGAACACTATTATAGTTGCAGAAACATAATAGCTAGTATACCCTCAGTTACACAAATAATTCATACAAGCTCCACTGGTATACATACTTATTGTTATTTGTAATTATGTTTAATTTTTTATGTGCTTATGAATATTGAGTGTACAACCCTTAATAAAACTGAGAGTGTGTAATAATTTTTATCATGTGATTTTTTTAACAAAAAATAAAATGGAAGAACAGTAAAATTATTTGAAATTTGCTGTATTAGAACCCAGGATCATTTGTATTTCAGCCCTAAACTTACACCTGCTGCCACAGGAATACTTAAGAAAAAGAGTTGGATATTTTCATATTCATTATTAAATTCTGTCAGTCAACTGCCATGCAATACTGCTTACCATATTTACGAGATACCCACCATACTTGATAGAATGTATCCATTTTGAAATTGTCTACTATCTGCTTCCTCTTTTCAGGTATTCTAGACCTGCATATGTTGGGGAAGGTTGTTGACCATAGCACAATGCCACTTAACAGGTTTGCACAATGGAAAGCAAAAGATGCAACAATGTCATCCTTTTGAAAGTGAGATTGTTTGCAGGTGTTCTGTCAGCTTCATGTGTAGGCCATTAGTCAGGTTTGTGTTAAGTTCAGTGATGTGCAAACGCGACAAACAAGGCTCACCTTGTTTTATCCTTGTGAACAGTGTTTATTATGTTTCAGCCTTAAAAGATAAATGTCTGACTTGAATTGTGTTTTACAGATAGTTTTACTGTGTGGATCACCATGTTTAGCAGATAAGCTACACACCCACATGTGATTTACAGGTGTAGTTTATGTAGAGGTTACATAACATTTATTGTATTTATCTGTTTCTTGTGTTTGTACTAAGCCACATGCCGCACAAGCACTGGTATTAAAAATATATTAAATAAACAACATTACAAAATAAATGTTAGTACACTTGAAATATTTTTACACTAGGCTGGATTTCAACTCTCACACTATTGAATCTGGGAAACACAGTAAGAATACCGTATCCCTCTTTGCCAAAGAAATAGCTTTGCAGCAGGGATTGAAAATCGTTGTGCATGCAAGTCCAAAATCATCCAGAGTATTAGCAAGACATATGGCACTTGTACCCAGCTGAGTTGTTTGTACATGTTAATTTCAGATGTAGTACAATGAGTGATTACACAACCATTTATGACTATCGTCTGCAGAAATGTATCTCTGTCTTATTTTTGTATGGTGTTAATTCTTCTCGGATCTAAGCAGTAATCTGAAACATGCAGTCTGTAAGGCATTTTGTATCATTGTCCTTAAAATGCATGAGAATATTAAATGGCAATAATATACAGTTTTAAGAAATGCAAGGGAGTTTAGATATTACTGAGCAGAAAATGAGAAATGTGCACTGCTTACTTAGATTTAAAACCTTAATAAAATTACTTCTACACTTTGTAAGTGTAACCTGGCTGACACACCCACTAGAGGTAAGGTAGTCTAAATTGCTGTTGTGTTTTCCTTCTCTCTACCAGTAATCATTTACAGTTGTAATCCATTAGCAGCAAACACTGATGGACTGCCTACACCATGATTGCATCTCCTACACAGGGCCAAGCATTTGGGATTAAGCAATTTTATTAACTTCACACCTCATTTGCATCTTCACCATGATCACAGGCCTGAATCTACATTATAAAATGGGAACCATGTAGCTAGGGAACCTGAATGTGAGGAGTTGTGTATGTGGATAACACAGAAGAACATTGCTATTACTTTGGATTTATTTGCATAGTAGACTACTGATCTTGATAAGGTATGATTGAATGTTGCAGTTATATACTGCATTCGCTCACATGTAACTAGGAAAAATATGCATATATAAATATACATAGGGTCTACTTCTAATGAATGAAAACCTACTTACCCAAAAATGAAATCGCCAAGATGACATTGCCAAAACCTGAGTTTAATGAATGACCGAAATGCCGAAGCTTTACCCAGGCTAAGTATCCAGTCATCCAACAATTTAAAAAGAAACACACCACACTATCTCCAACTCTCCCAAGTGGGGGACAAAACATACCAACTCTGAGATCACACTACAGTCTGGAAAAGTGCAAATTTCCCCATGTTGGATGACTGGATATTTACACTGGGTAAAGTTTCTTAATCCAGTCATTCATTAAACTCAGGTATCGGCAATGTTATCTCAGTGATTTCATCTTTGGGTAAGTGGGTTTTCGTTCATTAGAAGAAAACCCCATATATAGGTTTAGATATAGATATAGATATGCATTAGCAAATGCAGCTTTTATCTCTATGCACTTCTTAGACGTTTCCTGATGGCATAGGCATTTTTGTTAGGGCAGTTTACTTTCTTACATACACAGCTTTATTAACTTTCATCACAAATGTTACTGTTACAACTGTTTCTCTTTACACACACCTACATTATTTCAGTGAAGTATAAATATCCTATATTATCAATAACACAGGGGTGTTAGCTTTCTAGGATGGCCCATAGTCACCTGTAGGGGAGTGCTGGGCACAGGTAGAGGTAACTGGCAATTGCATAAAAATGACTGTTCCATAGTAAATGTGTACACATGTTTTTGGGACAGCTTGCTTGAAAGAATTTATAACAATTGACTGATGTGTTATTCCTTGTTTGGTATAAAATGTCATTTGCCTGTTGTTTTGGGGGTGAGGTAACCATGTTGCATATCTGTGTTGGCACAACCAAAAAGTTTTTACAGAGGTTTTCTTTGCTATTTTTAGTCCTTGTTAAAGATCAAATCTAGGTTTGTGTGTAACCATGATATGTTAGAACCAATACCCTTTTTTATATTGGAATAACTGATGTTTTTGTCCAGTGGTTAATATTGAAAAACTAATAATATGTGTTATATCTGAGCAGGACTTCTATTTTTGTCATATTTATGTCTAGTATCCTTTTCTGTTTTGTGTCACCTAGGGCTATGGCACCCAAGAATCCCAATCCCTGCAAACTTCATTTGCAACAGTACTTGTTTAATCTGACAAAACTTATGACAAGCTTTTATAGCCCAGCCTTTTAAAAGCTGCTGTCCTCTGAAATATGGGAAAGTGGAGAAAAGTACAAAATAACTGAAAAGATTTACAGATCATACAGATAGCATAAAATAAATAACAATACACTTATCATTAGATTCTACTGTGACCCAGGACTATACTTGGATAGATGTTAAGACAGGAAATATTATAATATTAGTAAACTTCTACCTGCAAAGATTTGGAATGTGTAAGGTTCCACATTCATTACTCTCTATATTAATACTACATGTTTATAGGGGTTTACTGATAAAGCTAGTCTTTGGCAAAAGAAATATCAAGGACCACACTGCAGGCAGGATTCCTGTAAATAAGGAAAATACATGACAAATTAATTACTATTCACTTTACCACACCCTTACAGCAAACCCTGATAGACCTACATTTTACTTTTCACAGCCTTACACATATTTTATGAGAGAATGTATAACACAAATGGTGCTGCAAAGGAAATACAAACTCAGAAATCACTGAGCTTCTGTTTCTTTTTCATTAATGAATGAAATGCATGACCCACAATTAGTTGGTGTTACATAGATGAGGAATGTTCTTTGCTATCGTACTTGCAGGATGAAAAATGCTGCAGCATAGAGCAAAACACAGGAGAGACATCTTCAGTCCTGAGGAGAATCACATCTTCATGCATGGACTGAGAAATATGGAAAACCTCTTTTTGTAAAAGAGTATGGGGGAAGAGGCAAAGAACAAAGGCAAAGAATCAAGTAGAGCCTGGCACAAATGCTTTAGAGAGGGAACAAAGGGCTGGAAAAGAAGGAAAGGCATAGTGGGACAAGGCAGGACAATGACTAGACAAAATCTAATCACCTGTAGCTGCACTAGTGTTGGTCAATCCAGAGTACACCTTTTAACATCAGATGAGGAGTAAGTTTTCTCTGTAAGGGGCAATAAATTTGATGCAGATGAGGGTGTCACAGGAATCAACCAAAGTGGTGTTAGCAACAATACTTTCAGATACGTACAACATCTGCAGTCAGGCACTGTAGAAGGTTAGAGTTTAGCTGGCTCAGCTTATTTCAAGTTAACTGTACACCATCAGAATGAACATCATGTCTTTAAGAAAATAATCATATTTAATTGTCACATGTCACATTAACCACATCTTGATGTTTTTCTTCACAGGCTCAGCACCAGAAACAACCGCAAGTTGTTCTACATCGCAGCTAGCTGATTTTGATAGCAGAATGGCTGTCAGCAATGATGCCATAACTCTCACTTTCATGACACAGCCTCGGGACAGTGGCACACAGCTTTTACAGTGTTTTCTGTGTGTTTTTCTGCTGCTTCCTGAAAAAAACAAAAAAACAAACAAAAAAAAAATATTCTCTTTTCCTGCCTTTGCTGAACTAGATTAGTCCAGATTTCAGGTTTTGCTGAATTCCGGACTATGGTATATTTTCCTGTGTTGCCCGTATCCTTACTTGGATAGGAGGAAGCTTCTCTGTTCACCAGTGAGAGTGGGGAGCTTTGAGCAGCCTATCTGTCCCTGGAGGAGTGGTCTCAGCACTGAAACTAGTAGCTTATTGGCCGTTTTGGGTCAATTCCTATCTCTTTCAGTTTCCCTGCTTTAACACCCGCATTTGCATGGTTTTGCGCCAGTATACAACTCCGCACAGCTCCTCGTAGTGTCCTGCAGAGTGATACAGGCAACAGAGAGACCCAAGAGAGACTTTTCCAGATTTAAGTATTTTTTTCTCTGTTTTTTTTTGCTCCGGCTGCCTTTTCCCGCCTAAAAAGCAAATTTCTAACTGATCTGTGCTTTAAAAAGTTTAAATTGCATTTGCCTTCTGCTTTTTACAGTTTTTGCACTTGTTTTATATCTATTTAAGTTGTTTTTGTATTGTATAACTGTTGTAGGCTACACACTAAAGTGTGCTAGCCTGTTTATAGCATTTACAGTGTTTTCTGTGTGTATTTCTGCTGTTTCCTGAAAAAAAAAAAATAAAAATATTCTCTTTTCCCACCTTTGCTGAACTATATTAGTCCAGATTTCAGGTTTTGCTGAATTCCGGACTGTGGTATAGTTTCCTGTGTTGCCCATATCCTTACTTGGATAGAGGGAAGCTTCTCTGCTCACCAGTGAGAGTGAGGAGCTTTGAGCAGCCTATCTGTCCCTGGAGGAGTGGTCTCAGCCCTGAAACTAGTAGCTTATTGGCCGTTTTGTGTCAATTCCTATCTCTTTCAGTTTCCTTGCTTTAAAACCCACATTTGCACGGTTTTGCGCCAGTATACAACTCTGCACAGCTCCTCATGGTGTCCTGCAGAGTGATACAGGCAACAGAGAGACCCAAGAGAGACTTTTCCAGATTTAAGTATTTTTTTCTCTGTTTTTTTGCTCCAAAAGCCTTTTCCCGCCTAAAAAGTGAATTTCTGACTGATCTGTGCTTTAAAAAGTTTAAATTGCATTTGCCTTCTGCTTTTTACAGATTTTGCACTTGTTTTATATCAATTTAAGTCGGTTTTGTATTGTATAACTGTTGTAGGCTACACACTAAAGTGCGCTAGCCTGTTTATAGATATTCCTATCTCTCTCAGTTTCCCTGCTTTAAAACCTGCATTTGCGCAGTTTTGCACGATTTTGCGCATAGATCAGCATCGGGCAGCACCGCTTAAATGGGTTTAAACTATTCCCGGCTCCACAAAGTCTGCTCTTCACTTTTTCCCTTAGAACTGTTCTAAATCTCAAAGTAAGCACTCTATTTTCATTCTAAAGCCCTGCAGTTGCTCACTTAAGTAATCTTATAAGTAAGCAGTAATAAATTAAAGCACTACACCCTCTTATACTCCCTTTAAGTACTTGGCTCCCTATTGGTCCTTTTTGATCAGTCAAAAAGTAGTTCCTTATACTATTCTGGCATGTCCAAAAGTCAATTTCGGGTTTACTCTCCAGCCCAGCTGGTGAATCTGGGAATCTTGAGGCAATGTTACAACTGCCTTATGTACACAGACCACCCTCTCCTCCTCCCAACAAGCTCAAATATATGTGAGAGATGCAACTATATAGCCAACTGGAGGCTGAGCTCTCTCAACCCAGTACTGGCGCAGTCAGTCAGGAGGAGAAGGTAACCACACACACACCACAAATCCAGTCTCACATAGACCTATCGCAACAGCAAACCAAACAAATAAACACACAAAAACATACTAGGATGCTCTAAATAAAAATCTGCCCAAGCAGCAGAGACCACCAAAGCAGACATCCAAGCAACCGCTACCCCACAACAATACCCATGTATCACATAGTTCACAAAGTCAGTGTGCCATACAGTCACAGCCCTTAAGGCTAAACAACACACCTAATACACTTGTAATAGGTGACTCTATTGTCAGACACACTGACGTCCCACTCACCAGGCTGAACAAGGAGAAGGTCACTGTAAGCTGCCTGTCGGGTGCCAGTATCCACCACATAACACAAGCACTCAGGTCACTCCAAAGCAAGTACAAATATGACTTTGTCATTGTCCATGCTGGTGTGAATGACCTGAGACATACCTCCCTGGACTACATGAAAAGAGACATAGAGGAGCTCTCTGATCATGTAGCCCAGGCCGGTATGACCCTGACCTTGAGTAGCATCTTACCCTCACCAAGAATGATTCCACAGTATAAAGACAACATGATCAATTTTAACAATTGGCTAAAGTATTGGTGTCATTCAAAGGGGATCCAGTGTCTGTCAGCCTGGGATGACATGCTTGACAAGCCATGTTGCTTTGCTAGGGATGTCTTGCACCTGTCACGCCTGGGCTTTCAAATATTGGCTAAGGCTCTTGCCACCCCCATAGTGCCTTTTTTAGGCAAGGCTCAAAAGACAAACCCACCTCTATAGACAACACAAGGAAAAAGAAACTAAGGGTAATGCTGCTCAATGCCAGAAGTCTAAACCTCAAGATGCATGCATTCGAGGCTCTCCTCAGTATGGAGAATATTGATATCTGTGCAGTAACAGAAACCTGGTTCAAGGCTCCCGAGAGCACCCCAGCACTACCAGGTTATACCTCATACCATGCTTTTCGGCCCCAAAACACAGACCGAACCACAAAAGGAGGGGGAGTATCCATATTCATCAAAGATACCCACACCTCCAGGTTAGTGGCACTGCACGAAGCATTGGAGACCATCCATGTGCAACTAACAGTGGGCAAAACTGCCTTTCAGTTTGTAGCCTGCTTCAGACCACCCTCCCAAACTCAGGAATCCCACTCAGCTTTCCTGAGAACACTGGAGAATATGAATGTCTCTCCAAACACCATCATATTGGGTGACTTCAACTACCCAAACATAGACTGGGAGCACTACTCAAGCCCCAACACCCTCGCTCAATGGTTCCTAGAATTTATAAACTCAAATGCTATGGAACAACTTGTCACCACTCCCACAAGAGGGGAAAACATATTGGACCTGATCATCACCAACATGGGGACTCTATGTTCCATACCAGAGGTATACCCCTCATTGGTAAGATCTGACCATAAATTAATCTCACTGGACATCCATATCCCATCCCCACACCCAGCGAAGGAAACCACGGTGAAGAACTTCTCAAAAGCAAACTTCATACTTCTCAAAACCGAAGTGGAATCCTTCAAAGCCCCCGGGCCAGTGGAAAATATAGCCCAAACTGCAGAATACTTTACAAACACATTCTATGGACACCTACAGGAATGCATGGATCGTGCTATCCCAAATAAAACCAAGACTCACTCCTCCAAAGGCAGGAGACCTGTCTGGTGGACCCCCGCCATAAATAAGCTATACAACAGAAGGAGGAAGCTACTACATGATAGAGCAAAATCCCAAAAAGGGAAGGCATCTCTGATCAGTACAAGCAGGAAACTACAATCCCTCATAAAATTATCTAAGGCCAGCTTCGAAAGAAAAATTGCACAAGAAGCTAAAGATAATCACAAGGCCTTCTTTAGTTATGTCAGGAACCTGGGCGGCAACTCCCAGATATGCTATGAGTTAGTGCAAAATGACAAAAAATACACTGAACCCATAGACATTGCCAACATCCTGGCAGACAGGTTCAGTGCAAACTTCTCCCCCACTTCCCCCCTAAAAGAGCAAATGTTTATCCCAACAGAGTGTAGCCTCCCTGACATCACAGATGCACAGGTGAAAGCTGCCCTCTCCAAAGCAAAACACACAGCATCAATGGGACCGGACTGTGTCCTGGGCTGCGTCTTACACGAGCTCCAAGAAGAACTGAACCCTCACATAAAGTCACTGTTCAGTCTCAGCCTTACTACAGGATATGTACCCAAGAAATGGCATACAGCAACAGTGATCCCATTCCACAAAGGTGGTGCCACAATGGACCCCAGAAACTATCGCCCTATAAGCCTGACTAGCCTGGTCTACAAAGCTATGGAGTGTATCATCATGGAACTCATAAACAAAGACATTGGGAACCTCCAAACACTGGATCCTACCCAATTCGGCTTTGTTAAGGGCAGATCTTGCCTCTTGAACCTGGTCGACTTCTTTGAAACAGTCACCAAGGCCATAGATGAAGGGAAGGTAGTCCACACAGCCTACCTGGACCTCGCAAAAGCCTTCGACACAATACCCCACACAGGCATCATAAATAAGCTCACCAGCTTAAATATCAACCCCTATGTCACAAGATGGGTTGCAAACTGGATCAGGGATAGAACCCACATGGTCAGAATTGCAGGTGCCATGTCAGACTCTAAACCAGTTACAAGTGGAGTTGCACAAGGCTCAGTCCTGGGACCTCTCTTATTCGGTATATATTTCTCTGAGGTACAGGCTAACACGGGAGAACTATGGCTGACCAAGTTCGCAGATGACTGCAAACTGGGTGCCATAATCGACTCGCCGACTGACACAAGCATACTTCAAAAGGGTCTCACAGAGATGGATAACTGGTGCCAGAGCCATGGCCTAAAGCTAAATGCCAAAAAGTGCATAGTCATCCCCTTTGGGAAAAACAAAGTGCCCACAAATTACCACATAGGTGGTAATCCATTAAGTACATAAGAAGTAATTAGGGATTTGGGGACCCAAGTAGATAGCAATCTCGCCTTTGACAATCACGTTGCCAAAGTGGTTAGAAAGACCTTCTATATAGCCCACCTTATCACAAAAGGGTTCACATCTAGATCAAGAGAGGTCATTGTGCCCCTCTACTCATCACTCATTAGGCCCATAATTGAATACAATGCCCCATTTGGGATGTACCTTACCCGACACCTGCAGCAACTGGAAAGACCCCAAAAGTACCTCACCAAGAGGATCAAGGGACTCAAACAGATGCCCTGTGCAGTAAGGCTAAAGAAACTCCAGCTCTACTCAGTTGCTTACCGCCTACTCAGAGGCGATCTGTGCCTGATGTATAAAGCCATGTCCAAACCAGAATTAATGGACATGCTCCACCTCAGGAAATCCAAATCCCTTAGAGCTACATGCTCCAGGGACTTAAACCTCAGCACAGAAATAAATAGGACATGCTGGAGGGACAGATTCATATCCCAGAGGCTCCCCTCACTCTGGAACAAAATCCCAATCCATGTTAGGCAGAGCCCCTCAATGACCCTCTTCAAGAGAAATCTCGACGAGTGGATGGGAGATTGTAGGTTTACCCCTGAGATCTCTTTTGTGTCCCTACTAGACAGAAGCACAGTAAACTAACCTTAAAAGGGCTATCTTCTGTGACCTACTATACAGAGGCACAGTCAACTAATCTAAAAGGGTGGCAAAAGCCAAACACACTCTGGCTAGGCTTATAAATGTCCTAGGGCAGATAGCCTAGTATCAGCCTATGAATCTAAAGTGTACTAGCAGGGCCCCCTACCCCACAGCAGGTGGATAAATCAATAATCAGTGACAGAAGCCATCATGTTTCAACATCATGATGAACCTCATGGACTGCCTAGTTATACACACAGCATCCATGTCAACTTCCATGCACACAATGGTAAGCACTTACCAGAAGCACATTGGGTCACAGCTTGATGTGGATGAGGGACTGTCTGCATGCACCATGGACGAATGGGTTGTACACCACATGTATCTCAAAAAAGTGCTGCAGGTGTTCATGTGGATTGCAACAATAAAGGCACAGTCATGCCTCATCAGACTTTCTTAGCATAGGGTAGAACCTCTCTGTCAATGTCTAAATTCCAAGCACTGTTAGGTTACTATCAAGATATTCTTCTACATTCAATGGACCCCATCATCAGAACAACTCGGCCTCAAGCTCAAATGCTGACACTTGATCTCTGCGATCATCACCTGTGCAATTCTTAGGGGGCATTGTGCATAATAACTTCCAAATCTGAGTTAAATTTTTACCATCATTAACACAGACATTACTGTCCTACAAATTATTTTGCAGGCAGGACAAATGCTAATTAGTTATTGCACCTTAAAATAAAAATAAAATGCAATAGCAGCTAAAAAAGAAAGCATCAGCAATGACAAATTTAATTTCTGCAAAGTGGCTAGCTTTTACTCTCAAAAGGTAAACTCCAAGACAGTCAGTATCACTGTAGTGAAACACACATAGAATAATCCTAAATATCTTTCATAACAGCAACTCTTCTACTCTTCAATCTTAGTCTGCCAGTACAGTATAACTAACATTTGTGCCACTGACCACAGAAAATTGTCAAATGATGATGGCTTATACCTTATGAAGACAAAGTTTTGATTATTATATAAGGGAAAAATGTCTAAAGTACATTGTACATTGACAGCATAGCCCACTAGTAAAAATGCATGCAACAAGTATTATCTGTGTAACATCTTACTGTTTATATCAACAAAGACATAGGCAACCTTCAGACAATGGATCCAACCCAGTCTGGCTTTGTAAAGGGAAGATCATGCCTATTTAATCTGGTGGAAATCTTTGAGAAGGTCACCAAGGCAATGGGTGAGGAGAAAACTTGCATATTGCCTCTCTGGATCTGGCTAAGGTGTTTGATACAATATCACACTCAGATATAATTGACAAAACTCATCAAGCTGGGCATACCCCTACATAACTTATCTTGCTCATAGACAGGACCCAGGAAGTCAGGATTGGAGATACCACCTCCACTAAAAGACCAGTCATCAGTGGGGTGCTTCAGGGCTCCATGCTGGGACAGCTCCTATTTGGCATCTACTTCTGGAGGTAAAGGCTAATGTCAAGGCTTTTGGCTGACCATATTCTCAGATGACTGAAAATTAGGAGCTATCATCGATTCCTCCCATGAAGCAAGCATCTTACAAGAGGGTCTAACACAGACAAATGACTGATGCCAAAGTCATGGACTAAAATTCAATAACAAGAAATTCATTATAGTGTCTGTTGGGAAAGTTGCCAACCAGGCTAATCACTCCATCGACAACATGCCCTTAAGAGTTGATCCAGTAGTCAGGGATCTGGGAACATATGTAGACAGGAATCTGGCCTTTGATGATAATGTGGCCAGGGTAGTAAGAAAAGCATTGTGTGTCACCCAACTTATAAGCAAGGGCATGGCATCCAGGTCCAAGGAAGCCATAGTGACACTTTATTTTGCCCTTATAAGTCCCATCATTGAGTATAATACCCCCTTCAGCATATACCTGACTAAACATATGCAATAGTTTGAATGCTCACAAAGGTTCCAGCTCTGATGGATCTTTTGCAAATGTGCAAAATAAATAGCATCAGAACCACTAGATCCAAGGAATTAAATTTTGCTTCTGACATACATAAGGCATGTAGGCAAGACAGATATGTGTCTCAGAGGATTGCAATGCTCTGGAACAGTCTCCCCATCCATGTGAAGCAGTGTCCATCCCTAACCTTATTTAAGTGTAACCTTGACCAATGGATGGGAAATCAGAAATTCATCTTGGGTATGGCTCCCATGTCTGTGACAGACAGGGGCAGGCAGTAATGCCCAAACTAACATATGCCCCCTTAACCTCTAAAAACTTTGAAATTAACATATCACCTCTTAATATATGCCCATGACACAATTGGGTTGGATTGCATGGCTAGGATAATAAAGGCCTTGGTGGTCAATAGCCTAGTATATAACTGAATCTACAAACATATGTAGTGAAATTCATGGTCCCTATTTGTGGACTAAATGCTGCCTCTTATCCTGTACAGTTGTGTACCATGCACATACCTGTCAAAAGGGTTGTCATGCTACTAACATTGGCTGGTCACTGTCACTCTCATCACTTGGGGTCCAAGCTACAGAAGGAGTTGCTCTGCCACTACTGGTGACTAGTGGTGACATTTGTAAACCAGATTGATGCTTGATTACATTATGCATAATGCAGCAGGAAGTAAGCATCCTGTCTGCATTAGCAGGCTCATACTGAAGGGCACCTGAATTATCCATACAATGGAAATGGGCTTTACACAGGCCTAACACTCACTCAGTGACATTCTGTGTCTTAGACAGGAGATTACTAAATCCTGCACAATAGCTCTCTGGAGGCTATGAACTGGTGTCATTAGCCAAGGTTTGAGTGAGTACTCTGTTGCACTTGTAAAACAAAACTGAGAGGGGATATATAAAAAAAATATGTAGGTGATTACTCAGTTTACTATCAAAACCAAAAATCACAGTTCTGCATGTATTTGCTTGACCAAAAAAATGTGTAAAATAAAAAAGTTACTTAATCCAAATAATAACAGCAGTAATGTTGATAATTTGCACTTTGATATTATCGACATTAGCCAGGTTAACTTGACTTCCCCCACGCCCCCTGCATATTATATATACAAACTCCAAGATCGCACCACAGTGAGAAAAAGGGTAAATATCCCAATCCCCACTGTAGTGTAATCTCTAGTCAGAACATCAACCTCATATGAGCGAATTCACACTAGCATTCACTAAGGTGGATTCGAACATTTCCAGAATGACGTTACAGAAACTGGGAGTCATGCATTCGACCATCTCAGTTTTGTATAACTGGCATTCCACATTTTGATAGTAAATGAATTACTCTATACTACCTATCCTTCTCTATGGATAAAGAAATAACAATGGTTAGCAAGAGTATAATAGTTTGTATTTACCAGCTAGGTGGCCATATGGAGTCCTATCATGTAGGAGGAGGCAGCACAGTGAGCTTGTGTGTCAAATATGAGTTTATGGCCACTGCTGATAAGTTGGTGATGCACCCCTATACATTACATGCTGCCTGACAGTTGACAGAATGGTGGCCCTTCCTGTTCCAGTACCAATCCCCCCATAGTCCATATGGGGTCCTTATGGCAACATGGGTGCAATCTATTGAATGAAGCACCTCAGGAAAATGTGCCATTCCATAGAAGGCGGACATAGTACTGGCACAGTACTATGATGGTACTGATTAATAGATATACTAATCCTGTTGTGAGAAGAGAATGCTGAGGAGCTGCTCAAGTATCCTTCAGGCAAAAGCTTGTGAGATACCCTATATATATATATATATATATATATATATATATATATATATATATATATATATATATATATACACACACCTTGGTATCCAGAGGAACTTGAAGGCAATACATTCCCATATTTCCAGTTTGTGAGCCATACAAACTCACCATTGTCACTATTATATCCTCATCCACTCTAAACCTGTACATTACATATTTGCTTATTTTTTTGATGATCTATGAATTTTTTTGCTTTTTAATTATTCTATGTACATATTAATTGTATGTTATGTAGAGCTTTTCTCTCTGGGCCTTCACTGTAAAATGACTACTCAGCTCAGTCAGGCATACCCGGTCAACAAATATAAAATAAATAAATTTGCATTTGTTTTTCTGGGTGGAGCACTGATCTCCATGGACCTTTTTCAGACACAGCTGGGGAGCAGTGTCTAGTTAAGTGATTTGCTCATAGTCACACATTTAGGCAACGGACACTGAGGGAATCAAACTTTGTACTACTGGATCACAGGAAATAACTTGTTAACAGCTCCTTAGTCATCTAAGACAACTGCCAGACCAGAATAATTATTGTTCAATGAAGCTGAAGCAAGTTATCCTCTACCTACATGTTGTTCTTCTAGGCCAATTTGTCCTACTTTCTGCAGCAGGTTTATTGCATGACCGAAACAAACAACTCACAGTGGAATCATCTTGGTCAGCAGTGAAAGCAAGCATCTTCATGGCATGTAATGTGGGTAGGAAAGGCTCATAATCACTGTTTATAATTACTCTGTGCATGATGCATGGTACACGTGTATTAAAAAAAAAGAAGTATAAATAATATAAAGGTGAAAAGAAAGCAAATCTGAGATTTAGATTGTATTATTCCTTCATGAATTTGCATATGTTTTTCTCAATCTGGTTCTAACAACTGCACCTAAGCACAGCTACTGTCTCTGGATTGTGCCTAAGCTGCACTTGTTTGCAGCGCATATACATACCTGCTGCACTTATGTATAATAACTAGGAGCTCCACCCTTAGACTCAAGTCACCTGTAGACTCTGTGCACTCCACTTTCTCTATTGTTTTATAGTGAAATGTGATCTAAGTGTGGAGGTCATACTCAATCTCCAGTGCTGATCTTGTTCTTCTGAAAAAATATGGGTTTGTATTAATGTATGCCAAACATCCTCCATTTTGTTCCTTTTTTCTCCTTACTGCACACTTTGCCTTGTGATACCTTTTCCTCCATAGTCTTACTGCACACATAATCAGTAGGTGAAAAAAAACATCTTCAGGATCCTTTTTTTTCTTGCCAGTGCCTATTTTTTTACCAAAACTGAAGTTGTTCATCTGACTTATATGCAGTCTTTGTTTCAGTAAGCACCAGTGGTGGCTGGTGACTTCAAATCAAAGGGGGGCTGCAGGAGACAGTTGGATGGGTGAGGTCAATGGGAAGGGGTGTGACCAACCAGAAAAGGGTGGAGCTATGCTAAAAAACACAAAAACTTGGACTTTAATTTAATACACTGCCCTGGGTGCCACTGCTACACTGTCATTATGAGAGTCCAATCAAGACAAAATGAATTGTAGAAGAAAACAAATATTGCAATGCATTGGCTATGACAGCTTATTTAATATCTAGATGGAAACAAAAGGCTGCGAGGCATGAAAAAATGAATTACTTTTTAAATACATTACTGGAATGCCAGTCAAAATAAAGTATAATAAAACAAGCAGCACTCAACTCAAACCACTTCTCCTTGCACTGCAGTTCTAATTATAATTTATATTCTGCTTTATAAAAGTACCAAGTAACATGTTGAAAGTAGCAATACCCCCACTTGTAAAAATGCTTCTTATCCAAAAAAAGACCTGCTGCCTGACAACAACTATCTACTTGTTTCATAGAGAAAACATGATCAAAGTAAAAAATGAACAGCAAACAAGAAACAAGCTCAAGATAAATTGCATGCAGGTTATGGACTACACATGATAGATTGGCACTCTGTTTAGTTTACCGGTAAAGCCTGAAAAGATGACTGCAAGTCTCCAACAAATGTAATGAGTTTCTGAAAGTACTGTAATCCTGTCCTTTATTACAAATACTGTCATATGCATTTCAATACCTAAGGCCTATACGCTGTCTAGTTATGTAAATATTCTCTGCATGGCAACAACAAAAAATCTTTCAATGTTGGTAATTCTTTAACAGTATGCTTATTAAAGCTTACTTGCATCTTACAGCCTCAGACAAGCTTACCTGATGGTCATTAAAGCATTGCTACTTAAACACAGAGCAACAGACACTGCAACAACATGCATTTGCTGAATAAGAAGAAGCATAAATCAACAGTATAAAAATATGACAGAAAACCAGAACATTCTGCAAAATCAAGGACAGAAGAAAAGCCACTGTAGTACTTGTGTCTACCTTGGATGGGGGGATACTCTGCACACTTACACTGCATAACTGCTCCTTGCCTTGCTTGGACACATACAGAGTGACTACATGGGGGAGTGGGGTGCAACAAGTATGTCACAATTTGAAGTGTCGTTGGCTGATGGTGATGGCCCTCACACATTTGTCATACCTTTCACCCTCAGAGCAAGAAATCTGAACAAAGCCATAAACAGAAGTGGGACAAAGGCCCAAAAATAAGGACACATTTTAAATATTGCTCTTATAAACTTAGAAAGATAATAGAATAGTAGCTCTTACATTAGTATGAATTTTCTGAAGGGTATGAAATCTGAAACTCAAATGTCTGTTATTATTTTTTAACTTCAGTCTTTAATGATCTGGCACTAATTTGCCAGAAAAACACAATTTTATGAAAAACTGACCAAAAATGTGTGCAAAAATATAAAATAGCCACACAATACAGCTGGGAACCTGTCAAAGCAGGGACACTTTTAATATTTGTACTGTTAATGAGCAGCTGACAAAATAAGAAAATCGACATGCATTTCTGAAATTAAAAGTAATCTATTACTCTGATGATTACAATTATTCATTAATTGTAAACCCTCCACATTGTCTTCCAAATTTGCCATTTTGCGGAGGGATTATTAGGAGGAGAGCAACATTTTGAGCCAAAATCAGGGACAGTTGAGAGGTTTGGATATACCTAATTCTATAAAGTGATTTATTTGCGTGTACCTCTCATCCTCTTAATGCAGGAAAACTGGACAAGGCCAAACATATTGGCGGAACATACAAACATTACTAAAACTTACTCTTGTATAAACTTAGTCAGTTGACAGAACAACAGGTCTTGCTTTAGCATGCAATTTTCTGAAGAGTATGAAGTCTGAAACTCAATGTCTGCCATTATTTAGTGACTTCATTCCTAAATGATTTGCCAGAAAACCACACATTTTATGAGGAACAAACCAAAAATAAGAAGCAAAAATCTATTCATTCTGCAAAAATCTGGACAGTTAAGAGGTATAGTTCAGCCAGGGCTGTCTGAGTTTGCCTTCCTTCCCCCCTCACAAAATCATGGTTGAATGCCCCCCCTGCAGCTATTTCAATGTCCCATTACTTGGCTATTTCACCCCATTTACCATCAACACTGTAATGTGCACACTGCTTTACTTCTACAATGATTTGGATTTCATTTAAAAGTTTTATTTTACATTTTACAGCACAAACACTAATAAACATCTGCTAAATAAAGCAATGCAGTCTCACAATGAAAATAGACTTAGCATTAAAACGTCTCTGCCCTTGAAACTCACATTCACTGAAACAGCATTGAAACCCACATTCAAAGAAAATACATCTGTCCAGTGGTATATAAATATTAACTTTGGGCTGTTTTCAGATCATAGGCCCCTTGCACAGGAAAGATACATGTGTTATTTGATACACCTTCCTGATTGTATTAAATTATATTCCTTGTATAATACAGTACAGCTGTTAGAGGGCATTTTAAATTTATTGATTTGAACATTTTTCCAGTAAACAATGAAACAAAATTCATGCACCAATAATGACAAAACTGCCCAGTTCAGATTATTTCCATCATAAAAGTCTTCTCAAACTTCTGCAATCCACCAGTATCAGTAAATATGCACAATCTCTTTAGAAGTAAAAGTCATCTAAATAATTTGATATTAAAGAGATCTGTAACAAATGAAGAGGTTGCTGCTAGCAAACAACTTTATATTTCATTGTTTCATCTACAAATAAAGTGCCTGTTGCCATTGTGGAATAAATTGGCTATGTTACATTAAAAAATGATAAGCTAAGTAATATTGCAATAGGGAATGGATGGCAAACTGATAACAGGTTCATCGTTACTGGGTATCTCTGCCAAAGAGGACATTCTCAGAACTGCAGCATCCACCCCCTTTAAAAGTCCAACACAGTACAGTATCAGCAATGCATCTACATACTGTGAGAGTAGAATCCACAGCCTTCTGCATCAAAATTATGTACACTATCTGTTGTGCTATTAACAATATAAGCAGGCTCAGCATAAGCAGCATTGAACTTCTCTTCAAGCTCTCAGCTCCTTGTAAAATCCACTTAACACTCAACTGTCTGTTTCGTTCAACTTTGAGGCATAAGAAATCTGGAAAAAAACAAAATCTATTGAGGAGGCAAAGGCCCCAAAACTAGGGACACATTTTAAACATTGCTTGTATAAGCTTGGAAAGTTGATAGAATAAAATGCTGTGTCACCACCATGCATTTCATTGCTAAGTCTTGAACCCTGGACCCTGTGCACTACAGTCAGAGCAACATACCAGTATGCCAAATCAGCTTTTCCTTGAATGATACGTATACTGAAACTTAAATGGTTATCATTTAGTGAATTTAGTTCTCACCACAGCTCTCAACCTCTTAGCACAAAACACCTAGACAAAACCAATAATGGGGGAATACAGCTCCCAAACATATTCAGTGAATTCAGTTCTCACCATAGCTCTCAGCCTCTTAGCACAAAAAACCTGGACAAAGCCAATAATGGGGGAATACAGCCCCCAAAATAGGGACAAATTTCAAATATTGATCTTATAAACAGAAAATTGCTAGAATAAAAGGTTTTGTGTTACCATGTACTTTCTGAAGAATATGAAGTCTGAAATTCAAATGCCTGTCATTATGTAGTGAATTCAAAATCCAGAAAACCACAAATTTCATAAGAACAAACATATGAGGCAAAGATTTCACAGGTGATGGTGGTTAGGGAATTCAAGCTCTTGCTACCTGCTCCCAAGGTATAGGGTTTGAATCTAGCCACCAGGTATATTTCATCATTTCTCTCTAGCCACCAGTTATATTTAGCTGAGGCATTTCAAACACACACACACACACACACACACACACACACACACACTACCTGCTCCATTGCTGCAAAGTTAGTTTCTTTCCTGCAGTAAAACTCCAAGTTGATTCATCCATTCCTGCAGTAAAAACTCCATGAGAGCAAGTCCAGTCCTTCCCCTTCCAGCAAGAGCAAGCAGACATTGCAGTCCGATTCCCTTCCAGTCTATGCACTTGCAAACGCATAGACATCTGGGATCTCTGGTGTTGAATGTTGTCATCCTAATCTGGACTGCCTCACCAGCAGTCCAGATATTGGAAATGCCGCGACTACACATGCACGAAGTTCTGGGACTCGTGTTTCTTTTTTACTTTTCTTTTTCATTTTTCTTTTCTTTTCTTTTCTTTTCATTTTTACAGCTGGAGGGGCTGCGCCCCTGCAGCCCAATAGCATGAGCCACCCCTGGTAAGTACCCTTATTTTATTTACTTTTATTTTAATTTAAGTTGTCTGTGCTCAAGGGCCCATACATGGCTTTGACACAGTCATAGCAAAGAAACCTAAAAAATGCTTGCTGGAATTCAGAAATGTTTATTACTGAGCAGAATCTTAACTCCATAGGTTTTCGCATCACTGTAAGCCTGAGCATTTCAGACATTGTATGGTTGTACTACTGTTTTCCACTGGTAGCAGCCATAGCAAGAAAATCAGTCTCATTGGAGAAGTCGTATACAAATGCAGCTAACTGAGTACATCTAAGGGATATTAGCCATATATTCTCTCACCAAAAGGATGTTGGCTACAGATAAATGCAGTACAGAAATTCAGAGAATCACCCTACTAAGTTATTTTTTTATTAGGAGAAAAAAGTGAACGCTGTCTTTTGTTGACTTTCAGCCATTCACCCATATGACAATGGCTGCAGCTCATCCTGTGATTACAAGTAGGCAATGTGGACTGATGTGTGCATGTGTGTGTGAGTGTGTGTGTGTGTGTGTGTGTGTGTGTGTGTGTGTGTGTGTAGAAGTGAATGTGTGTGTGAACATGCACATGTGCATCTGTAGAGGCATAAATGAAGTTGCATGAATGTGTGTGTGTTTGTGTGTGTCTTGTTAAGGTCAAAAATAACTTCATGTAACTTAGTTCAGCATGGTAAATATTTTCCTTTATTGTAAGAGATCACACATATTTGGGAGACTAAGTAATCAAAGTCTTGTCTCCTTGAGCAAAGTTACTGCCATCATTTTTATACTGTAAAAGCTTCTGTTATCTATCTGACTAAAGCCACTGACAATTTAGAACTAACGAACTGTATATCATTTTGCTTACTAAATAATTTACAGACCCTTTATCTGTGCCTTCCTTATTAGGCACAAGTTCTGATCTTCCACACTGGAACTATTCATGTTGGCACTTAGAAAATACCAGAGAGTGGAAGAAAATTCAAATAAAAACAGGTCTAAGTTGTCAGGATCCATCTTAAAACAATATGGATTCCACTTCTAAAGAAATAATATATAAAACCCTAAACATTTTCCTTCTTACTCTTCTCACTTCTCAATCTGAGTGACACCCTGTGGAAGTGCATTATGGGGAGCCAATTGTGTGTGTGTGTGTGTGTGTGTGTGTGTGTGTGTGTGTGTGTGTGTATTGGGCGATGGTTGTGCTACCACAATGCATGAACATATGTATGAAAATATACTAAACAAAAGAGCACTATTTTGATATGTAATACCCATATCACAGGGAATTACAAGAGTGTCCAAACACAGTGCATTCAATTGCCAGAGAATGGTATTACTGTTCCAGCAGAGAAGATAGGAAAAAGAGGCAAAATGCAATCTTAAATGTAGAAATCTAAATTTATCTTGAAAGAATTAAATAACTGTGCTGTAAAAAATGTGTTTTTGGTTATGGCAATACAGGGACAGCTATATTAGAATCATATTCCTACAAGTGATGAAGGTGGTAAAGACAGTGAGAGCAATACAATTAACAGTTATGAAGATTATTCTTTTGTAACAATTGAAAGAGCAGGCTTTACTGAACTAGAGGTGGGAATTTCTTCCAATCAGTTTATGACCTGTATATTAGTAACTGGAGACTAATTTATTAAAGGAACTAATACTCACATTGCAGATAGGTAATTTACACTGAATAGAATTATGCCTGCCAAAAGCAGAAATAGAAGACATGGATAGGGCCTTAGGTCATCTAAATATAAGGACATATGGAACGGTATTGATCCATGTTTTAACAAATGATCTTATCTTTAAGGACATACTGATTGCAGAAAAACTTGCAGCTCTTTTAGGTAACAGTTTGTACGTATCCCCCTTTCCAAGACAATAAACCAAACCACATAGGCAGTACCTGCATTGCAAGTAACCATAAAACGATTCACTGCGAGATGCTCTGTCAGAGATGCTGGGTGGGCAGATTGGTGTGACAAGGGAGATGGCTTTTCTGAGCTATGATACAGAATCAGAATTGCCTAGATATGGTAAGATCTTGCTGTGTCTAATTATGGTGGTTGCACAAAAACAGTTACTAGAAAATGGAAATCAGACTCTTAGCCAACTATGCTAGAAGTAGTGATTATAGTAACAGAGATAAAACAACTTGAACTGAGATCTTTAGAAAAGGGTAGGAGCAAACTACATAGAAAAAATGGGAACTGTGGTAACAATACATACAGAGGAGGAATGAGGTTTAAAAGAAGGCAGGACTTAAATGAGCTATGTGATTTACGAATGAAAATGATTGGTCAGATTATAAATGATGTATAATGTTTGCAACTGGGAGTGTATCAGTATGGTTTGTGATGCAAAATGCTTGCAGGTGGCATTGTGCTGGTGTGGTTCATTTTCATTTATATAAAAGTGATGGTTTAATAGAGATATTTCTTGTTAAAAAATAAATAAAAAAAGAAGGGAGGAATAGAGGCATTCTAACTTAGAACATCAGACCCCTCTACCACAGCCCATCAGCTTATCCCAACCATATCACTTAACGAAAATGGAAATGAGGGATGAGTGCATTCATATCCCCTCACCAAAGAGACAAATACTCCTCAAAGCAGACCTTCTGTATAACCCCCTAAATATCTCCAACTTCCTTTCCTTAATTACATTACATCCCGTATCCACACCCCAAATCCTTTCAGCCTACCACTACCTAATTTTAATCCTAAATTGCCTCAATACAGTGTATGAAATAGGAGTATATGTACAAAAACATCTGTATGGCAAACAAAATTTGCATGTACCCCTGCTAATTCTGAGTAAATGATCCATTATGTATTTATTTATTTATGTATTTATTTTTTTGGAAGGCAGACTTTTTATTATGTGACAGATGTGATTCTTGAATAAAAAGAATGGTAATGTTTGATTTAAAAATAAATGAAGAAAGAACATCTTTTTCTTGAGATTCTGGATATCTTTCAGGTTCCAACTGTCCACTGCAATATTATAAATAATACCTGGTTAATAGACGCTGTCAAAAGTAAATATGTTAACAGAGCAGTATTAAAGAGATTTAAAATTACTGATGTGATTATAGTGGTCTGAAAAGATAAATTAACATGTGAAGAGTTATACAAACATAAATGGGCCTGTCTCTTCTTAATCTACCTATACGCTTAACCACATCACACCTCATTTGAGAAGAAAGACTACAGTGAAAGTAATGGGAACATGTTTTTACAAATAGTAAACTGTAACTATACAGGATCATAACCCTTAACACGTTTAAAAGATTATAAGTCAGTCTTATAACTCTTGTTCACTCTGACCTAATGAATCACAATACACCATAATACAGCTTCTGACTAACTTGTTCATTTACACAGCTCATACTAAGGAAGATGAAACTGAGCTTAAGAAACATACATCAAACGAATCAAAACAACTAACAGTATAGAAATAATTAGTTTAACTTAATTATCTAAATATAATAACTATAGGAGATTTATTTGCAAAGTTATAATACAGTATATAATAAAAGATTAAATTGCAGCAAATAAAAAACTAAATTGCAGCATAGAGAATGACTAAATTTGTGTAAATTCTACTTGAAAATAAGTCATCAATCAGCAGGAAGTTGGCCTGAATTGCAAGCTACAAGGTTAGAGATCCAGTAGAAGGCTCCTGGTTACTAGTAAACTGAGCAAGAGAAAATAAGCAGAATGGCAACACATTCTTCATATTGATCACCGCTACAGTAGCCTTAACTAATCATGTCAAGGAAATAACAGCTGGCCAGCTTCCAAAGTTTCTGGGCACCTTCCATGTGGTCACACTATCAAGCAGCTGAAGCTCAGTTGACTAAAAGACAAGTTTGGGTGCAAACACCTTCAGAGTTTAACTGCCACTGAAGAGTATGTTCCTCTGAGTCTTTAAATGATAGATGGTTGACTTGAGTTTTTCTCATTCTTTACTGATGTATTAATACTTCCCGCTTCAGGAAAGTTATTTTAAAACTAGGAGTGTTGTGTTTTAATGGATTGTCTCAAGACTGTAATGTGCTTTTAAACAGAGCTCTCACTGTTTCTGTTAGTTTAACTATTTTACAATAGTTAATTATATATATATATATATATATATATATATATATATATATATATATATATATATATATACAATATTATAGAATATAGCAATACCTGAACATTTTTCAAGTCCCAAATTCCATAGTATTGCACCTGGCCATAATATCTCTGATGTTCTCTTTCCTCTTTATTAAAAAACCTAATATCTCCTAATACAATCAAATCTACATCACAACTCTTGCACCATTCTATTATTCCAATTCACCTAAGTATATTTTTGATACCATTAACATTAATCAAGAGAATTGTAAGATTATTTACTATGCTTCTAATTGCTTTAATTATCTATCACCTTTCTTTTTGGCTTTCATTCCTAATTAATGAAATTTTCTTTTCCTGTCTTTAATTCTTTTCCCTATTGCATTTTCTTTTTACCTACTTTCCAATTTATATTCTCTTCTTCATTCATTTCTGTTCCACTCTCTTTCTCCCTTTCCACTTTTTGTGTATTATCTAAACTCTCTTCTTGATTTATATCGCTTTCCCCTTTCTTTTTGTTGACCTTCTTCTTGTATTATATCTTTATCAATTACATTTTGTTGTTCACCTTCACATTCTAAATTCTTCTCTTTCACACAATCCATCCTTACATGTCCTGTTTGCTTAGACTTCTAATATGCTACTTTACACTTCTTTGCTTTATGACCATTATCTCCCTGTGACTAACATCTTTTTCTATCACAATTATTCACAAAATGTCCCTCCCTCTCATAGAAGAAAACATATTTTTGGTTGCCCCCAATACTTAACAACAGCTCTGTGTCTATCAGCATTAATCATACTTGGAATATATAACATTTTACCATTCTCCATTTCAAAATCATGTTACAGTCCCAAGCTCCTGTCCAAAGTCCTCTATTGTTAAACATTTTTAAAATGTCTTTGACTTCATTACAATAAGTTTTCAAGAAATATTTTTACAGTGTGTCTTTCAATTTCTCTTTGAAACTGTATACTAACTTTTTTTCTGTATCACTCTAAAGAAAGTCTTTATAGCATAATTATTCCAATGAAAATTTTTTTTCTCTCCATAATTATTTAAAAAAGTTTCTAGAATGTCAGGAGTTTCAAAAAAGTCACAATATGTCTCTTTTTTTGATTAGTATGAAAGCTCTTAACTCCTGTGCCATTATGCCTAAAGGCACAATCAGCTTGTCCCAAATCCCATACTTGTCCAATTCTACCACCTCCTCTTTGCTTTGAATTTTCACAACAAATGTCTTATTCTCAATATCTTCCATTTTCTTCTTCTCCTTTTTCATATCTTTCTTTGTGCCCACTACTTCCGCAAATAATTTGTTCTGGTTTTCTTCTTTTCTATATACTTTTTCCACTATTTCACCCCACAAAGCATCTTTCCCCATCACCATCTTTACACACTATTCTCCCAGTCACCTCTATGCTAAGAATGGAACAGACATATGTACTTGTTAGCCACACACACTACGAGTGCCATAATAAGTAGGGGAAGTTCCTGTCCAAATTTTCTCTAGCAGTATAAATATCACCTTGGGTCTTCCCATAAAAAAGGCTACCAGACTAATAGGATTAACACAGTCAACAAAACAATAAACAAATAAATAACCTCTAAATTGTCTGCAGGTCCACCTATCATTAAGACATATGTAGATAATGTAAGTATGGGATATAGTCTTTATCAATAAGAGTAGAAAAGGAACAACATTTCAAAAGAGTAAAGAGAGGTAAGGACAGGGGTAAAGAAAAGCTTTGATAGTGATATTATACAATGTTCCATGGTTAGGGAAAGAATCACCATGGGAAATAAGAAAATCTTTAAGATTTAAGTTTGAAACACTGCTCAAGAAAATTTAGACGTGAATGATATGGTGTGGCTAGAAAGAATAAGAGAAGGTACCTGAACATATGTTGTAGTAGAAAATTAGAAATTGAAATGGATTTAAAACAAATTAGATGAGTTAGGAATATATTCAGTCTTTTGCAACTCAAGTTTGATGTCACACTGGCAATTCATTCCATGAGACAATGAAAAAATAAGCTGACATCTTTCTGCAAACTTTAAGGTGGAATACAACTAGAATTTTAGTAAACTGTAAATTAGAGATTGAAAAAATTCTGAAAGCATGTGATATTATTAATCTATAGGAAACTTGATGACTGACAGTAATACCTTAGAGTGGGAAGGTTTGAACATTTGAAGTTTTTGCAAAAAATGAAAAAAATGGAAAATCAAGTGAGGTTTATTAACTTTCGTTAACTATTAAGAAAAAAAACATGTAAATAGTAAATGTTTATCTAGTGCAGTCAATTACATCTGATAGAGATTGATTATTCTAGTTATACATTTCACATACATCCTTCCATAAAGAAATAAGAGCAATGACAGATACATCTGAGAAAAAAAATAACGAAGCAGTAAAGCAAATTATATCAGTAAATGACAAATAGAAAGAAATTCTTTATAACTGGCAAGCTTTTGCAGATCAGATTAGGAATCAGTCAGATTATTTGAAAAAGATGAGGAAGAAGAAGGACAACAGCTAATATACTTAACTGTTATAGAAAAAATGGGAAACCTCACTGAAAAACATCAGAAAATAATAAATGAAGCAGCACAGACAAAAAGCAAAGGACCGACATATGTCACAGCAAACAGATCTTCTATTTTTCACATTACAGTAAAGAATGACAATAATATAGATTATGTCATTACTATTTTACCAAGAACTGTAAGCGAGCATTTTTCTGTGGATTTAAGATTTGTAAATAACAATGACCAGCACTTTGAAACTGAATCACATATAGTAAAAAGGCAAGACCAAAATGTGGACAATTAAGAAATGCATAGTACTGGATTCTGTAAAGATTGCAGAATCCGGCACAATTTGTCAACTTCCACACAAAAGTTGTGCATAAACAAGTACTATACAAATATGCCTAAGATGGAAGGAAGAAACTGTTGCAAAAGAGAGTAAAATCCCATGAGTGGAGGAGCTCTCTGGTCAGTCTCAGTAAGAAGCTGCGATCCCTGATAAAATCCTCCAAAGCTAGTTATGAAAACAAAATCGCCACTGATTCTAAAGACAACCACAAAGCATTCTATAGCTATGTCAAGAATCTCAATGGCAACACTCAGATCTGCTCTGAGTTACAGCACAATGGCACTAAATATGCAGACCCAACTGATATTGCCAACATCCTGGCAGATAGGTTCAGTGCTAACTTTACTCCCCTCTCACCCCTTAAAGAGCCCATCTCTATACCGTAAGAATGCAAAGTTCCTGTAATCACAGCTGCACAGGTCAAAACCACACTCTCCAAAGCCAAGAACACAGCATCCATGGGATCAGACAACATCCCAGGCTGTGTTCTACATGAACTACAGAATGAACTGGCACCCCACCTAAGTACCATGTTCAGTCATAGCCTCACCTCAGGCTTTGTGCCTGCTGAATGGCACACAGTAATGGTTATCCCACTCCACAATGGGGGAGCCGCCACGCACCCCAGGAACTACCACCCCATTAGCCTGACAAGCCTGGTCTGCAAGGCTATGGAATGTATCATCATGGAACTTATAAACAAAGACACTGGTCATATCCATACTCTGGACCTCACCCAGTTCAGGTTTGTAAAAACAGATCATGTCTCCTAAACCTGATAGACTTCTTTGAAGCAGTCACCAAAGTCGTAGATGAGGGTAAGGTGGTTCACACAGCCTATCTAGATCTTGCCAAGGCTTTCGACACCATCCCCCATTCTGGAATTATAGATAAACTCAGGAAATTAGGTATAACTCCCTATGTCACAATATGGGTTGGCAACTGGCTCACTGAAGAACCCACACTGTGAAAGTAGCAGACTCCAAATCCGACTTCAGACCAGTGACAAGTGGAGTACCACAGGGTTCATTCCTGGGTCCTCTCCTGTTTGGTATCTACTTCTCTGAAGTACAGGCTAACACAGAAGGTCTTTGGCTAATGAAGTTTGCAGATGACTGCAAACTAGGAGCCATAATCAAAACTCCTAATGATGTGGACATCCTACAAAAGGGCCTCACTGAGACAGATGCCTGGTGTCAAAGTCATGGCCTCAAGCTCAATGCCAGAAAGTGTATTGTCATCCCCTTTGGTAAAAACTCTGTACCCATGAACTACAACATAGGCGGTAGTATACTTAACATTAAAAGTGTGATAAGAGACCTTGGGACACAGGTGGACAATAGTCTCTTCTCTGATAATCACATTGCCTCAGTAGTCAGGAAATCCTTCTACATGGCACACCTCATCACAAAAGGTTTCTCATCCAGAAAAAAGAGGTCATTGTTCCCCTCTACTCATCAGACCCATTATAGAGTACAACACCCCTTTTGGTATGTACCTCACAAGACATCTACAACAACTGAATTGGCCGCAGAAATACCTCACAAAGAGGATTACAAGCCTCAAACAGATGCCCTACGCAGACCATCTAAAAAAACTCCAGCTTTACTCTGTCACATATCGCCTACTCAGAGGCGATCTCTGCCTAACATACAAAGCTATGTCAAACCCAGAGCTGTTGGACATGCTCCACTTAAAGATGTCCTAATTCCTCCGAGCTACACGGTCTAGGGACCTAAACCTTGTCACCACAATAAACAGAACATGCCGGAGAGAGAGATTCCTGTCCCAGAGACTTCCCATACTCTGGAATAAACTACCTATCTATATCAAACAAAGCTCCTCATTAGCACTCTTCAAGGAAAATCTTGATGATTGGATGGGAGATAGGAAATTCACCCCGGGGATCACTTCTGTGGCTCTGCTTGACAGGGGCACAGGAAAATAATTTTCTTGGGTGGCAAAAGCCAGGGTACCTTTTTGGCTGGGCTTGTATAGGGCCTAGGGCCGATAGCCTAGTACCTACCTATGAACCTAAGTGTACATAGAATAGCTCAGCACAAAACAGATTTATCCAGCAACATCTGCACACTCTCAAGCAGTCTCATCAAATCTGAATGTCAAGAAAAGTGTTTAATAAACAAGGATCTGCATTATCAATGTATGTGTATAGAGCCCAGTGCATCTAACAGAAAATAACCAAAGGAATACAAATCTGCAGCAATCTATACAGAAAGTGACAAATATTAACAGACAGTTACAGATTTTGTAGTAATTTGTGTATGGATGTGTATAAATACATTCATCAGAATATACAGAATCTGAGGAGGGCAAAACAGCAAGTATAAACATATAACAAATATCATAATACATGACAGACAAAGGTTAGCAATAAATGTAAAGGAGAAGTAAGGTACTCAGGGGTTAGCAATAAATGTAAAGGAGAAGTAAGGTACTCAGGGGTTAGCAATAAATGTAAAGGAGAAGTAAGTTACTCAGGGGTTAGCAATAAATGTAAAGGAGAAGTAAGGTACTCTGGGTTTAGCAATAAATGTAAAGGAGAAGTAAGGTACTCTGGGTTTAGCAATAAATGTAAAGGAGAAGTAAGGTACTCTGGGTTTAGCAATAAATGTAAAGGAGAAGTAAGGTACTCTGGGTTTAGCAATAAATGTAAAGGAGAAGTAAGGTACTCTGGGTTTAGCAATAAATGTAAAGGAGAAGTAAGGTACTCTGGGTTTAGCAATAAATGTAAAGGAGAAGTAAGGTACTCTGGGTTTAGCAATAAATGTAAAGGAGAAGTAAGGTACTCTGGGTTTAGCAATAAATGTAAAGGAGAAGTAAGGTACTCTGGGTTTAGCAATAAATGTAAAGGAGAAGTAAGGTACTCTGGGTTTAGCAATAAATGTAAAGGAGAAGTAAGGTACTCTGGGTTTAGCAATAAATGTAAAGGAGAAGTAAGGTACTCTGGGTTTAGCAATAAATGTAAAGGAGAAGTAAGGTACTCTGGGTTTAGCAATAAATGTAAAGGAGAAGTAAGGTACTCAGGGGTTAGCAATAAATGTAAAGGAGAAGTAAGGTACTCTGGGTTTAGCAATAAATGTAAAGGAGAAGTAAGGTACTCAGGGGTTAGCAATAAATGTAAAGGAGAAGTAAGGTACTCAGGGGTTAGCAATAAATGTAAAGGAGAAGTAAGGCACTCAGGGGTTAGCAATAAATGTAAGGGAGAAGTAAGGTACTCAGGCAAACAGAGTAGGGATGCACACCAGTCATGGTGCAATGCAGGACTACATGTTTATTTGCTTATTTATTTATTTGACAATTGGTTACCAGGGATGTCCAAATCACCTATCGGTGACCCATTTTCAGTGGAGACCCAGTGAGGAAAGCTCCATATTCTAATATACAATATAATAGTGAAACACAATACAATGCAATAGTACAGCAAGTAATAGAATAGTGTACAATATTCTATGTAATGATGATGATACATAGGAAAAATCAGGAAAGAAATAGAATTAGCCATAAATGGCACATAATAATTTGCATATAATGCAGTTTCGGTAAGAGTACTTTTTTTTTAATTTATTTTTTTGCTCTTGTTTTGCATTTGTTTGGACTGATTTGTTATCAAGTTTCATAAATATTTACATATATACATATTTACAAGTAGAAAGATGAGAAGTTATTTAGCTATCAGTAGTAATCAGGTATATATTTGTAATAAGATGACAGAAAAATATATACCCATGCACTATGCAGTGATTACAGTTTGCAAACTGTGTGACAGTCATACCTGTATGTGCACGACGGATGGTATGTGTGTGATGTAGGGAAATAAATGTGGATTGCAGAACACAGTGGGTATTGTATCAGTCATCAATTAGCCTGTCAGTAGTGCAGGTGTAAACCAAGCAACAGCATAAAAAATGCAAGAGAAGGCAAGCAGAGTATAGTCTAGAACCTCCAACTTTGCATGTGAAAAGCAAACAACTAAGCACAGTGCCAAACAACAGTACTGGAGCAAAGCAAAAATCTAGCTATTTAATACACAAATAATTGTGCACAACCTGAATGTAGGCAGAATGGAATGCATATGTCAAAGACATATGCCATGTCAAAAGCAACACAGATGTATTGTTATACATGTGTGACCTGTAATGGATTAACAAGATCCTATCAGAAAGAAATGTCAGTACCCATAAACATACATGACATGGAATACTAAATGGTAAAAAATGTGTGAATAATGCTAGATAAGGAATGCCAGCTTGTACAAAGGCATGAAGAAAACAAATGCCTGGGGAATACTCAACAAAAAAATTTAACAGGAACAATGATGGAATGGAAGCAACTGCCAGCAGCTTGCATGCATATGCCATGCATGTACATAATGCCCAAAATATTGGCACAAGGTAGTATTTTAACAGTACAGTTATGTGGCAATGATGACAATGTAGAGGGGGGGTTAATGTATGCCATGTATATGTGTAACATATATGCGAATGCTAGAAAGGGGAAGGGAGGTAGATAACACAGAACACATCAGTGACAAAATGCCAGCAAAAGAAAGTAGGCACACAGTAAAGCTAGACACCTTTTTTAAGGGGACACTGCACAAGCATATGTTCACCACATAGGGTGGTACAGACGTCCATCAAATCTACATTGAAGTAAATGGCAAACATATGTCACATGGGCAGACTGCATTGCTGATGTCCCTAAGCATGCCTGTGTACAAATTACAGAAACACATTAATGTGTATCTGTTAAACAACAAGAAACATAAGTACACAAAACAATATTCAGTATCACATACATATATATATATATATATATATATATATATATATATATATATATATATATATATATATATATATATACTATGTTGCCATGACAGTATATATATATATGTATCTATATATATATTTATATATATATATATATGTATCTATGTATCTATATCTATATATATATATATATATATATGTTGCCATATATATATATACTGTCATGGCAACATAATACAACATGTGCATCAAACACCCTTATTGATATACATATAACCATCCATGTGTATGACTGAGCAAAGGACAGTCCTGTGAACAGTAATATTTTATTTTTATTTATTTTATTTTACATTTCTTGACTGGGATAGTCCAATTGGATGCATGTCCATTTTCAGTGGAAGCCCAGGGAGAAAAGCTCCAGGTAAACAGAAACATTAAAAACATGTTACAATTATAATTTTGACAAAAGTACATAAGCAAACAATAATAAACATGTTCCACAGGTTAGAGTTACACCCATTTATTGCTGACTTATAACTGTTCATCGACAAGACAGATCCTTGCCACTGTACAGCACAGGGAAATGGAATAACTGAATGTACACAGTTCCAAACAAAAAGGGCATTTGTGTCTTGATTGTAAAACTTGCAGAGATATGTATGTGTGTGTAAATCATTGCATATGTACTAATGCATAAATATGGGCATGTGTGCAAATAAGTTTATGCATGTTGTAATATATCAGAGAAGGACAGACATGACTTCCAGGAATGATGCTATATAAAGCATCATCTCCACTGTATATACAGTACACTAATGGACAATGACTGTCTATGCAGTATGTGACAGATACCTGCCTTTATAAGCAGTCTTAATAATTCGATATAACATGGCACAGCATTTGCCACTAGATACCATATATAAAGCCATTGTTGCATTGTGACAGTATGACACAACAATGTTACAGAAATCACAGTGGCAAGGATCTGTCTTGTCAATGAACAGTTATAAGTCAGCAATAAATGGGTGTAATGTATACGCACACAGATAGCATGTGCAAATAAATGAAACAGACCCATATCCTTGTGTTATGTGTAAACTATGGAAATAATGCAGTTTGTGAGTTGCTGTCATCCCAATCACATATACAGTGGAACAATATAAGGAGAACAATTGTGTCTCACTTGCATCATGGTAATAGCAAGAGTCATATCTGCCGCATACAGAGCCACAGTGTATGGGACCTAACAATATGTTGTTATGTTGTACTGCATGGACAGGAGTATGCACTCTCACACACGCTTACACACACACACACACACACACACACACACACACACATACGCACACGTTAGGAGTACTGCCCCTGACCATATGCAGCAATGTGTGCATTAACCCATTAACATCTATGTGGTGTGCAATGTTGCACCTCTGAGAGCCTGCACATCATTGCATTCCAGAGCATTTTCTGAAAAAAAAACAACTTAAAAACCATAATAAAATCAAAGTTTTTCTACTATAGGACATCCTAGATCAACAGTCATAGTATCATTTTATTAATAAATCCTTGCCCTTTCTATTTCTGCCTGTTATAAGCTGGTAAGTCACATAGTTAAAAAATCAGAGCCAAGAAAGTTCTGGACACCATAAGGAAGTATACAAAAAAGTGGTATAGACTTGAATGAGTTAAGTACAGCATATCAGATATAGCAAACTGATTACCATGTGTGATGTGGTAATGTGTGTCATACTGAAGGTGCAACATAATGCCAACTATCTCATGATCTCTGCAGTGCATGGCAGAACCTGTATCGGATAAGTATGACAGCAATATGCTATCCCTGCACAACTGTGCCTATACAGGACCTTTTATGATACTGAAAGCACCATGGTGGCAGCATTATATAACTAGATCATGCAGACAATACTAATGGTCCTGAGAGGCCACTCTGATGGGATCAAACATCACAAATGATCTCAAGTACAATCTCCTGGAAGGAGTAGTACATAGCCCATACCATATCCTGTCAAAAATTCCCCATCAGGTCCCTCCCTCATTCGAGTCTGAACGGTACCTGCCATCTCCTCCTGGATCTGGTCCCATAAATTGATTTCCAGTGGTAGTGGTGGACGTCTCTTACAGTGAATTGCAGAAACAATAGCATGTGCAGATCCCAGTTACTCATCATGGTCATCACCCTGGTCAAAGGACTCAGAGTTGCCTGACAGTTGTCTGGCATATCATCATCTCCAGCATCAGACAGAACACCCAGTATGGGTCCCATGCTCTGTCAAGGGTCTATATTAAATCAGCAAATGCTTAAAAAATTGAATGCTTATTTATCAACCCCATGTAAGCGAAAGCTTACAATCCTGAACACTTGGAACAGCGATTTTTTTTTCCCAGGGAAAAAAAAAAATCGCTGTTCCACAAAGAAAATAAAAATAAAAACTTCAAAACATTACATAAAGTGGGGGGCTTTGCCCCCCCAAACTCCCTGATGTGGGGTGCACCCCCCCTACTTAAATATACTATTTCCGAGATCGCACTACATTGAAGAAAACGGCAAAGTAATGGAGGCAGCCAACCTATTTCTTTCCCAGGGAAAGAAATCGCTTATATGCCGTTTCACTATTTTACTGTTTCGTGCTTTCAAGTTCGATCAAGATGCATTTGAAGGATGGCATCTTCAATTATATAATAGGAACCCTCTGTCCAGGTTAATCACAGTAAAAAAATATATACATAATATGTGGATCCCAAAAGCTATGCGTATATAAAACCAAACTGACAAAATTTACAGGTGGAAACTTTTCAATATGTCACTTTACAGTAATGTAAGACCTTATGCAACTATACCACCATATGTGCAAAAAAATATGTCCAACATATATCACACTCATGCACAAAAAAGGTCATTAAACACAATCAGAAGTGCAACTAAATAATGTTAAAGACAGTTTAGACAATGGGCAAACTGTACATCAGTACCCTGATTGAAGAATGAACTTTATCCAGTAGGGTATTAATGTACAAGTAATGCTCACTGAGACGAATGAGTCCGCCACTTCACGGCAGCATATCAAGCTGCTGTGGAGCTTGGAGTGAGGAAAATGGAATGGCCACCATTATTTTATGCTTGCTAAGCAGCTTTTTTGCTGTTTAGTGAGTGTAAAATATATAAAAGAAGACAACTAAAAAAAAGGTAAAATGTGTTTGTGTGTGTTTGTGTGTTTATAACTGTGTTTGAGTTTATGTGTGCATGTCAGTGAAAGTGAGAGCAGGCGAGCCATTATTTTACACTCGTTAAAACAGTGCTTTTGCTGTTTAGCGAGTGTAAAATAAAAAAAGAAAAAAATAAAATAAAGCATGCGTGTGAGAGTGTATGCATGTATGACAGTAAGAGAGAGTGATCACTCAAGCTAAACAGAAAAGTATGTTTATGTATCTGTCAGCATGTGTGCATGAATGTGTGCATGAAAGCAGAGACTGTGTGTGTGTGTGTGTGTGTGTGTGTGTGTGTGTGTGTGTGTGTGTGTGTGTGTGTGTGTGTGTGAGAGATCGATATAGTGAGAGAGAAAGTGGGAGTTATGCGACTGAATGCATGTATGTAAGCAAAGGATACTGTGGGTGAGAGAGAGAGATCGAGAGGGAGTGAGAGTGAACTTGTGCAAGTGAATGAGTGTATAAAATCAGTTGGAGACTGTGAAAGACTGAGAAAGAGGGTGAGACCGATCTTGTGTGAGTGAATGTGTGTATGAAAGCAGAGAGATTTTGTGTGTGTGTGTGTGTGTGTGTGTGTGTGTGTGTGTGTGTGTGTGTGTGTGTGTGTGTGTGTGTAAGAGAGAGCAGAGAGTGAGAGAGAAAGTGAGAGTGATGTGTGACTGAATGCATGTATGTAAGCAGAGGAGACTGTGGGTGAGAGAGAGAGATCGAGAGGGAGTGAGAGTGAACTTGTGCAAGTGAATGAGTGTATAAAATCAGTTGGAGACTGTGAAAGACTGAGAAAGAGGGTGAGACCGATCTTGTGTGAGTGAATGTGTGTATGAAAGCAGAGAGATTTTGTGTGTGTGTGTGTGTGTGTGTGTGTGTGTGTGTGTGTGTGTGTGTGTGTGTATGTGTGTGTGTGTGTGTGTGTGCGTAAGAGAGAGCAGAGAGTGAGAGAGAAAGTGAGAGTGATGTGTGACTGAATGCATGTATGTAAGCAGAGGAGACTGTGTGAGAGATCTTGTGTGGGTGAATGTGTGTATGAAAGAAGAGGAGACTTTGTCTGTATATGTATGCGTGTGTGTGTGTGTGTGTGTGTGTGTGTGTGTGTGTGTGTGTGTGTGTGTGTGTGTGTGTGTGTGTGTATGGGAGCGGGAATGGGCTGTATGTAAAATTGCTGTGTTTCACTTGCTTATTTTATTTTAAGCACTATTATTACGGTGTATATATGTTTGATGTAAAATGCTTCCTCCAACACCATTAACATAGAATACAGTAAGTATGAAACATTAGGCAGAGGAACTATTTCACATCAAAAATATATTAAAAAATAAAATAGTACTTAAAAAAATGCATAAGTAAGTAAAACACAACAATTTTACAGAGAACCCATTGTCCAAGCACAATAATGCCCTCTAGAGTGTGTGTTAATGCATAATTAATGCCCTTCCATGGGGTGTAGAGGCCATCCGCCAGTGGTGTCGGGCCTCACAAAACCCCTAGGTGGACATTAATTACACATTAACACACACCCTGTTGGGGTTTATTGCTTGCATATTCTATTCCATTAACATGATAAAACATGAGACTGTAACTGTGACATGCTTGCTCAAAGTTTATCACAAAACATTACAGTGCCATTAAAATATAATTTTTAGATGTTATGGCCAATAGAGTGTATTTATACATTACATAATACAAAGAATTGAGGATAGCAAGTGTACAGTCATGATCATGCAACATTCGCAATGATTTATCATCAAGATGTATTGATATATGAGTAGAAGGCCACATGTAAGCCACAATGTCCATAATACAGTGTCATTAGGTTACTCCAGTGCATTATATGGATTACATGGCATGAAATACACAGTTTATCTTGGAAAATACTGTAATTACATGATCAAGTATGAACCAGCTAACAATACGCATGCAAAACATAGGTTCATAGGGTCATAGGTTGGTACTAGGCTATAGGTAGGTCCTAGGTAGGGCCTATACAAGCCTAGCCATAACAATTCCCTGTCTATTTCTTCCCACACTATTTACTTTTCACTGTGCACCTATATATCATGAAATATCAAGATAAGCTTGCCGCAACACGGTGGCATGTAATACTGACATGTTTCTACATTCTAAAACATTTGCTATACTACAGGATCACAGTATCAGTGACAGCATAACATTTGGAATGGGTGTAAACCATTTAACATATGCCTTACAACAATGTCAATCTAACAGTCTGACAGAAAAGCCTTACGTCCACGGTCCGTAATTTGTATGTGTGCCTCACACAATTATGTTGAGGTGTCAATATGACAATTACTCTCAACTATAACTGAGGTTTACGTGCAAGTAATGTGTCATGGTGACATCCTTTGAATAACATATGTTTTTTATCAATGTATAGTGAGAAATACACGCAGTGGTAAACAAAATATATATGCATGGGAAATGAGCAATGCAACATGGTTAATGGCTGGCATCCCAACATCATAGAATTGGGATGCAATACAACATCTTAGAACAACTGGACAATGATAACCACTGTAACAGCATGTGACATCTATAAAGTTAGGTATGTCACACACACTACTGTTCATTGACTAATGTCTCACTGTCACTACCTATGTTTCATATATTCACCTGACAGAATCCTGTTGTTAGATTCTTACATACTTGCACAATTCAAAAACTGCACTGATGATCAGTAATTATGCAACAAACTGACATAACAGAAGAACATGACTGGTTTTATACGCAACAATTATAGAAAACAGAATGTAATTTTGTGTTAGACAAACTATCAAAGGCCTTTTATACAGAAGTCAAAAACATGTTAAACTAAAGTACATGGCAGAAATTACCTGCCTACAGCATTCAGAATGTAGATACAGTGGACACCCACTCAGTAATAGAAAACGCATGCTATGCACAACATAATAATCAGTGAGAATCACTACAGGACATTCAATTTTACCACCACCTGCTGTTTGAAAACCAGTAACAGCAAAACCAATTTATAAATACAACATTTCTGAAAAACAAATAAAAAAAAAACTTGACAGTTGCACAGAGATGTCTGTTACTTAGGTTGTGACATAAAAATGCAGTCATCAAACATATCCTACTTATACCTCAAATAGCACAGAAAATCAATGACTATTGCAGTTATCCTGCAGATGCATTATGGATAGTCTGACATGAATATTAGCATGCTTGACACTACAAGCAAAATCATTTTTTAACAATGTTATGATTGTTTCTGGAGAAATTAATGTTGACAGTTATATCACATATATCTCTTCCTCTGTTGCTTCTCCAGCCTGTGCATTCGCTGGATAGACAAATTCCAGTACCAGCCCTAGTGTTCATCATCTGCAAAAAGGAAAAAAAAGGATGTATTACTGTCACAGTAGGATTCTGTCAGGTGAATATATAATGTCCATTATGTACACGATAACAGTGAAAAATGGTAAACAACACATATCCTCTGGCCCTGACATGAAATGCAACTTTGCATTTTGAACTTTCACTATATTGCACACACATGAGGAGTACTGTATATAAACTGGAGGAATTGAGATTCAAACCTACAACTCACATTTATGTTTGCAGTACAACTATGACATCTTCCCAGCTAGCGAATCCATCTTGGATGTGTTTGCATGGACCGATGTAAGTTTAGCAACTCAACTGTATGAATATACTGTGAAGAATTAAATATATGTGGACTGGTGCTTCTAAATTACAGGACGGGTAACAGAGTAGTCCAACTTCCACCATGTGTTGTGCATTTGAAACACAAAAGCATTCAATCCTGACTGCATATCAGCACAGTGATCGCACCAATAGCAAGCAGCTGTAACAGTAGAGAGTGCAGACTCTCGGACATTACAATAAAAAATATGAAGATACTCCACAGACATTAACTGCACAGAAATTCATGCTTGTCACTGGTATTTAAAACATCAACATGCAAGTTCAGTAGGAGAGGATTCAATGTTAAACTAGAATAGATTATGATATAATATTGTGACATTCAAAATGTACAAGTAACCTTTATGTGTATTCCCAAGCATTTACACACAGCCATATTGACATAGATAGGATATTTCCAGAAACTTTGTGGATAACAGAGATATTCATAGTTAAACAAGACCTAAGCACTACAGGCATTATTGTACAATATACATACTAGATGTGTAAAAGCCATATTGCATAACTGAACAATCAAGTATTTATCATATCTGTTATTAAATAATGAATATGGAAATCTCAAAATAAGATAAAAAAACTCTGCTTCAGTCTTCACGCCCACATGTATCCATGATATATTTACAAAAGCCTATTACATAATGAGTTGAGCCAAGACAAAGCACAATGGTTTCCATCATACAGAACTACTATGGAATGTTTCTATTGTCGGGATGAAATCCATATTATAGCAGTAGTATGTGTTAGTGTTTAACTGCCTAATAGTTGCATTATGTTTTACAAAATCCAACATATGTTAGCTGTGCTGATCTGCATTGCTCTTTCAATCATGAAAGTGAGTACAATAAACATGGATATTATGATAATGTACTTTCTGTAATGTAGATCTTAATAATATATGTACATATTAGCATTCACACATACAGAGGTATGATGTATGATACTTTTCTAAACATTACAGATAATGGAGAAATACGTTGTCACCCAAGGTCTAAGTGCTATAGACATCAGTGAAGCACAGCCATACTAGATGTGTAAAAAGATGTACTGTATAAGCTGACAGACCAACATAGGTCTTGCATATGTTATGTTCAATATTATATACATAAAATCCACTATTTAGAAAATGATCTACTTTGGGATTTTAACTTCACATATGAGATTAGCAGTCATTTTAACTCATTGCTTACCCATTTGACAGAAAAGTTCATTAATGATTCCAGAAGGAATATTTATGGCATATCATCCACAGCTATATTTATTTATTTAAGTATTACTTGCCCTGGTATCTACTTCTCTGAAGTACAGGCTAGCACATATATATGGGTGTTTGTGTGTGTGTGTGTGTGTGTGTGTGTGTGTGTGTGTGTGTGGGTGTGTGTGTGTGTATGTATATATATATATATATATATATATATATATATATATATATATATATATATATATATATATACACACTTGTACCTGTCCCTCAAAGGCTTTTGTACATTGACTAAATCCTTGTCCACCTCCATGTCTATTTTTCATAAAATTGTGGTTTGCGGGCAAATTAGTGACAAATAATTAAGGATTGAAGTTATAAAAAAATGACAGACATTTGAGTTTCAGACTTCATATCCTCCAGAAAATTCATGCTAATGCAAAACCTGTTAGTCTATCACATTTCTAAATTTGTAACACCAATATTTAGAAATTGCTCCTATTTTTGGTGACCTTGTCTCATTTTTATTTATAAGTTCATAGGTTCATAGGAGTGTACTAGGCTAATGGCTCTGGAGCCTTTACAAGTGTAGTCCATAGAAGTGCCCTGGCATCATGCCGCCTGACGTTAGTTCCCAGTGCCTCTATCAAGTAGAGACACTGGAGTGATCCCCGGGGTGAACTTTCCATTTCCCATCCACTCCTCAAGATTTCTCTTGAAGAGGGTCAGTGAGGTGCTCTGCTTGACATGTATGGGACATCTATTCCAGAGCATGGGCAGTCTCCGGGTTATGAACCTGTCTCTCCAGCATGTTCTGTTGATTGTGGTAATGAGGTTGAGATCTCTGGAGCATGTGGTGTGGTGGGATTGGGATTTCTTTAGATGTAGCATTTCTAAAAGAGCTGGGACAGACATGGCTTTGTAAGTCAAGCAGAGATTGCATCTTAGTAGATGATATGAGACAGAGAATAGCTGGAGTTTTTTGAGTCTGTCCATGTAGGACATGTGTTTATGGCCTAGGATCCTCTTTGTGAGGTACTTTTATTGCCTTTCCAGCTGTCACATGTGTCTAGTGACGTACATGCCAAATGGGGCATTATAGTCAATGATTGGCCTAATGAGGGAAGAGTAGAGAGAGATGATGACCTCTTTCTTCCTGCATGCAAAACCCTTGGCAATGAGATGTGCTACACAGAAGGGCTTTCTTACCATAGTGGCAATGCGGTGGTCAAAGGAGAGGTTGCTGTCAACCTGTGTCCCCAGATCTTTTATAACGCCTTCAGTGTTCCGTGGGTTCCCATCAATGTGCAATTAGTGGGAATTGAGTTTTTCACAAAGGGGATGATGTCACATTTTTTGGCATTAAGCTTAAGGCCATGGTTTCAACACTAGTCATTTGTCTCAGTGAGGCCTTTCTATAGGATGTCTACATCACTTGGGGAGTTAATAATGGCTCCCAGCTTGCAGTTATCTGCAAACTTGGTCAGCCAGAGTCCCTCCATGTTCACCTGGACTTCTGAGAAGTAGATGCCAAACAGGACAGGACCCAGGACCGATCCCTGTGGGACTCTATTCATGACTAGTCGGCAGTCTGACTTGGAGTCCACTACTTTCACACTGTGGGTACTATCTGTGAGTTAATTTGCAACCCACCTAGTGATATAGGGGTTGATGCCTAGTTTGGTGAGTTTATCAATAATTCCTGAGTGGGGAATGGTATCAAAGGCCTTGGCCAGATCAAGGTAGGCTGTCTGAACTGCCTTGCCCTCATCCAGAGCTCTGGTGACTGACTCAAAGAAGTCAACCAGGTTGAGCAGGCATGATCTACCTTTCACAAAACCAAATTGCATGGTATCTAGAGTTTGGAGATTCCCTATATCCTTTTTTATTAGGTCCATGGTGATGCACTCCATAGCCTTACATATCAGACTTGTCAGGCTAATGAGGCGATAATTCCCAGAGTCTGTAGTCATTCCCCCTTTATGGAGAGGGATGACTGTAGCAGTGCACCATTCGGTAGGGACAAAGCCTGAGGTGAGGCTGTGATTGAACAGGACACACAGATGTGGTGCCAGTTCACTATGTAGTTCATGTAAAACACATCCAGGGATATTGTCAGGTCCCATGGAAGCTGTATTCTTGGCCTTGGACAATACAGCTTTAACTTGTGCTGCTGTAATGCTGGGTGTCTAGCATTCCTCCAGTATTGTGGTTGGTCCTTTGGGGGGGAAGGGGTAAAGTTGGCACTGAATCTGACGGCCAGTATCTTGGCAATATCTTTTAGCTCAGTATAGGAGGTACCATTGTGCAGTTACTCAGAGAAAACCTGGGCATTGCTGTGAAGATTCTCGATATAACTATAGAAGGATTTTTGGTTGTTTTTAGTGTCTGCCACAATTCTGCCTTCATAGCTGTCTTTAGAGGTTTTGATGAGGGATCTCAACTTTTTGCTGAGGTTAATAAGGGAGTTTTTCCACTCTTGGAACTTCAACTTTTTCTGCAACAGTTTCTTCCTTCTGTTGTAGAATTTATTAATGGCAGGGGATTACCAGATTGGCTTCCTTTTTTTGGAAGAGAGCACCTTGGTTCTGTTGGGTATGACTAGTTCCATGCATTTATGTACATGTTGGTACAGTGCATTGGTGTATGATTCTGCAGTCAGGCACCTATTTTCCATTGACATGTATGCCGTGAAGTTAGCCATCTCTATTTTTAGGAGTCCAAAGTCAGCTTTGGAGAAGTTTTTCATTGCTTTGTTGAGATTTCTTGCTCTAAGATGTTGAGAGGTATACTCCCAGGTCAAAGCAAATGGCAAGAGTCTGTCACTGACGAAGTTTGCAGATTACTCTAAACTTGGTACCATCATAAACTCTCCAGAAACTATAGAAATCATCCAAGGCCTTTCCCAAACAAATAGCTGGTATCAAAACTATGGGCTAAAACAAACTGTCATGAAATGTGTAATAGTATCCATTGGCAAGAAGGACCTCCTTTGCAACATTCACATTGACAACATGCCCCTGAAAGTTGATCTTACAGTTCAGGATCTAGGAACCCTTGTCAACAATGAGCTGTCCTTTGATCATCACATACCCACTATTGTAAGGATTTTTTTTCATTACTCAGCCTTTATCTAACAGTATAACATTCAATTCCAGGAATATAATCATTCCACTGTATTCAGTCCTCATTAAGCCAATCATGTAATGTTTGTTTCAGTATGTACCTGTCATAACACTTGGCACAACTAGATTAACTGCAAAGCTTTTTCAATAAAACAAAATCAAGGAAATAAATTATAAAAACTGTACATACCAATTAAAAGCTTCACATACAGGGCCTTAATAGACCCTATAAGTCCAATGGTAGTATTAACACCTAACAAATATATAGCCATCTCTTTTTCAACATAAACAGGGCATGTTGGAGACATAGATATGTATCGCAGAGAATTGACACTCCATTGTAGTCTGTGTAAAGCAAAATGCTTCTCTTACTCCATTCAAGTGAAAATTGAATGACTGGATGAGAAACCATGAATTCACATTCGCTTAGCACCCACATCCCTTACAGAAAAAGGCAACAAATAATGTCCCAACATATCCTTGTTCTGCCACTCTGGGTCATTCATACACCACATATAAGGGCTAAAAAAGCTGCCGTGGTAATGTAAGACTAAACTTCTAATGATCCTCACAGATTGGTAACCTAGTAAGTACCCATGGACCTATGAAAAAGTCTGTATTCCTTATACAACCTTATTCATCTTTGTCAGATATTATTCTGATGCTTTCATAATCTCCTCTCTCAGTCTTGGATTCTCGTACAATATTTTCATCATATTTAAATGTTTTTGAGCAAAATTAGCATAATGTTTTCTTTCTCACTGTGAGTCAAATATGTTTGCCTGCATAAAACATCCTATATTGCTAACATGTTCAAATTAAATAGTTAGCATTCCTTCCTAAGCAGTTGTATGTATCTCCCAAATAAATAAATAAATCAGTAAATAAAACAACTTGCTCATACTGTTGACAAGTTTCTCATACACTGTTGTTTAAATTTATGCAAGTTTTTCCAATATTCATATACATTGCTCTGTATTTCCTTATGACTAATTCACCACTCAGTTCATGTATAATAAAAGTCATTCATGGCAATGTAGTCCTTAAACAACTTCTGCCTTTACTTTTGCAATAGCTGCAGTATATTACACCAAACTGCCAGTTATTTTAATCACCTGCCTTTATTAATATAATTGGTATTATCCGCACATTCCACAAATATTGATAAATGTTCCAAAAATCCAGTTCCCAGCTATCCACTATTCACTCCCTTAAAAATCAGCAGTTAGAAATATACCTAGGGATTCAATAAACCTCATGTAGGCTTAGTGCAAATCCTCCACAGAGTTTATGTGTTTGCATGGTGAGCATCAGTGCTAATCACATATGCATGCTGTGCATCTCACTTACATGAATACAAGTGAGGTTTCATGGCCAGCAACAGTGTTACCGTGCTGAAAATTGTGTAGAGCAGCACTAACACATATAGAACTTGCAAACAAGGTTACCTATGGCCAAGACTGCACAGACAGCCACAATGACTACCAGGATAAAAATGAATGCAATGACTGCAATAGTAGCACATTTCAAAACATTGCACTCAGTGCAATGTACACTACAACATGTTTTTTGGTATACTGAAATAAAGGATGTTGTGATGATCACCAAGGGTAAAAAGAATGCACTACAAATACACTAGTCTGGGAAAGTGTATGTATTAAAATGGCCTCAAACATGATTGGTAGGAATAAAGAGCGAGTAAGAGGACATGGGAAACATGGTAATGTACACAAGATAAGGGCATTTCCATGTACGTACACTCCAAAGACAAGGCAGTAGCATACAATTAAGCACACATGTTCATAGCCCAGTCCATACTGCTGTTTACACCTGACACCTGTGCAGGTCTATTTACATCATCACACATTATAGTACATATATATATATATATATATATATATATATATATATATATATATATATGGTTCCCATTCAGAAGCCTGAAACATCATAAGCCTGAAAATCAAAATCCTGAAACCAAAAGCCTGAAAATTCAGAATCCTGAAAACTCAAAATCCTGAAAGCCCAAAATCCTGAAAGCCCAAAATCCTGAAACTCAAAATCCTGAAAACACAAAATAGACATACTGATGTCATTGTGGCTTTGCTATTGTTAGCCCTGTGGTGTTAGGTCATGCGTTGGGGTCAGGTAAGTGTGCGGTTGGTTTTATGTTAGGGTTAGGGGCGGTTTAAGTGAGTTAGGGTTAGGGCGCAGGTTAGGCATGTATGCAATAGTGACAAATATTCGGGTTAGTGGCAGTTTAAGTGAGTTAGGGTTAGGGCGCGGGGTCAGGTGAGTGTGCGATAGTGACGGACCTTAGGGTTAGGGTTAGGGTCAGGGTCAGTTGGTAGATATTAGTGTCTTTATAGTGACATATTAGCATTATTTGTGTTTTCAGGATTTTGAGTTTCAGGATTTTGGGCTTTCAGGATTTTGGGCTTTCAGGATTTTGAGTTTTCAGGATTCTGAATTTTCAGGCTTTTGGTTTCAGGATTTTGATTTTCAGGCTTATGATGTTTCAGGCTTCTGAATGGGAACCATATATATATATATATATATATATATATATATATATATATATATATATATATATATATTTAACTACCCCACAAGGTTACATGTCATTTGAGATGAATGGTTGTGATATAAGCATCACTGACATGATCACTGAACAGGACATTTAGCAATCACGGTATATACAACAGTGGGTATGTTTATATTGTGAAGGTCTGCAAAAATGAGTTGCTTGAATATGACTGAAATGTCAGCATACCTCTCAATCAATAATGGACACATAGCAAAACACTCATGGACAACATTAGATAGAAGCAGGCATGATTGTGGACAATTTTAAAATAATACCACCATTTGTGACATAATATGTGATTGTAAGTTATTATACATATTCTGCAGGAACAGACTTGTAGAACTGTAATGATTTGTCAGTATTATATATAAAGGGAAATTCAACACACCTTCCTGCCAAATGATCTATTTTAGGAGGGGTTAAGAGGGAGAGTGTTAAACCTGTAGTTTAAATTAGAGGTAATCCAGGCCATTTGAGAGGTTTGCATGACACATAAGCCAATCCCCACCTGCATAATCTATCCAGTGCCATCAATGTTGTCAATGAGCTGTGTATTTACTGGGCGCATCACAGAAAGACATATCACACATGCATCTTGTAGAGCACCTTGATGGGAAGTCTGCACTGCCAAATCTTAATGGTTATAAATACCAAAGAATAATTATATATGGTCAACAAGATGTGTGGGAGCTTACTGTGCCAAAACTGATACACTTGAGTAAAGCATCCCTAGATGACATAGGTATTGGCAATATGGATAACAACACATTATTATGAATAGATTCCCTACACACAGCTGTGTATTGCATGCATCTGCCACATGTAATAACAATGGATATTGTCTACAGCATTTGCAAATGTTGTGTGAATTAAGAGCTCTATTATAATGAATGCTACAGCACTACGTGAGACAGATGGCCATAGTAGTGCTGTGCTCTAGTGCACACTGCAGTGTGCATTTTTTTTCATCATTACCTAGAGGAAAACAGTTTTTGTACTTACTTTTCTCACTGGCGTTGAGAAAAACAGCTCTTGTACTCACTTTCCTCACTTATCTAGAGGAAAATATTTTTTTATTCAGGCATGTCCAAGGGTCAGCTCCCAGTGTTCTCCCCTGTCAATCTGATAAATCTGGGCATCTTGAGGCAATGTAGAAATTGCCTCATGTACACAGACAACCCTCTCCTCCTACCAACCAACACTACAACCTGTGAGAGATGCACTTATCTAGCCAAACTGGAGGTAAAGCTCTCTCCAACCAAGAATGGACCTGACAGTCATGAGGAGAAGGTAAACATTTGCACCACACCACACTCATCACATAGTCTCACTACATCTACACCACCAAAATCCACACATTGAAACTCAAAAACATTCGCAGAGGCTCTCAATAGTAATCTGTCTAAGCAACAGAGACCTCCAAAGCAGAAACACAAGCAACCTCCATCCCCCAACACAACCCAAATGACACATAGCCCTCAGACTGTGTGCCACTCAAACACAGCCAATAAGGCAAAACAACATACCCAACACACTAGTCATAGGTGACTCTATAGTCAGGCACACTGATGTCCCACTCACCAGGCTAAACAAGGAGAAGGTTACCGTCAGCTGCCTGTCGGGTGCCAGGATCCGCCACATAACCCACGCACTCAGGTCACTCCACAACAAGTACAAATATGACTCTGTCATTGTCCATGTTGGTGTGAATGACCTGAGATGTACCTCCCTGGTCTACATGAAAAGAGACATGGAAGAGCTCTCCTATCTTGTAGCCCAGGTAGGTATGACCCTAGCCCTGAGTAGCATTCTGCCATCGCCCAGAATGATACCACAGTACAAGGACAAAATGATTGACTTCAACAATTGGCTAAGCTTCTGGTGTTATTCTAAGGGGATCCAGTATCTGTCTGCTTGGGATGACATGGTTAACAGACCACGATGCTTTGCCATAGGTGGCCTGCACCTGTCGCCCCTGGGATTCTGGATACTGGCTAAGGCGCTTGCTGCCCCTATAGTGCCTTTTTAGGCAGGGTTCAAGTAACAAATTCACCACCATAACATGAACAAGCAAGCAAAAACTGAGGAAAATTCTACTCAATGCTAGAAGTCTAAATTTCAAAATGCACTCACTCGAGGCACTCCTTAAAATGGAGAACATCGACATCTGTGCAGTGACTGAGACTTGGTTCAAGGCTCCAGAGAGCACCCCTGCACTACCAGGCTATAACTCATACCACACATTTCGGCCATGTAACCTGGACTGAAACACCAAAGGTGGGGGTGTGTCCATATTCATTAAGGATATCCACACCTCCAGGCTAGTTGAACAGCATAATGCATCCAAGGTTATCCAAGTGCAACTAACTCTTGGAAAAACTGCAATCCAAATTGCAGCTTGCTACAGATCCCCCACCATGCCCCAGGATTCCCATTCCTCTTTTCTTGATGTACTGGAAAATATTAGGGTTCAACCAAACACTCTAATAATGGGCGACTTCAACTACCCCACCATTAACTGGGAAAACTACTCATGTACCAACTCCTTTGTGCAACGCTTTCTGGAATTCATAAACTCCAATGCCCTAGATCAACTTATCCACACCCCCACCAGGGGCAACAGTATCCTAGACCTAGTCATTACCAACATGAGTGACCGGTGTTCCACACCTGAAGTCAACTCCTCGTTGGTCCGATCCGACGACCATAAGCTAATCACCCTTGATATCCACATCCCACCCCCACCCCCCATTAAGGAAACCACAGTAAAAAATTTCTCCAAAGCCAACTTCATGCTTCTTAAGACAGAAGTAGTGAACTTCATGACACCCATGCAGATGGACAATGCAGTTACAACTGCTGAATCCTACACAAATGCACTCTATAAGCACTTACATGAGTGCATGGATCGTGCTATCCCAAACAGAACCAAGATGTTATCCTCCAAAAAAAGGAAGCCAATCTGGTGGTCCCCTGCCATAAACAAACTGTACTACAGAAGGAAGAAACTGTTGCAAAAGAGAGTAAAATCCCATGAGTGGAGGAGCTCCCTGGTCAGCCTCAGTAAGAAGCTGGGATCCCTTATAAGAGCCTCCAAAGCTAGCTACGAAAATAAAATTGCCACTAATTCCAAGGGCAACCACAAAGCATTCTATAGCTATGTCAAGAATCTCAATCGCAACACTCAGATCTGCTCTGAGTTACAGCACAAAGGCACGAAAATTACAGAACCAACTGATATTGCCAACATCCCGGCAGATAGGTTCAGTGCTAACTTTACCCCCCCTCACCCCCTAAATGGCCCTTATCTATACAGGAAGAATGCAGAGTCCCTGTAATCACAACTACACAGATGAAAGCTGCACTCTCTAAAGCCAAAAACACAGCATCCATGGGACCGGACAACATCCCAGGCTGAGTTTTACACGAACTTCAGAATGAACTGGCTCCTCACTTAAGCACCATGTTCAATAATAGCCTCGCATCAGGCTTTGTGCCCACTGAATGGCGCACAGCAACAGTTATCCCACTCCACAAAGGGGGAGACACCACTGATCCCAGGAACTATAGACCTATTAGCCTGACGAGCCTGGTCTGCAAGGCCATGGAACGTATCATCATGGAACTCATAAACAAAGACATTGGTAACCTCCAAACTCTGGATCCCACCCAGATCATGCCTCCTGAACTTGATCGACTTCTTTGAGGCAGTCAACAAAGCCGTAGATGAGGGTAAGGTGGTTCACACAGCCTATCTTGACCTCGCCAAGGCTTTCGACACCATCCCCCATTCTGGAATTATAGCTAAACTCAATATACTAGGCATACATCCCTATGTCACAAGATAGGTTGCCAACTGGCTCACTGACAGAACCCACACTGTAAAAGTTGCAGACTCCAAATATGACCTCAAACCAGTGACAAGTGGAGTACCACAGGGTTCTGTACTGGGACCGCTCCTGTTTGGTATCTACTTCTCTGAAGTACAGGCTAACACAGAAGGCCTCTGGCTAACGAAGTTCACAGATGACTGCAAACTAGGAGCCATAGTCAAGTCCCCAAATGATGTGAGCATCCTACAGAAGGGCCTCTCTGAGACAGATGCTTGGTGTCATAGCCATGGCCTCAAGCTCAATGCCAAAAAATGCAGTGTCATCCCCTTTGGTAAAAACTCTGTACCCATGAACTACCACATAGGCAGCAATCTACTTAACACCGAATGTGTAATAAGAGACCTTGGGACCCAGGTGGACAGTAGTCAGGAAGTCCTTCTATGTGGCTCACCTCATCATAAAAGGGTTCTCATCCAGGAAGAAAGAGGTCATCGTTCCCCTCTACTCGACACTCCTTAGACCCATTATAGAGTACAACACCCCTTTTGGAATGTACCTCACAAGACATCTACAGCAGCTGGAAAGGCCACAGAAGTACCTCACAATGAGGATTACTGGACTCAAAAAAATGCCCTACACTGACCGTCTCAAAAAACTCCAGCTTTACTCCGTAGCATATCGCCTACTCCAAGGTAATCTCTGCCTAACATATAAAGCTGTGTCAAACCCTGAGCTGTTGGACATGCTACACCTAAAGAAATCCCAATCCCTCCGAGCTACACACTCTAGTAACCTAAACCTTGTCACCACAATAAACAAGACATGCTGGAGGGATAGATTCCTATCCCAGAGACTTCCCATACTCTGGAACAGGCTACCCATCTATGTCAAGCAAAGTTCTTTATTAGCACTCTTCAAGAAAAATCTTGATGAGTGGATGGGAAATAAGAAATACACCCTGGGGATCACTTCTGTGTCTCTGCTCGACAGTGGCACAGGAAAATAACTTTCTTGGGTGGTGTAAGCCAGGGAACCTTATAGGCTAGGCTTACGTAGGCCCTTGGGCCAATAGCCTAGTACCTACCTATGAACCTATGAACCTATGAACCTTTAAGCATCCCTGTGACTAGCACTTGCTCTAATACCTGCTGGAAAGCACTAGGAAGCCTTAAACTGATACAAGCACTCAACTCTCCTTGTTAATAAGGAGAAATTAATAGTAGGCACTAAACAGCCTGTAATTGCAAAGTACCTTGCTAAGGTAAGGGAAAACAGCTCCTGTACTTTACAAAAAAAAAAAACAAAAAAAGCACCAAACCAGGCATGTCCAAGGGTCAGCTTCTAGTGATTTCTCCTTGATGTGTTTGAAATTGAAAACAATCCAGCTAACCAGGAGGGGCAGGTCTTGACACAGCAGCACTCCAATCGGGAGGGCAAGAATGAGGATGAAATGACTATGAGTAACGTGATTGGTGAAAGAAGCCACATTCATTGAAGTGAGGCAATAGCGGCTGCGTCAGTAACAATGAATCCTTTAGTCGAGGGCAGACAAGCTTTGAATGGATCGATGCTGGTATCAAAGGCTAGAGTAAAACAAGCAGTGTTTTTTTTTAACTCTATCACAACTGATAATACCAAATTTACTGGAGAAAATAGACACCAAGAATCGTCCTCAATTGAGAGGACGTTCTCAACAATGCTTCAACATGGGTACAGGGAAAGGAAAAAAACAACAGCCCGTTGCTGAACAACAAACAGGGGTGCAGGTGAATGGTAAGCCATGCACTTCTGTGATAAACTTATCCAGCTTTAATTTGACTAATGACATGGAGAGCCTTTTAAATCAGGGCCTGCAATTCATTCCCAGTAATAATGATACCATTGTGGATGCGTTAACTGACTTGAAAATATTTATCAGAAATGTTTGCTTAAAAATGATTTTTAGGGATACACAGGGTGCTATTTCTGAAAAGTTAAAAAAGAAAAGCACGTTTATCCTTAATAACTGTCCAATACTTAATGCATTCAATGTTGTATGTGAGGATGATTTGAGACAACTATACAATGATGTAGCCATGCATAGATTGAAAATCAAATCCTATAACACAACATACGAAGAGTCTAGAGCATATAGACAGTTGGTTAATAATAAACACATTATCATCAAACAGGCTGATAAGGGGGGGGGGGGCGACAGTGATTTTTGATAAAACAAAATACACTGATTTAATGCACCAGTTTCTGGATGATAAGAATGTATTCAGAGAAATTACACCTGCTGAAGTTAGGAAAATTATTAGTGAAGTGAATATATTTGTATATGAGATGCAGACACAGGGTGACATTATGTTGGAGCTCTTCAACTACTTCTCAGTTCCTACCCCGGTAATTCTAGTGATATATGGAATACCTAAACTAAACAAGTCTCTTACACTACCACCGATGAGACGGATAGTCTCTGGAAGGGGTTGGTCAACAGAACCCCTGTCTATTTTTGTTCAAGAAAAGTTGAGCAAGTATTTAACTCTATGCCCTAGTTACATCAAATACACAAATGATTTCTTAAACAAATTGTATCGCTGGTATGATAGTAACAGGAATTGTGAATATACGATGGTGACTATGGATATAGCATCACTATTCACAGTTATACCAAATGAATATGAGGTTAATACTATTCGTGAGTTTTTATGTCAGAACTCCAAGATGAAAGGGAGAGAGACTGAGGTTGTATGTAGCATAATAAAAGTTGTCTTAGAGAAGAATGTCTTCCTGTTTAATAAGCAGTCTTACCTACAAGTATCAGGTGTGGCTATGGGTATGCCCATGGCTAACAAACATGCGCTAATATTGTACTAAGTCAATGGGAAAAACAATATATTTTAATGATGTGAATTCATTTAAGAATAACATACTGTTTTATCATCATTTTGTAGATGACTGTTTTTTACTATGGAAAGGAAATGAACAACAATTGAATGAATTTATGCACTATTTGAATAATACAACTGATTTTCTGAGGTTCACAATGAATTCATCTAATAGTAGAATGTCTTTCTTGGATGTTGAAATATATAAAGACTGTAATAATGAACTTGGAACCTGTGTTTATAGAAAAAATGTACAGGTTAATAGATATACGCATGCCAAAAGCATGCATGCACGGCATGTATTTGGCAGAATTATCGAGTCAACTACTAAGGATTAGCAGACTAAATACAGATTTGCGTAAATGTGAGCAAAAAATGGATGTATTATGTAATACATTTCAAAGTAGAGGGTATAATATGAGATACGTCATGGAAATAAGAGATAATATATTGAAAAATAGAAATGCATATGCATGCCCATACTTTAGTAATTGTACAATCTTGAAAGAGGAAGTTAATAATACACAAGTTGCATTGAGATATGTTACCACATACAACAATATGACCAAATATGTTGAATCAATAATCAGACAAAAATGGCAGGTCTTGATGGCCCAACCTGAGTTGTGTAAATAATTGGGACACATACCTAGGTTTGCATATAGAAATATGCATAATCTAAAGAAAAAGCTATGCTATAAAGATTTTGAAGCAAACTTATTGCAGCCAGTAATGCATAATGTGGGAACATTACCGTGTCATGCTTGTAGTTGCTGCGATGATATTTGTCTTAAAAAGTTTTTTGAACATCCAATAAATAAATTAAGATATGAAATAAAATGTCAGGCAACTTGCAGAACAACAATGGTTGTTTATTTAACTACTTGTACACAATTCCCAGGGTTTTATGTGGGAAAATGCTCAAGGACTTTAAAAGATCGCATCACTGAGCATAAGTCAGAGATGAGAAGAAATATTTCCTCTAATGCATTAGCACAACATAAAAATGAAAAAGGGGCATCACATAGCTTTAGTTTTAAAGTCTTGGAAGTAATAAATAGAAGTCTAAGGCTTGGTGACATAAATAATAAACTGGATACATCCGAATACAAATGGATTATAAGGCTTGAACTATTAAGCCAATGTTAGAATTTAGACAGAAGCAATATCATTAATTCTTACTTTTTAAATGCTCATATTTTGATGTATGTGTCCAAAATATATTGACTGAAGTAATATATAGGGATTTTTTGAAAAAAAAAAAAAATTCTTTCAATGAAAGGTATAAGTTTGACATATAATCAGTCTGTGTTTCTTTAATAACTGTTTTTTAGTGATAGTACACTAATTAATTGGATTTAAGTGTTGTATTGTGTTCTTATAGGGTGGCTGTGTCATGTGGTTGTTTTTTAATGCACATATATATGCATTTAAATTTAAATATATTAATTAAACACTGATGAAGGGACATTCCCGAAAGCTTTGGTTTTAATAAAGAGAGCGTTTTTTATTCTATTCTTTTTTCTTGGATTTCCCCTGTCCACCTGGTGAATCTGGGCATACTGGGGCAATGCAGCAATTGCCTCATGGACACAGACAACCCTCTCCTCCTACCACCTAACACTACAACCTGTGAGAGATGCACTTACATAGCCAAAATGGAAGCAAAGCTCTCTCCACCCAAGATTGTGCTAAACAGTCAAGAGGAGAAGGTTAACACCCACACTACACCTCAGGCAACACATAGCCCTTCTAAACCCACACCACCAACACCCACATATAGCAACACTAAATCCACATATGCAGAGGCCCTTAACTGTAACCTGCCCAAGCAACAAGGACCTCCGAAGCCAAAACGCAAACAAACACCAATCACAACCAAAGTGTCACATAGTTCACAACACCAGTGTGCCACCCAGCAACAGCCCCTAAGGCAAGACAACGTACCTAACACTTTCGTCATAGGTGACTCTATAGTCCGACACACTGATGTCCCACTCACCAGGTTGAACAAGGAGACAATTACAGTCAGCTGCCTGTCGGTGCCATGATCTGCCACATAACGCATGCACTCAAGTCACTCCACAACAAGTACAAATATGACTCTGTCATTGTCCATGTTGGAGTGAATGATTTGAGACGTACCTCCCTGGACTACATGAAAACAGACATGGAAGAGCTCTCAGATCATGTGGCCCAGGCAGTATGACCCTAGCCCTGAGTAGCATCCTGCCTTTGCCCAGAATGATACCACAATATAAGGACAAAATGATTGACTTCAATAATTGGCTAATGTTCTGGTGTCATTCAAAGGGGATCCAGTATCTGTCTACCTGGAACGACATGACTGACAGACCACAATGCTTTGCCAGAGATGTCTGCACCTGTCACCCCTGGGATTCAGGTTACTGGCTAAGGCTCTTGCCACCCCTATAGTGCCTTTTTTAGGCAAAGTTCAAAGGACAAAACCACCACCATAACAGGTACAAGCATGCAAAATCTGAAGGTAATGCTACTCAATGCTAGAAGTCTAAATCTCAAAATGCAATCTCTCGAGGCACTCCTAAAAATGGAGAACATCGATATCTGTGTAGTAACTGAGACCTGGTTCAAGTCTCCAGAGAGCACCCCTGCAATACCAGGCTACAACTCTTACCAAACTTTTCAGCCACCAAACCAGGACCGAAACACTAAAGGTGGAGGAGTGTCAATATTCACCATGGATATTCACACCACCAGGCTAGTTGCCCAACACAATGCATCTGAAATTCTCCAGGTGCAACTAACATTAGGTAAGACTGCAATCCAAATTGTAGCTTGCTACAGATCCCCCACCATACCCCAAGATTCTCACTACACCTTTCTAAACATACTGGAAAATATTATGATAGAACCAAACACTCTAATACTGGGTGATTTTAACTATCCTGCCATTAACTGGGAAAACTACTCATGTACCAACACCTTTGCCCAACGGTTCTTGGAATTCATAAATTCCAATGCCCTGGATCAACTAATCCATAGTCCCACCAGGGGCTCCAGTATCCTAGACCTGGTCATTACCAACATGGGAAATCAATGTTCCACACCTATGGTTACCCCTTTGTTAGTCAGGTCTGACCATAAGCCAATCACCCTTAACATCAACATCCCACCCCCCAGTAAAGAAATCTCCATAAAAAACTTATCCAAAGCCAACTTTATGCTACTCAAGTCAGAAGTGACAAACTTCATGACACCCATGTAGATGAGAACTGAAAGTTCAACTGCTGAATCCTACACTAAGGCACTGTACGAGCACATCCACTCATGCATGAATCGTGCCATCCCAAACAGAACCAAGATGCTCTCATCCAAAAAAAGGAAGCCAGTCTGGTGGTCCCCTGCCATAAACAAACTTTACAACAAAAAGAAGAAACTGTTGCAGAAAAGAGGAAAATCCCAGGATGCAAAAAACTCCCTTACCAGCCTCAGTAAGAAACTGAGATCCCTCATAAAATCCTCCAAAGCTAGTTACGAAAATAAAATTGTCAAAGATTCCAAAGACAACCACAAGGCATTCTATAACTATGTCAAGAATCTAAATGACAATGCTCAGATCTGCTCTGAGCTAAAACAGAATGGGATTAAATATACTGATCCCAAGGATATTGTCAATATCCTGGCAGATCGATTCAGTGCCAACTTCAACCCCCTCTCACCCCCTAAATGGCCCATCTCAATACTGGAAGATTGCCAAATTCCGGTAATAACGGCCACGCAGGTAAAAAATATAGTCTCCAAAGCTAAGAATACAGCATCCATGGGACCAGATGACATCCTGGGCTGTGTACTACATGAACTACAATATGAACTGGCACCTCACCTACGTGTCATGTTTAATCATAGCCTCACCTCAGGTTTTGTGCCTACTGAGTGGCTCAGAGCTACAGTTATCCCACTCCACAAGGGGGGATCCACCTTGGATCCCGGAAATTACCGTCCCAGCAGTCTGATGAGCCTTATCTGCAAGGCCATAGAGCGTATTATCATGGAACTTATAAACAAAGACATCGGCAACCTTCAAACACTGGACCCCACCCAGTTTGGGTTCGTGAAGGGTCAATCTTGTCTCCTGAACCTGATTGACTTCTTCAAATCAGTCTCCAGAGCCATGGACAAGGATAAACTGGTCCACACAGCCTATCTAGACCTTGCCAAGACCTATGATACCATCCCCCACTCAGGAATCACAGATAAACTTACTAAGCTGGGCATTAATCCCTACACCACCCAATGGGTTGCTAACTGGCTTATTGATAGAACCCACACTGTAAAAGTAGCCAACTCCAAATCCAGCTCCAGACAAAGTGACAAGTAGAGTACCTCTGGGTTCAGTCCTGGGACTGCTCTTGTTTGGCATCTACTTCTCTGAAGTACAGGCCAACACTAAGGGACTCTGGCTAACAAAGTTCGCAGATGACTGCAAACTGGGAGCCATTATTGAATCCCCAAATGATGTGGATACTCTACAAAAGGGCCGTACAGAAACAGATGCTTGGTGCCAGAGCCATGGGCTTAAGCTGAATGCCAAGAAATGTATAGTTATCCCCTTTGGGAAAAAACATGTACCCGTGAATTACCATATAGGTGGCAGTACACTAAACACCAAAAGTGTGATAAGAGACTTAGGGACACAGGTGGATAGTGGTCTCAACTTCGATAACCACATCGCCACAACAGTCAAGAAATCCTTCTATGTGGCACACCTCATCACTAAGGGCTTTTCATCTATAAAAAAGGAGGTCATTGTCCCACTGTACTCATCCCTCATTAGACCCATTATAGAATACAACACTATGTTTGGTATGTACCTCTCAAGACATCTGCAACAACTGGAAAGGCCACAGAAATATCTCACTAAAAGAATCACAGGCTTAAAGCAGATGTCCTACACTGACTGCCTTAAAAAACTCCAGCTATACTCTGTCACATATCATCTACTCAGAGGCGATCTTTGCTTAACATACAAGGCCACGTCAAACCCAGAGCTGTTGGACATGCTACACTTAAAGAAATCCCAATCCCTCAGAGCCACACGCTCCAGGGATCTAAACCTTGTCATCACAATAAACAAAACATGCTGGAGGGATAGGTTCCTGACCCAGAGACTTCCCAGACTCTGGAATAGATTGCCAATACATGTAAAGCAGAGTGCCTGTTTGGCCATCTTCAAAAGGAACCTTGATGATTGGATGGGAGAAAGGAAATTCACCCTGGGGATCACGTGAGTCGCCCTGCTAGACAGGGGTCCAGGGAAGTGAATAGTGTGGGAAGAAATAGCCAGGGAATTGTTATGGCTGAGCTTGTATAGGCCCTAGGGCAATGCATCAGTTATGCCCATGTACACAGAATGTATAGCACTGCAAAGTCTATTGTCAGTGAGTGCTGATGCCATCACTGTGATATTGTTCACATACCAAACAATACATGGAGCACACTTTCTAATCAGCACATGTCAAACCCAAGACATGTGCCAAAGAATCACTGCCCCCTGATATTGTTATGGAAAATTTTATACTACCATGAAATCCTGACATGCATGCATATGTGTTCATGCATGCCATCATTTGGTAATACTGAAGTGATGTACTGATATGTCCGGGGTGCTGTACAGTCACATTATACCTGTATTTAGGATAAAATTGAACTTCATAGGTTTATAGGTGCATAGGAGAGTACTAGGCCAAATTATCAAGATCCCATATAAGACTAGCCATATTCAACATGAGTTACACAATTTTCAATAGCTATGTGAACAATGTTCTCTCAGGCATGAGCCTGTGCTTTATTAATTCATATCAACTGCCTCTCTCCAAGGAAATGACTGCATCACTACGAGTACAATGATGATTAACCATCAACTGATCTAGGTTGCACTTGAAGAGGGTCAGGCAAGGCCTTTACTTTACATAAATATGAAGCTTGTTCAGAGAAGGTGCAGTGTTTGAGAGATGTACCTATCTCTCCAACATCATTTATTATGTCAGAGGCTAGAATAAGATCCTTTGAACCAGTGATGCTCATGCATTTCATATTAACAATGTGTAACATCTCCATCAGGGAAAAATTGGAGACTATTCTGTAGGTCAGACACAGAGCAACCCTTAGTAGACTGTAGGAGATATAATAGAGTGGTAGGGCTTTTGATATTTCTGCATAGGACTTGTTGTTTACTCCATGTATCTTCAGTGTGGGGTTGATCCAGCTGTTGCAGGTGTATGGTGAGGTACATGCAAAAGGGTACATTGTGCTCAATTACTAGGGTATTGAGGACTGAGTACAATGGAATTATAATGTTATTTGATGTGGATGGCCTGCCCGTACTTATAAGTTGTACCAATACAAGGGATTTGTCACCACTGTGGACACATAGTGGTTGAAATTCTGATTACTTTCTATCTCAGTACACAGGTCATGTACCACTGGGTCTACTCATAGGGTTGTGCTGTCTATATTGTATTTGCTTTCCAAAAGGTGTTTTTTTTCATTAAGTTTGTCTCCATGGCTCTGTCTCCAATCATTTTTGTGTGTTAATACTTTCTACAGTATATCAATAGCATTCTTGGATTCAGTGATTGTCCACAATTTGCAGTCATACACACAGCTGATCAGACAAAGGCTAAATTTGTCTTGACTTCTGAGAATTAAATGCTGAACAGGAAAGGGCCTAGTACAGAACTCTGTGATATGACCCTGGTCACTGGCCTGTGATTAAGTAGGGATCCAACTGCAGTTGCTAGGTCAGGTTTTAAGTTACTGAAAAGGCAACCTGGTATGTTGTCAGGGCCCATTGATGCTGTGTTTTTAGCCTTAGACAGGGTACAGATGACCTGCTCTCCTGAGAAAATAAGCTTAGCAATGTCTGCCTATATACTTTGGGTGATGGCCAGTAGTGGAGATGGTGGTGGTGGGGGGGGGGGGTGAAGCTTGAGTCATATCTGTCAGCAAGCAGGTTGTCTATTTCCTCCTTTTGAGTATGGTTGGTGCCATTCACAAACAGCTCTGCACTTAGTTGTGGAATTCCCCTTAACATTTTATACTTATTTAAAAAAATAATATTTAACAACACCTCCAAATACAACCTTGGGTATGCATCACATACCACGCAGTGGAACTGTCCACACAGTCATACAACTCTACATATGTCACATAATTAAATCAATTGCACAACATATGCCTATATGTTTTTCATTGGAAAACTGTGAGTGAGTGCCTTGATACCATATATGGAAACATCACAAATGAGGTAGATGTGGTTCATGCAGAATAGTTACTGACATAAATGCTGATGGTTACTCAGTGCTGCTGGGGACCACCTCAATAATCCTTGGAAATAACAACACAGCTGTGCATACAATGAATTCCCCAAGATTGCAGTTGAACCTGAACTTGATATATGTTTGTATATATAACAGCATTACAACATATGGATGAAACCAAATGTATGTGCCCATGTAATCAGTATGACGTTATACTGACACAGAGCATTTAATTATGGTAGGTATACACATGCACACATGTGCCATACTGCAAATGTCACTGTGATGGCTGAATGAGAACTGCATAGAATGTCGATATTCTCTACTACAAAAACACATGCCTTAGTAAGGCAACAATATACACAGTATCATCCCATGTCAACAGTACTCAGGAGGCATATTACTACAGCTTTTATAGGAGGAACATGTAATCAAATGGCAGCAGGTACCATCAATACAATACCTCAAATCACATATTGTAATACACTGTTGTAGGGTACTGTACATCTACACCTCAACACAGCACTTATGGATGACAACATTGATATGTGCAAAGTTCATAGGGTGATAGCACATCACTAGGCTAATGGCCAACATCACATAAAATCCTAGCCATTATTATGGCATTTAAACAACAATTGCTATATCTATATGATGGAAGATAGTTAAGGGTAAATGCATATGTGTGTATGTGTTTAATTGTATTACATACTGCCTCTATCCATATGAGACATGTGCACCACTTCATGACAGAATTAGCAATTACACATCCAGTGGTCTGGAGATGGCTTGCACAGGTCATGGAAGGGCTCTGCTTCACGATGTGTACATGCATCTTTGAGATGATGGCATTATCCAGTTTTCTGCAGATGTGGACAGAGGGAACTGGGGAATGTTGGATTTATGGGGCTATGTTACAGGTTCTCCTGAGTAGGAGTCAAACATAAAGAGATTCAAAAGATCATACAATGACCATAATATACCATCAACTTCACCCATGGCAGTTGACTGAAGTCAGATTCAAACATTAACCTGTGTAGACATAGAAGCTGGATTCCTACAATATAAGACTAGCACCACCACATATGTCTGACTTTAACAGTGTCACTGTGCACTTTATACAGAATGATAGCATCATTGTATGCTGAGAAGAAGATGTTGGGAGGAGTGTTTGACACAGATGTGGATTCGCATCTTAGTGTAAAATTGTCTCCAAAATGTTATTTGAATGAACACACACTCTGACTGGGGTGGGATCAGAACTTCTAACCCACTACTTTCAGAAGAAAGAGAACACAATAGTAAACATCAACTACACAGCCAAGTTTAGCTAAACCACTATCACTATCAAAGTGCACTTTATAGAGAATGACATCATCAGTGTATGCTGACAAGAAGATGTTTGGAGGACTGTCTGACATAGCTGTAGACATGCATGCCATTCTAAGATTGTCACTGGACTGATATTGGAATGAACACACACAAGCACAAGTTGACTACAGTGAGATTAGAACCCCTACCTATAGAGCCCGGTACTTAACAAGTGCCACAGCACATCTTACTTCTATGCTATCAGGTAACACTTTATAGCAGATGACATTATCACTGTGTGTGTTGAGAAGAAAATGTTATTAGTAGTGTTTTGCACACTGCTCTAAAATGGTCTCCACAAACCCAGCTAACTGAACACACACACACACACACACACACACACACACACACACACACACACACACACACATTGACTGCAATAAGATTGTAACCCCTACCTACTGATCTACACAACAAAGTACTTAACACAAGCATCAGAGCACAAGTCTTACTTGTATATTGTCAAACAATACTTTATATCAGATGACATCATCAGTGTGTGTTGAGAAGAAGTTAGTAGGAGTGTCTCACATGCTGCTATAAAATGGTTTAAAAAAGACTGTAGTGAGATTAGAACCCTTTCCTACTAATCTAGAGAACACACCACAAGTCTTTTTTATATGGTTAGACAATATTTTATATAAGATGACATTATCAGTTGAGAAGAAGATATTAGAAGGAATGCCTCACACACTGCTCTAAAACGACTTCCATAATGGCAGCTAACTGAACACAAACAAGTTGACTATAGTGAGAATAGAACCCCTACTAAAAAAGTATATAAGCTAAAGAGCATAGCATTTCATGCAAGTACCACTGCACAAGTCTTGGTTCCACACTGCTGCATATCACTTTATAGCAGATGGCATCATCAGTATATGTTTGGAAGAAGATGGGTGGCCTGTAGGAAATATCTGTGTAGTCATGTACAACTGTAAAACTTTTTGTTCTCCATGAGACAGGAGTGATAACAGGTAGGACACAGACTCATGCTCTACTGACTATACACACATAATTACACATACAAGCACACACAATTTGGCTGTTGTGCTTATTAAACCCCTACATAACTATTTTTCCCATCTGCAGAACAAAGTAGTTAATGTTTGTGCCATCACTAATGTCTGATTTTTCCTTGTCATAGTGCTCTTTATAGAGGATGACATCATCATTATATGTTGCAGATAATATATACTGTAATGAAACTGGTGTGCAAAGTGTGGACTTTGGACTTTCTGTTTTGCTTGCAATGTACAGATATACTTTAAGAGACAGCTAGCTGTATGCAGTAAATTGTAATGAATGCATATTGCAAACTGAGACATGCATGCACCTGTTTCTCACTATGTTGCATACATTACACACTTCCAGACACACACACACACACACACACACACACACACACACACACACACACACACACACACACGCACACGCACACGCACACGCACACACACACACACACACACACACACACACACACACACACACACATATTTTCAGAACACCATAAATTCAAGTGTTGATGTATGTATCTTCATATTGTGATGAACTGTTGTCCACAGTAAGACATGTATAAGATAATTTCAATGTCTGTTGTCAGCATAAATGCTTTTCAGTGCTGTTGTTAATAAATTGAGTGGATTTTAATCTTCGAGTTTCCTGTTTTGGCTCGCTGCACTCTTATTTGGATTTATTGGTGTATTTGGAGTGCTTTCACTTGGTTTCAATAGCATAAAGGTTTATCTAATGTTCCAATCCAGTTGTGCTATTTATTTATGTAGTGTAGTTGACATTACACCTATTACTAATGTGTCAATGATATTCAAGTGTATTGGGCCTGGGCACACATGAGTATGAGTAAATATGTGTTGAGTCAAAAACAAGTCCCTTCCATTTGGTTGTGTTTCTAAATGTCTTTTTATGGGGATGAAGAATAACTGGGCATAACCATACTAATACATGCCAAAAACCTCTTTCCATAGCGCATCACCAAGAAACGTATTTACTCAAATGATGGCAAAGTGTTTGCACATGCGAGATTCACATTTAATGAATACAACTTGAATTTGAGAATTAGTTATGCATATATGCTATGGAATAAATACCTGACAGATACTACTGCGTTCATACTGTAGTTTATATGTTGTGTCATAACTTATCACACTAAAAGCTGTTGTAACTGCTTTCCCTGCTTGCCCTGAGTTAAGCAATGAGCAAAAGCAGGTCTCTGCTTAAATGGAAAGATAGTAATATTTTTAATGGTCTGCCTTCCTTTGCACAAATGAGTTAAGCAGCGAGTTGCATCAGTCAGCATTATCGACAGTACCCAGTGTAAAACATACTTCCCTCCTCTACTATTCCCCTGTGGCAGCAGGTGTAAGAGAAGTGAGCCCCTTTTCAGAGCACATATAACATAAGGTTCAAATCCACCTTATTCAATTTTTTTTTTACAGATGGTGTCAGGATGACATTACACAAGTAAATGTGATAATTCCTACAAATGTGACAAGCAATGACTACAGTGAAATACGTGTCTGTTTTCCACAATTTTTATCATTAATGCCTACCTCTATACAATTGTACAGCTATTAACCGTTTTGCAGGCCTCACTTCAAAACACAATTTAATAGTGTGTCCAGCCTTCTAGGAATGACAAGGGGTAGGACATGTTTTGAAATGATTATTTCTGACTCAGCAGATATGCTAACTATTTGTGCATGGTCATATATGCTGCAAAGTGCGTGTTGTATGCTTTGTCACAGTAAGGACAGTTTGCACATGACATTAGATGCCGATTTCATCCATCATCACCTGAACATGTCACTAACAGAATCCTACATATGATTTTACAAAATTCCACAGCACATGAACAATAATCAGCACAGTCAAATCAGTCTGCAGACACCATCCAGCAACTTAATACATCCACACACATATGGAGTATTTGGATGGATGGGATGAATACAAGGAGAGGTGAACATACACCTAACAGTGTTTGCTTTAATGGAATACAGATTAAGTTAACAGCATGGCATTTAGGCTAATTTTGATAAAATTAATATTAAGCATTTCCCAATTTTAAGCTCTGACAACAATGCCAAACAGAGAAGAAGGAAGTTAATTTAATGGGAAGGATATTATGACAGTTGCATTAATTTATGGTATGTGGTCTGCTATAGCTGACAACTGTTTCTCCAATAGTCAACACTGATATGTTAAATTACTTGACTTTTAAGAACTGAAGTTGAGAAAAGCAGTTTTATGACTTGACACATATCTTGTGGGGCCTTACACACTGATAAAAGTAATTTGTAAAATGTGGGATTCAAACCTTTGTAAAATAGAGGATATATACATTCCACATAAGTGCTTATTGCTCAGTGCCAGAGAAAAAATGTTTATCAAATATGCTCATTAATAATAACCTAGCAAGGATTATACTGCCACCAATCATCCCCATAAAGCCCATCATTGTACTGCTCTTCATCAAGTAAACTGGTTAGAACTCTCCAACCTGCTAACTCTAAACCAACTTACCCTCATCTACAAAATCATTCACAAACCCAAAAACTGCCCTGCAATTTCATCCCTGGTCCAACTACATGTCAACAGCAGGTCCCTTAGGTCTTCTGATAGACCACTGCTCAAAATAACACAGTCTCGTAACTTCCATGGTGATGCCCTCTACTAAAACAAATAGCTAAGTACTGGAATTCTCTTTGTCTAAACATGCAAAACACAAAATTAAAGGATATCTTAACAGCAGCTGGGTCTGCCCCTGTAGTTCTCCTGGATAATCCCTCTCTCCTGGTATATTCTCACCAAATCTCCTTCGCCTTTATTTCCGCTTTGGTTATTTCTCTTCATATGTTATAATGATTTATGTTCTGTCTGAGAGATGTATTTTAATGCTAACAAATTTTAATAAGTCACTAAAATTCTATATTCAACATTCTACATTAGGCCTTATGTATAATATTTCTAATTTACTATTAACATATGTTTATAGAGTGTTTTTCTCAGTTCTTATTATTATTCTCTATTACTTGTATTGTTCTTAATATTGTATTTCTGTACGGTTACTTGTGTTATCCTTTTGGAGCTTTTCTCCCTGGGTCTCTGCTGAAAACAGGCTACCAGGACAGTCAGACACTACCCGGTAAATAAATGTAAATAAATAAATAATATATAAACATTAAAAACGGACTGGTGTTATACTTCAGTTAACTATGTACATGTGTAACATGACAAGTTCCTGGTTTATGCACTCTCTTGCATGATGGCAGAGTAATGTGTGACAATATCCTGGAAATACATAGACTTCTACTAATTTCAAAGTACGTTTATGAGTTCTGTGTTAGACCACACAATACATTTTTTTTCTGTTTTACAGCTATACTTGCGTTTTGTGTGTTGTGGAGATGACTGTCAGTAAAGTATTAAGTCTATCCCAGGTCAGAAAATATTTTTTTAATTACAGAACTGTAATTGTACTGATACACACAGTTATGTATATAATATATATGATATCATGTGCATGCTCAATCCACCTGCTATACACAGTTATTTTTTTATAATTATTTTAAATTATTAATTTTTATATAAATTACACAGGAGCAGCATTACTAAAAATGGAGTGCTCTGTATTAGGACCCTAACCAACCTGTGTTGTGGCCATGAACTTGCAACTGGTGCCACAGGGAAAGAAAGGCAGCAGGTGCATTTTTCCAATCAGTACTGTCCAGACTGATGACGGTTGTGCAATGATTCTTAGTATATTTGCAGAAAGGAAGGCAAAGCAAGTAACCATATATCTTTTTTGAAAGTAACAATGCTTCATTTTTGTCTGCAGAAGTAAGCCATATTTGCAAACAGGTGAGAAATGTGCAAACATGACAGGCAAAGGCCAAAACACATTAGTATTATTTATCTTAAAAAATAATATGGGACTTGAATCATGGTCTACCTATCTTATGTGCTGTGTGCCTCAATATCTTTACAAGGTGTGTAACACACAGAATTGATTCACAGGTGTAATTTATGCTGTCCACATCATCCAAGCTGCTGACCATCATGCAATAGCACCAAGTGGGATTGTTTTTCCTATGGCAACTGCCATTAAATTTTAAATATTTCTACATTTCCGTGCTACACAAATATTAATATTAAAAAATGTTAACGAAGTTTACACAACTCTGAATTTGAACTACCATACTAATGAAACTAAAAAAGTACAGTGGGAGTTTCCTTGCCATAGACACAACTTTGCAGCAGGAAAGCAATCATGTGCATGCAAGCAATTACTATTTTCTCTACAGTATTAACGGGACATAAACTTGTACATTCTCAGTTGGCTGTACCTATGTGGCTCACATATTTAGTGCAATGTGTGATCACACAACCATTTCTGAATATGTTTGCACAAATGCATTTCTTTGGCTCATTCGTCCCTTATCTGTGCTGTAATCTCAGCCATGCAGTCTGTAGTGCATTGTGCATCATTCTCCATTAACTGTATGATAAAAAAGAACATGACAGTGAAAAACATTTATCAGCTCAGGCAGGAGAGTATGTATTGAACATAAATGAAAATGTGTGCTGTTTAGTTCAATTTAAAAGCTTGCTAAAGTTATTTATACACTTTGTAAATGTATCCTCAGTGACACAACCGCTACAGGAAAGGTAGTCTGAATTGCTGTTGAGTCTTCCTTCTGTCTCCTACTAATCGTTCACAGTTCCAAGCCATTAGCAACTAACAGTGTTGTAGAGCCTATAGTATGTTTACATCTGCTAAACAAAGTCAGAAAGTTTGGTAATCAGCAATTCTAATGAGTTCACACCTCATTTACATATTCACCATGCTCAGCACCCTATATCTACGCTAGAAAAAGGTAACCGTGCAACAAGAGAATTTTAAGTTGAGAGGACTTGTGCATTTGGACAAAGCAGACGATTGCAATTCCCTTTATTTATATGCAGAGAAGGCTTCTAATGTTGACCTGACTTTACTATATACAGTAACCTCCATATGTTCACCATCTGCAGTTTTTTCTTCTCGCTGTATTGGTCCAGCTGTATTATCCTAGTTAACTTATATGCACATGTTCTATCTCTCCCTCCATAGTTTCTTCATTAATACATTAGTCTCTGTACCCCACTTCTGAAAGATCACTCTGCTTTAACAGTCATTCACTGCCAGAAATATATGGTATGCTGGCATTTTTCCCCAGCTGAATTTCAGTTATCAACTCCTGTACCTACATTTCTTCATTCACTTAGTCAAACCCTGAATACCACTGACATTTATGTTTGTAACATTGTGCCACACAGGTTTATTAACCATAGCCATCTTGATTGTGCTGGATACAACATCTCTTAGGACATTCATTAATATAATGGAAGTCATCAACTCAATATTCATCACCACAGTATCAACACATTTTTTGCTGTTCTGTGTATCTCAAAGTGCACCTTAACCCATCGATATTCAGACCACATGGTAAATGTTTAATAATGTTACTGTCATTAGCTACCCTTGCATCAAAAGAACCATTCCAAGTGTTCCAGTTATCAAATATTTCAGAAACAGAGTAAAAGAGCTTTACACATATCATGTAAGTGCAACTTAATGTCCACTCCAGAAACTATTTATGTCCAGGATTAATATGCACTTTCTTCTGAATGCTAATGGCTTCGATGAAAATGAACTCATGCCAAAGAAAAGCATGCTGTTTTATTCTGTACTGTGTCCAAAAATGCCTACATTAATACAAAATACTCCAAAGTAACATTGTAAAATGTTTCATTTCTAAGACTAATTAAGAATTGAATATCAGATGCAGGAAAAAAAAAACAAATTCATTTATCTCAAATATGATATTTATAAGGGTAGGGTCAGGGTGTTCAATTAGTCTTCCGGTTTTCGTCTCATCTGAATGGAGACTGGGACTGCCCTGTACCTGTTTGAAAGTCAGACTTAGCACATGGACAAAGTTAGTTCCACTATTAGCATCCTACCTGTGGTTGGAGATGCAGGAGGTTTGCTCACCTCTGGCCAGCTTGATATGATAGCACTAAATAATACGGGGGGTTCTGCTGCTGTTTCCCTTCACATTCGTTTTGACTGCTTTATTGTGATCATGTTTGAGGGTTGGGAGGGTGGCCTAATGGTTAACGTGTTTGCCTTACAAACACAAGGTGCAGGGTTTGAGTCTCACAAGGGATAACTAGCTAGGCTTACAATGGCTCACAAGGGCAGTTAGCCTAGTACTAACCTATAAATCTATAAAACCTATAACCTATAAAGCATGTAGTCTGTTTTGCTATTTTCATTGATAGCAAATAGGCTTGCAGTCCATGGTACAATTGAGCAACATAGCCCAAATTTCCACTTGCCCTCAAACACTGTCCATTTAACTGACTTGCTTAAGGTCATACAGTGTGAAGATAAGGACTGAGGGAATCAAACCTGTAATATATAAACTACAGCTCGCAGCCTTAACCTAATTTCCTCATCATGAGCCATTTTCTTTCAGCAAAATGCTATTGTAACTTCTCTTCAGCAACAGCTGACATTACTTACATAACTGAGGGTAAGGTGGTTCACACCGCCTATCTTGACCTCGCCAAGGCTTTCAACACCATCCCCCATTCTGGAATTATAGCTAAACTCACTAAACTGGGTATAAATCCCTACATCACAAGATGGGTTGCCAACTGGCTCACTGACAGAACCCATACTGTAAAAGTTGCAGACTCCAAATTTGACCTCAAAGCAGTGGCAAGTGGAGTACCACAGGGTTCCGTCCTGGGACCTCTCCTGTTTGGTATCTACTTCTCTGAAGAACAGGCTAACACAGAAGGCCTCTGGCTAATGAAGTTTGCAGATAACTGCAAACTAGGAGCCATAGTCAAGTTCCCAAATGATGTGGACATCCTATAGAAGGGCCTCACTGAGACAGATGCCTGGTGTCAGAGCCATGGCCTCAAGCTCAATGTCAAAAAGTGCAGTGTCATCCCCTTTGTTAAAAACTCTGTAACCATGAACTACAACATAGGCAGCAATCTACTTAACACCAAATGCGTGATAAGAGACCTTGGGACCCAGGTGGACAGTAGTCTCTCCTTTGATAGTCACATCGTCACAGCAGTCAGGAAGTCCTTCTATGTGGCACATCTCATCATAAAAGGGTTTTCATCCAGGAATAACAAAGGTCATTGTTCCCCTCTACTCGTCACTCATTAGACCCATTATAGAGTACAACGCCCATTTTGGAATGTACCTCACAAAACATCTGCAGCAGCTGGAAAGGCCACAGAAGTACCTCACAAAGAGGTTTACTGGCCACAAATAAATGCCCTACACTGACCGCCTCAAAAAACTCCAGCTTTACTCTGTAGCATATCGCCTACTCCGAGGTGATCTCTGCCTAACTTATAAAGCTATGTCAAACCCAGAGCTGTTGGACATGCTGCACCTAAAGAAATCCCAATCCCTCTGAACTACATGCTTTAGGGACCTAAACCTTGTCACCACAATAAACAGGACATGCTGGAGGGATAGATTCCTGTCCCAGATAGTTCCTATACTCTGGAACAAGCTACCCATCTATGTCAAGCAAAGTTCTTCATTAGCACTCTTCAAGAAAAATCTTGATGAGTGGATGGGAAATAGGAAATACACCCCGGGGATCACTTCTGTGTCTCTGCTCGACAGTGGCACAGGAAAATAACTTTCTTCGGTGGTGTAAGCCATGGAACCTTGTTGGCTAGGCTTACATAGGCCCTTGGGCCGATAGCCTAGTACCTACCTATGAACCTATGAACTTTTCTCTTTCTTTCTTGGTTTCCTGACTCTAGAATTCAGCATCATGTTTCTGTGTGCAAGGATTTTTATGTATAGTGTCTTGCTAGTTTTTCTTCTATTGGCTGTAAAGGTTACTCAGCTCCCAAATTCTTCTGTGCGTTGCTCCATAACTTGTTACAAAGACAAAACCATTTCCTCACTTGGATCACCTTCATTTAACTTTTTTTTTCAGTTACAGCGCCAAAACTGCCATAATTCAAAACAGTAATAATTGCAACCTCAGATTTATTATTTGGATGAGAAAACTGTTGCGCAAAGATCATGTAACCTCCAGCTAAAACTGCTTACTGCTTTCTCCTTCAGTATCCTAGAGAGACAGCTTGTCAACCTCCACTACCAAAAATAGTAAGGGATTCTCCCCAGTGCTGTCACCAAATTTCCCCTAGACAGTGTCAATAACACATTAGCTCTCCCTGGAAAAGTAACAAATAGCCTAATGGGCCTGACCTGGTCAACAGAGGAATAATAAATGCATACATACATACATACATACATATATACATACATAATATGTAAACTGGGCTCAGTGGCTAATAATGAAAAATTAGTCTGCTACTGCATATGTGATCTATGTATCATCTTTCTTAGTCATTCAGAATGTCACAGTGCCTTTGTAAGCATGATGTATAAAATGCAATATATAAATGTCAATCATTTACTCTTCCCAGGTAACTTCCTGCAAAACACTTTACAGTTACTGGAAATGGTTGTGCTTATGAATGGGAATGTAATATGCAATCACTTGTCTATGACCTTCAGCAGTTTGTAGACTCTGAAAGCAAAAGATGAAAGCACGTCACATTTAACATAGTAAAATCTGACACTGAATATGTGTACATCGCTATCATAAAGTTAAATTTGATGCACTGGCATTCACTTTTAAAATTATTTCTTGGCTTTACAATAATTAATTTCTAATTATGCATACAGTAACCTGCATACAGAGAGCTCATAATAAAATATTACTCAGATAAGAGGTTAAGGACATGAGAAATAATTTCTTCTAAAATAAGACGTATGTTTTCTTTCAGAGCTAACAAGCTCTTGTAAAACAACCCCACAGGGACCCGCAATCACTGTATAGCTTCATTGTTGATCAGCTATTATCATCCTTCTGATTAACAAATAAAGCAGCCAGAGTTCCTGAAATGTAGCTGGTAAATCGATTGGGTGAATCTTTGCAGGAAAAAATACAAATTGTATTTTTCTTGAATGTTCCAGATATAAAACAAGAAGGTGATTGTTTTTCAAATCAAGTTATCTTTTAAGTAGGAGCCTTAATTTATTATCTCAAGTGGACAGTAATACTGAAGAAAAATGACAATGATGAATGGCAATGTGTGAGCACTGACACTATTCTTTAAAAGGTTATAACAGCCTTATCACAGGGTGAAATGATTTATTTTTACAGAGTCCATACTGTGAGACAATTATGAGGAGGAGGTTGTAGAAAATATTCTTGCTAAAGAAAAAAAACACAGAGATTTTAAGGAGAAGGAGTTGCAGTTTATATTTTAGAGAATAAATATGGGTTGGTTGCTTTACTTTTTTATTTCTGTTTTCAGAAGCTTTCTACAGACCAAGCATGTGTTCTCACAACTGCTAAACATAATATTCCAATGATGTTGTTATTGAAATGGATATATACTAATTCCAGGACCATATTCCCAAACCAGCAGTCAGAGGTACAGATGATCAGGTTATGGCCAACTACTTATTGGACCCCACTTGGTTACAAGTGTTTGTATCACTCAGAGTATTGGCTAGGTCATTATGCTAAAAGCAGGATATCGGTTATCGGTGGTGCAGTGGTTAGCGTTGTTACCTCACAGCACGAGGTTCTCTGGTTCGATTCTTGGCTGGGGTGCCTCCTGTGTAGAGTCTGCATGTCCTACCTGTGGTCGCGTGGGTTTTCTCTGGGTGCTCTGGTTTCCTCCCACATCCCAAAGACATGCAGTAGGTGGATTGGACACTCTAAATTGGCCCTAGGTGTGACTGTGTGCGTGTATGTGCCTTCTGTGGAAGGTTGGGCGCTGGGCTGGCAACTCGACACTGTAAAACTCCACTGCCAATCATGAGTGGACAGATGATCCGCTGTGGTGACCCCTAACCGGGAAAAGCCGAAAGAAGAAGAAGAAGGATATCGGTTATCATAGGTACTGATTATTAACAGATTTTGAGTGCCATAACACAGCTTGGTATCATAATGGGAACCACACCAGAGAAATGTGGTCATCTTCAGTAACTGCACCAGAATGAGGTACTTGTCTTCATTAGGATGACTAACTAGCTTATTACACATGACCTGGGTTAGCAATAATAATATGAGAACATGCAATACACATGAGAATCAGTTGCTTTTGTCATAAACTTGTATATTAGGTCCCATGAGTAGCTGAGGCTGTGGCCCTTATCTATCAGTTAGCATACAGGATAAAGTCTACGAGCATTTAATGAGCTGTTTCCTGTAGTCCAGGGTTTTACTTCCCTCAGTCTTCATTTGTCTGCTGTGTGAGTCTGAACAAGTCACTTAACCAAGTGGTACTCTGAAGAATTTAGGTTAGATTTCTCAATGGTCTCGAAGACCACATGCCTAGTATCTACCAATAATTCACAGTATTCAAAGCCATGACTAAAGTTAAATAACCAAACCTGTGCAAAAGGTTTCTTGCTCACACTGAAAGTACACGTTATCCTTATCTCTCAACCTCATAGCATAAGAAATCTGGACAAAGACATAAATAATGGGAGTACTAAGGCTCAAAAATAGGAACAATCTTTAAATAGTGTTCTTGTAAACTTAGAAAGTTGATAGAATAACAGGTTTTGCATTAAAGTGAATTTATTGAAAGGTATGAAATCTGAAACTGAAGTGTCTGTCATTATTTCCTAATTACAATCTTCGGTGCTTTGCCAGAAAACCAAAAATTTTATGTAGAACAGACCAAAAATACGAGGCAAAATCAGGACATTTTGTGAAAATCTGGACAGCTAAGACATATGATTGGATGAAACAGTGGTGCAGCAGTAGCGTTGTCACTTCACAGCAAGAGGTTCTCCAGTTCAATTCTTGGCTGGAGTGCCTTCTGTGTGGAGCCAGCGTGTGCCAGTGTGGGGTTTTTCTGGGCACTCCAGTTTCCTCCCATGTTATAAAGACATGCATCTGGAGTGTTTCTTCCTGGGCCTCTGGTGAAAATTGGCTTCGTTCAAAGTTGGAGTTTCTGGGTAAAGAAATATTAAATAAATAAATGTTTCCTTAAAACCAGTGTGCCTTTCACAGCACATTCAGACTAAGTCTGCTTGTTACAGTCTCCTGTCATTCCAAGAATAGTTTTGAAACTCTTACATCACTATGAACATGACAGGTCTTCTGAAGATTTAGAAAGATAAGACTTTTTATACAATATGCAGTAATGCACTTTTTTAAATAACAAGCAGTTGCATCATACAACTTCACTTGTAGAATTAACATACATTACATACCACATTGTAACATCCTCTAGTTTAGAATATCCCATTATATCACCATTCATTTGCCACGGTAGCATGACATATCATCTTTAAGAGATTTTTACCCTTTTCATGCAGCAAAATGGCCAAGTGCAGCTTTAGTGACACAAATGAGTATCTTCCCATAAGTTACGTCCACATACATAAAAAATGCATTACAAATTACATAAACTGTGATATGATAAAAAAACAGCTAATGGTGCCTTACATGCTGAATGGAGTAGAATTTGGGTGCACAAATACTTACTGAAAGAGTATAGTAATGATGATGGAAATATATTAAACAAAGACATTTTGTTTGAAGTATACTTTTCTGGAAAGTGACCATAGGCATTCAACATCCAGATAAACTGTTTACTGTTTTCCTGAGATTTTCAAGAGAGTGGGTAGAAAAATCCTTTATGTGGGTAAAATTCCTGGCCGATTTACAGTCAGTCAAGGTAAAATTAATCAAGTGTCTGTTGTTCAGAGGTAAAAGGCAGTAAGGAACATAATGCCAATTGCTGTTTTCCATTGGAAATTATTGCTGATGCAATTTTAAAGTGAGCAGTGGCAACAATTATTTTCTTTTGAGAAATGTTTCCCTTCTTTGAGTTGGTATATATAAACTCTGGGGTTGTGGGTAGCTTAACCTTCACATCAGAGTTACGGGGGGGGGGGGTATCTTTCCCCTGCAAAAAAAAGCTTGAAGTTACCTTTTTGCCTTCATGTGTTATGGGTATTATTGTTCAGCATTCTGGTGCTTAGAGATACATAGAACAACCAAAATTTCCTAAACACAGGCCACACAGTTCAGTTCTGGTACCATTCTGTTTTCATTATTACTGATCTTGCAAATGACTTCCCATCCTTTGATGTCATAATGCATACAGATGACATTTTTCTATTATGAGCCAGGACATGTTCCTCTGATCTCCAGATCAAATTATAACAGTCTTTCGCGCTATGCAACTGGACTGATTTTACTTTATGCTATTTACAACCCCACAAAAACCCAGTTGTCTACATCTTCTTAACATCACTGATAACCACAACAACAGCATTATTATCCTTGTTTCTGAATATGAATACCTAGGAATTAACCTTGCTCCTTCTCTAACTTTTTCAAGTCATAGAGACAAAATAACATATACAGCTCTATCTCAACTTAAACTCTGCTGTAGAATCACTTGTTTACTCTCCCCACTAGTCCACTTTTACTTAACAAAAAATGTTTTAATCTATAAATTGCAATATAGTCTTCCTCTGATTGCCTTTTCCTTGGCACAATTACCAAGGATTTCAGATAACAAAAGTTACAATTTGCAGACTTAGCCTCCTTGTCAACAGCAGATCCCACCACCATAGCATCCTACAACATCTAAACTGACTTCCATTCCCTGAAAGCTCAACTTATCTCATGGGCATTCATTCAAGAAATATTAAACAATAGTTACTGCATGCCGTTGAGACAAAAATGCATCAGCAATGATTTCCTATGGAAACCGGCAATCAACATTATGTTCCTTAATGCCATCCAAAACCAGGTTTGCCACCTAAGAAGTAACCAGGAGAAAGCTATCACTTTAAGCAGATCTTCATATAAAATAGCTACTGGAGAATATGCCTTCTCCCAACTAGGCCTGGCATCATGCAACATATTTCCACCTGAATTAAGGAGACTGGAATCTCTTACTGAGTTTAAGGAAACTGAGTGTTGTAACTGCTTTCAGGACAATGGTTAACCTCACCATTTGCCATCAAATAGGACCCTACCTCCATCAGGGAAGTCAGCATGAAATTATGAAATTTACCACAATGCTACCTCCAGCATGACAGTCCTTCCTTACTTGTTACCCTAAATGCTGTCCTGCTTGTTTTCTGAAATGTTGGAATTAAAAATGAACTTTACTGTTGTCTATTGTGCAACACTTCTTTGTATACAAGACTCTGCAACAAGCAAAACGATCTTCAAAAAGCATATGTTTGTTCCAAAACCCTTTACAAACATTTGATTTTGCATGTATTATTATTATTATATATTATTTTTATATATACTATGCTTCTTGATTTCTGTATTTTTGAGTCATGGCTGAAAAAAGGTCTTAGGACTAGCCCACCTACCTAGTTACCAAACAGTAAAGAAATAAAATAAATCCAATGGTTAAAAGTTCAATTAACAGAAATGAATTCATTTATTTATTGAGTTATCTACATTTGTTTATGGGGATGGTCTGAATGGACAGTGCCCAATTTCAGTGAAGGCCCAGGGAGAAACGTTCCACATTAATTACTTGCATCACACCACCAGTCTCACATAGACCTATGAAACCAGCACTGGCAAAAAACATACATAAATACACAAAAACATACTCAGAGGCTCTAAATAAAAATCTGCAAAAGCAACAGAGACCTCCAAAGCAGACATCAAAGCAACCTCCACCCCCCAACATAAACCATGAAACAAATACTTCACAAAACCAGTGTGCCACACAATCACAGCCCTTAAGGCAAAATAACATACCCAACAAACTAGTAATAGGTGACTCATAGTCAGGCACACTGACATCCCACTCACTAGGCTGAACAAGGAGAAGGTTGCTGTTAGTTGCCTGTCGGGTGCCAGCATCTGCCACATAACACAAGCACTCAGGTCACTCCTGAACAAGTACAAATATGACTCTGTCATTGTCCATGTTGGTGTGAATGACCTGAGCCTTACCTCCCTGGACTACATGAAAAGAGACATAGAGGAGCTCTCTGATCACATAGCCCAGGCTGGTATGACCCTGACCCTGAGTAGCATCCCGCCCTAACCAAGAATGATACCACAGTATAGAGAAAAAAATTATCAATTTCAACAATTGGCTAAGCTTCTGGTGTCATTCAAAGGGGATCCAGTGTCTGTCAGCCTGGGATGACATGCTCGACAAGCCACGCTGCTTTGCTAGAGACATCTTGCACCTGTCACACTTAGGCTTTTGAATACTGGCCAAGGCTCTTGCCACCCCAATAGTGCCTTTTTTAGGCAAGGCTCAAAAGACAAACCCAACACCGTAAATAGCACAAGTAACAAAAAACTGAGGGTAATGCTGCTCAATGCCAGAAGTCTAAACCTCAAAATGCATGCACTTGAAGCACTCTTCAGTATGGAGAAAATCGATATATGTGCAGTAACAGAAACCTGGTTTAATGCTCAGGATAGCACCCCAGCACTACCAGGCTACAACTCATACCATACATTCCGGCCACAAAACCTGGACCGAAATACAAAAGGCGGAGGAGTATCCATATTCATCAAGGATACCCACACTTCCAGGTTAGTGGCACAGCACGATGCTTCAGAGATCATCCACGTGCAGCTAACAACGGAAAAAACTGCTATTCAAATTATAGCTCGCTACAGATCACCCACCATGTCCCAGGACCGCCACTTCGATTTCCTGGAAACACTGGGAAACATAAAGGTCCTACCAAACACCCTGATATTGGGTGATTTCAATTATCCAAGCATTAACTGGGAGAACTACTCAAGTATGTACTCCCTGGCCCAACATTTCCTAGAATTTATAAACTCAAATGCCCTAGATCAACTGGTTAACACCCCCACCAGAGGTGACAATATATTGGACCTGGTCATCACCAACATGGGCTACCGGTGTTCCGCACCGGAATTCAACCTCTCACTGGTTAGATCTGAACATAAACTAATCACACTGGATATCCACATTCTGCCACCACCTCTGGTCAAAGAAAGCACCGTGAAAAACTTTTCAAAAGCAAACTTCACGTTACTTAAGACTGAGGTGGGAAGTTTCAAAGCCCCCATGCTAAAGGATAACGCTGTCCAAGCTGCAAAATCCTTTACTAATGCACTCTATGGGCACCTAGAAGAATGCATGGATCATGCTATCCCAAACAAAACCAAGACTCACTCCTCCAAGAAAAGGAAACCAGTCTGGTGGACCCCTGCCATAAACACGCTATACAATAGAAGGTGGAAACTAGTACAGAAAAGAGTAAAATACCAAGAAGGGAAGACATCCCTAATCAGTATCAGCAAGAAACTACATTCCCTCATAAAATCATCCAAGGCTAGCTTCGAAAGAAAAATTGCTATGGACTCCAAAGATAACCACAAGGCATTATTTAGCTATGTCAAGAATCTAATTGGCAATTCTCAGATCTGCTCGGAGTTAGTGCAGAATGGCACAAAATACACTGAACCGACCGATATAGCCAACATCCTGGCAGACAGGTTCAGTGCAAACGTCACCCCCTCTCACTCCTAAAAGGGCCCATAACTATACCAGAAGAATGTAGTGCCCCTGAAATCACAGACACTCAGGTTAAAACAGCCGTCTCCAAAGCCAAAAACACAGCATCAATGGGACCGGACAGTGTCCCAGGCTGCTTCCTATACGAGCTCAAAGATGAACTAACCCCTCACCTAAACACACAGTTTAAACTCATCCTCTCCACAGGCTACGTGCCCACAGAGTGGCACACAGCAACGGTTATTCCACTCCACAAAGGTGGGGCCACAATGGACCCCAGGAACTATCGCCCTATAAGCCTGACTAGCTTGGTTTGTAAAGCTATGGAGCGCATCATCATGGATCTCATTAACAGAGACAATGGAATCCTCCAAACACTGGACCCTACCCAGTTTGGCTTTGTTAAGGGCAGATCATGCCTTCTAAACCTGGTGGACTTCTTTGAGACAGTTACCAAGGCTATAGATGAGTGAAAGGTGGTCCACACAGCCTACCTAGACCTCGCAAAGGCCTTTTACACCATTCCCCACTCAGGTATTATAGACAAACTCACCAGCCTGAACATAAACCCCTACATCACGAGATGGGTTGCCAACTGGCTCATGGACAGAAACCACATGGTGAGAGTTGCAGGAGCTAGGTCTGACTCTAAACCGGTTACAAGCGGCGTTCCGCAGGGTTCAGTCCTAGGACCCCTCTTGTTTGGCATATACTTCTCAGAGGTACAGGCAAGCACAGGAGGACTTTGGCTCACCAAGTTCGCAGACTGCAAACTAGGGGCTATAATTGACTCTCCGGCTGACACAGACATCTTCCAAAAGGGTCTCAATGAAACAGATACCTGGTGTCAAAACCATGGTTTGAAGCTAAATGCCAAAAAGTGCATAGTCATCCCCTTTGGAAAAAACAAAGTACCCACAAACTACCACATAGGTGGTAGCCCCCTAAATACGGAAGACGTAATAAGGGATCTGGGGACCCAAGTAGATAGTAACCTCTCCTTTGATAATCATTGCCAAAGTGGTTAGAAAATCCTTCTATGTGGCCCACCTAATCACAAAAGGGTTTGCATCCAGATCAAAAGAGGTAATTGGGCCCCTCTATGCATCACTCATCAGACCCATCATAGAGTACACTGCCCCATTTGGGATGTACCTTACAAGACACCTGCAACAACTGGAAAGACCACAGAAGTTCCTCACCAAGAGGATCACTGGCCTCAAGCAGATGCCCTATGCAGCTTGACTGAAGAAACTCCAGCTGTACTCGGTTGCACACCACCTACTCAGAAATTATCTCTGCCTGACATGCAAGGCCATGTCCAACCCAGAAGTGATGGACATGCTCCACCTAAAGAAAACCATATCCCCTTGAGCCACACCTCCAGGGATCTAAACCTCAACACAACAATAAATAGGATGTGCTGGAGGGATAGTTTTCTGTCCCAGAGACTTCCCATGCTCTGGAACAATATTCCAATCTACATTAGGCAGAGCTCCTCACTAACCCGCTTCAAGAGAAACCGTGATGAGTGAATGGGAAACAGAAAGATTAACATCTATTGTTATAAAGCTCTGGTCAGTGTTATAAGTAAGCTTGTTAATTTTTTCTAAGAATGTCCAGGAGTCTTTGCATATTTGTTGTTTGTGATGTAGATATTTCTGTAGTATAGAATCTACTACTTTGGCACATGGGTACATGATGGAGTTACGGGCATCGATTAAAGGTCTCATTGGTGGATTGGTGAGGCTTTTATGGATTTTTGGGATTCTGAACATCATCAGAATCTTAGGAAAAGGCATAGACATGTAATTGAACAGGTCTAAATTGATTTTAGCTTCAATGAACAAATCATTCAAGTAGCCTTTGATGCGGTTATAAGCTTCATGTAGTTCATTACAAGAAACTTTAGTGTAAGCTTTGCTATGCAGTGCGGTTTTCATCCAGATCAAATAATCAGCCTCACCTAGAATTACCAATCCGCCAACTTTTGTCAGGGTTGATGGTTCTCACCTCTGATGTTCTCAACATATCCAGTGCCTGTCATTCTTCCTTACTGATGTTGTCATTTGTAGGAGTATGGAAGAAAGATTTTTTTATACCTCTGTTGGCCCCTTTCATTCTTGTTTAAGGAATGTATATCTAGTTTGCATAAGTTCTCACATAATGATAGTGTGGGATGTAGGGGTGGGTTATATGTGCTAGAAACCTTAAATTCTTTTTGTTCTATGTTTCCTTTTCCTAGCAAAATTGTTAGGTTTAATTTTTGAACAAAATGTTTAATGTCCACTAGGGTTTTAGCAACATTTAGATTTTGAGAAGGGACAGAGGTTTGCCCTTTAGATAAAATGTTCAAGATATTGGGATCTATATCAATAGATGAGTAATTGTAGATTTTAAAGTCACCAATCAAGTTTGTCACAATGGTCGGTTGGCAGGATCTTCTTGGAATCATTGCCTCCATTGGTGGTTCCATTGTTTGTTCCTGGTTCTCTGATATTGATTTTGTTTCAGTACTGCCCCTGTGTGTTTCACATTGTGAAAATTTGATTTATTCACTTTGTTGGTTTCTATGTTGTTGGTGTTACTGGTGTTGTTGGAGTTATAAATACCTTTACTCCTTCTTAATACAGTAGTGTTATTGAAGTCTTCATCTATGATATCCTTGCCTGTCGAGTTGATATCACTTCTAAGAACCTCTATATTGTTGCTCTGGTTACTGTTGGTATATAAATTCCAATTCTGTGATGGCGGGGAGGTGTTGGATAGGCTAAGCCCTGTAGGTAAGCCACCACATCTCATTGGATTTTCCTAGATTTATTACTTTTTAACTTTTCTAGATGTTGGTCTAAACTCGTGAAAATTCTAGAATAGTCATACTTTTATCTTGAATAATCTAGGTCATTAAGTATGGAATTTTGTAGTGCAGTTGAATCTTTTATAAGGGTGTCAATATGAAAAGAATAATGTTTAATCATCAATTCTAGAAGTCTAAACCCTTGTTGGTCAAAAAATGAAAGCAAGTCTTTATGGAAAACTGAATTAGGAATCAGTCCAGTTGGATATTGGTAAGATCTTAGCCCTTTCGGGACTATTTGTAAATGCAGGCATTCTTGGAAGTAAGAAACTTCCAATTGTAACTTCTTAAGTTTCAAAAGCTTCTGATCTAAAAGTTTCAGTCTGTCACAAATGTTAGTGTCACTAACCTGATTGAATCCTGTGCTTCCAGACGGTTATCCCTGGTTGTCTGATGTATTTGAGGTGAGTGAAACTGGTCTATTATTCCATTCATTAAAATTAGGGACCCCAATAAGCCCTGAAGCACTCATAGGCTGCAGTGAATGAAAAGTCTGGATAGCAACATTCGTAGTGTTCAACACTGTTGTCCCAGGTTGCAAAATGCTGTTAGAAGCCAAATTATCCTCAGCGTTTTGAAAAAACTCCAGTAGAAGTGTCTATAGTGTTCACCGAAGGTGAAGTACATTGCCCACATGGAATAGAAAGGGATGGTGAGCTGTCTGGCAAAGAATTGTTGTTTCCACTGGGTCCTGGAGCCTCAGGAAATGAAGAAACATTCACCCTGTTGTTGCTTTGGTTACTGGTGCTAAGCACGAGATTCGGTTAGTTCCAGAGGTAGTCTAGACCATCCAAATGAGTTACTAGCATTTCCACTCATTGTGAAAGCACTTCTATGAGTGCTGTCAAGTTTAAAACTTGCAACTGTGTTTGTAACAATAAATTAGGGCTGCTCGGGCTTGCAGGTCCACCAGAAGCCATAACAAACTAGCACAGAAGAATGAAAAAATAAAAGACAAACTGACTATAAAAAAGCAAAACCGGAAGACTGCTGTGAGCAAAAAAAACACAAATTTAATGAAGTGCTTTTCATCTGCCTTTATGGACAGACTTCTTCAGATAAAATGAAATGGTAAAACACTTATTTTATAAAGTCTACTGAATGAATGAATGAATGAACAAATGAAAGATCTGTGGTTCTGCTCAGAAAATTTAAGAGACTTCTCATAGAAATTGCTTATGATTTCTTTATTCTTAAAGGTAGACAAAATTTAAAGCAGGCAGTGCTACAAATCTGCCCACAAAAACAGGTATTTCTAGCTGATGAGTTTCATCTGTTTCTCTCTCTCTCTCTCTCTCTCTCTCTCTATATATATATATATATATATATATATATATATATATATATATACATATACACATATACACATATATATTATTTCTATAACATGTAATTCCTTGCGATGCTTAAGATTACATTAGGTTACATAGTCTAGTACAATTTTGGGAAGCATCATACCTCCCATGGAAATTAGCTACTTCCATGGATATTAGCTATTTCTGTCTCAAAAATCTGAACACCTATTTGAATGTTAGCAGGCTGGTTATGTGAATGTATATTAATAAATTTTAGTATATATTCAGCATTAAACTTTTTGAGTGTAAATACAGAAATCAACGATATTGTAAAATCCATTGCAGGGTTTTTTCTACATTTATCAGAAACATGTTAAGAACCATCCTTTTTTTATTTTTTAAGATGATTTATGCAAATGCAATCCCATTATGAGATGTGCAAAATTGCTCAGTGATTCTTTTACTTTGTCTCCATTACTCTCAGTCTGTAACAATACGACTTCATGGCACTAATAAAAAATTAAACGCACTTCAGAAGGGTGCAGAACCATAAGGACCAAAGTTTTGTTATGTAATCTAAATGACTTTTGTTGCTTGTTGATCTTGTTACAATTACTTGCTCTACCAATATATATTTATTAAAATGTTTCATACTTCTGTATGCTTTACCTCTGCATGATAGTTTGGCCTGTACCATCAGTGTCTGATTCCCTTTATTTCTGGTTTGTGAAAATGTCACCTACAGTATATTTACAGTGACTCAAGACTTTGGTGGGGAAGAAGTTTCTTCATACTCCATGTAAATTCATCAGCATTATCCAGTTATGACTTGGCTTTGCAGTCTGTTGAGGGATACTTCCTCCTCAATGCATCTCTAGGCAGGTGTTGGATTTATTTCAGGGCATACAACTGCTTACAGTGCTATTCAGCATAGGTGCTGCTTGACCAGTGTATGTCTGCCGTCGATGTACTGTCTTGCTGTTCATGTCAGCATTATTAAGCTTCGTCAAATAAGTTCAGATGCTGCTTTGAAAAGTGAGGAGGCTTGCATTTTCCCTGACTTTATGATCTTGTGGCTTTGCAAGTATTGTAAGTTATGTTTGTACAATAAACAGCTAATGTGTTTTTTGATTTCTAACTTTGATAATCAGATATATACTTGATGGTTACCTGTCTATGCTGACTGTGTCAGATCTGCTCTAAATTCCAGTTCTTGTACATGGGTCTCTGGAACTATATTGCAGAAATTCAGAGTTTGTGGGGGCTGATGCAGGTCTGTGACACAATACGAGAACAATATGTCTCTTTATAGCTATTCTAAGGGCACTATCATTGCAACAGCACCTAGGTTTTCTGAAGCTGATAGTACCCTCCCTGGTAAAGAATTGTGCATGTTTCAGGTCTGGTCCATGCAAGCCAGATAATACGTACATACAGCATTATATATTTGTCTTTTTAATGCAATTTGTGTGTCCTCACCTGCAGACCATCACTTGTTCCCTTGGCATCTTCCTATTCACTGGGTCTGTCAATCCTGAATTTAGCCTGTCCTGGACTAGATACTGCCCATGTTCAGTGTCAGTAAGGATATCAAGTCACCTGCAGTAGCATCATACTGCTGCTGCAGAATGTTTACCCCTATTTCCCCAACCCTACAGTGCCCATGAACATCCAGGAATCAGTTGTGCTATGTGTAACACCACCACCCAAACTCCCTCTTCCATAGGGGGTTGCCATCCAAAAGATACCTCTCCTACCCCAGCTAAAAAATGTGTGATGGTTTCCCCAGTTTCTATAAGAGAACTCAGCCACATGGTTCTGTACCTCCCTGCCTGTTCCATCATGTGCCAGAGCTGCTAATCAAAACGAGGTCACCTGGGTGACAGTCAGGAGCTTATTCCTCTATGTCATGAGTGCAGCCATCTTTGGACTGCATTCTGCATTCTGATATGTAACAATCTAAATTAAATGAATCATATCTGATGTGCTGTATTTCTATATTAACAGAGTGATGCAACTTCACAAGATATTGATGATTTACAATATCTGAAGCTTTTATTGTTTGTGGATAATAAGGCCTGTAGTAAATTGTTGATATTTATGGGATACAAATGTAGTTTTAGTCTGGTAAACAGGTAACCTGAAATATATTGCCAAATCTCATAGTTTTGCGGTGGGGATAAGGATTTTTTTAAGTAAAACTGACCAAATTACCATATTAGTTTATTTTATAAATGACATTGTGCTGCATATAACACACTTCAGACTATTAATATGGTAGCTTCGATGATTAAGAGCCTGACCTTTTCCAAGGCAGGTCCAAGTAAGATGTTAACCATGGCATTTGCCTTTTGCATGTCTGCCTCAGGTTTTTCCTTGCTTAATAATAAACTAATATTTTTTAAAACCTTCCCTAAAACTTTCACCACATCTAGTATACATACTTCATCTTTAATTAGCAAAATAATATCTTACACATGACTTGCAAAACTAGCAGACATACTCCAGGCAAATATTCCCACTTTATTCCATTGCCTGTTCACATTCAACGTTACTAACAGAAAATAAAGGTCATCCCTTTTTCATTCCTTTTTGTGCACATTCTATTCAGTTAGCTACCCATTAACTATAATCTTTACTGTACTTTTGACATATGTAGATTTTAAAACATAACCATCTAGTCTCTTATTTGTTTTACACATTTGTCCATTACTAGCATTATCAAATGTTTTGGCTATATCACATGAAATGATCCTGTCCTATGTCTTATTTCAAATGATACTAGTTATGATACCTTTTTAAATCAACAACAGTGCCTTCAGATTTGTACCAGTTCTCAAAAAAATTCTTGAAGTTTAAAAAAAGAAAGGGAGTCAGTATACCATGACATTCAACTAGGAGTATTATAGTAGATGTAGAGGCACCTCAACGATCAGTTCTACAATCCAGCCAGTTATGTATGGGTTTATATTTAACCTGGTAAGGATATAAATAATTGTGGGGACTTGTACTGAATGCCTATTCAAGGTTACGAAAGGTGGCATGGACTGACTGACTTCCATCAAACACATCAGTCATTCTCTCAAAAGATCAACCCTATTAAACAGGGAAGACCAATCGTTTGCTAAACTGAACTGCCTATGGTCAAAATATTATAAGTTACTGATGTTGTTGTTGATAAAGTTGACAAAGTATATACTCCTTAATGAGGGTAATGTGACAATAATTTCCAGGGTCAGTTACAATGCCACCTTAATGAAAACGTAGTACAACCACTGTTTTATATCATTCAGAAACAAACCCTGCAGAGTGTCTGAGATTAAAATGCTTAAAATGTGTGCAAGTGTGTTGTTAATAACATCTTTAATTAAAGGAAACAGCAATGCTACTCTCTGTGTCCTTAAACTAAACTTCAGCTATTAGCTATCTATTGTAGTATTTTTTTTTCTAAATGCATAACTGATTGTAGACATTAATACACCTGAAATTAAGCATCAGCATGTACTGTAAATGCAGAGAAGTTGATCAGCATATTGTTGGAAACAAATAGTAATTAAATACCTGAGCTGAGACAAAAGAATCAAATTGTCTTTGTTTTTTGTGGTGTCTAAACTCTGTTATGCAAAATCACTGATATTGTCATATGCCTCATCACGAAACCTCCCATTGCAAGACATGTTTCAACTATGGTTTCAGTTAAAGCTACAAATCATGGAGTACTCTAGCATCCACATAATTAGGGTTTATTTTACCGTGAACAGTCAATGAATGGCATCAGACACCTCAAGAAAGGGAATATATCATGGAATTACTGCATTGCATCAGGTACATCTGCCTGATAGCAGTTGTATAACTGTGCTAACATGTATGGATTAAAGTTTATTTAGTCTTCCCTTTTGCTGTAACTACTATTTTACATTTGTTCCCAAAAGTCCTTTGTTGTGTTTTTTCACCTACCCAAAGCAATGAATGTGTCATATAAATGGCAGCACAGTCAAAATTGCAGCATCCCCCTTTTGCTGCACTGTAGTGTCAGTAATGGAAAAAAATAATCTAAGTACCAAGGAGAGGATGAGAACTCTCAGTTTTCTAATTTTCTGGCACCAAACTGAGTATGTTAGACATATAAGGAAATCATTCAATGTTGTGCATCTTATAAACAGAGGTATGGCATCTAGGTCCAAGGAGGTCATTGTTCCACTGTATTCGGCATTCATCAGACCTTTCAATGCCACCTTTGGTTCATACCTAACCAGGCACACCCAAAAATTGGAATGTCCACAGAGGTTCCCCACTAAAAGAATACAGGGCAAAAGTAAAATGTTCCATGCAGGGAGCCTCAAGGCCCTATCCCTGCACTGTCTCCTACTGGCTGTTGAGGGGAAATGTATACCTTTCATACAGGGCATTGTCGGACTCTACTCTGATGGACATCCTGTATAATCACAAAACAAGCAGCACCAGATTTATCCATTCTAGAGACTTAAACCTTGACTGTAATATTAATAGGATTTGCTAAACAGACAAGTATGTATCCCAGAGACTAATCTATCTCTGGAAATAGGCTCCCCATCCATGTGAAGCAGAGTTTATCCCTAACCCAATTCAAGTGTAACTTGGATAATTAGATGGGGAACAGGAAATTCATCCCTGGTTTGCTGCCTATGTCTCTAATGGACACAGGCAGCCTGTAAATGGTTCATCTCCCCAGGCCCCTACTTATAATTATCTAGAGTATGTGAACATGTCAGAGATATGGGATGCATGGCTAGGCTTAAAAAGGCCCTTGTGATCATTAGCTGAGTACACACCTATGAACCTATGTTGAACTACTGACATAGCGCCTTTTCAGGATTGCCATGTTTGGTTGTCCTGGGACACCATAGGTTTCATCAATAACTCTTTATGGTGAAAACAAACTCAATGTCTTCTCAGATTCAAGGAAGACCATGTCTACTTGATTGACTATGTTCCTTTTGATGGTACATGAGTCACAGGCATGAGTCAAATCGTTTGGTGTATGAATCCACATTATTTTGGTGTACCAAAAGTTATCTGCCAACTATGTCTCACAGCTGACACAAATAACTGCTATATGATTCTTCAGGTCAATCTTCCTTCTGTGTTGCAGTGGTACCGCTGACACATGTGTGATTGTGATAACCTAGTTTTCATCTAATGACCACTCAGCACTGTTTTATAAACAACTGCTAAATGAGCTCAGTACTTTATTCTTTTATTATACAATGATGGGTTGTTCTTATTCAGAAATGAGCATGTTGATTAGACAGACCAATCAGCATGCTCATTGTAAATCGAACATATACCAGTAGACAAAAGTTTTATCGCTAAAGTACCATTGAGTGGCCAAACTTTTCTCTGTTGATATATGGTACAGATGCATACCCCTTAACTTTACCTATTTTCACATAATATCCAGATTTTTGCCTCATAATTTTTGTCTGTTCTTCATAAAATGTGTCCTCAGTTGTTATAGCAGGATTCTAGAGACTGTAGTGATGTGGTAATTGCACTCAGTAAATACTACCAAGATGTCAAGCAGGTCAAAATCATAACTTTGCCATATTAAAAATGATATAAGAAAAAAAGATTAAAACAGGCACTTTTCCATTCTCCATTGGATTTGTTTCCTTTCTCATATGTCATTAAGACAAAGCATCCTGGCAGAACAAAAGGTATATAGCTGCCAGTAGTGCAGACAGATAGTACACTCTGTCTGAAGCAGTGATGTGAGTGGTACATATGTATAGCTATATCACTATCTACATAACTGTCTCTCTTTTACTATTTATCTATTCATCTATCTATCTATTTAGAATCCCCACATTTGGTGATTTTTTTCGGGTTCATCAAAAATTAAATACATGTTTTGCTATACTATGTCAAACTTACTCCAAAACCTGTATTTTTAATACAGTGAGAGTGTGGAGAAATAGAGGTAAAGAGTTCTTTTTTTTTTGTCCACACTGTTGTGAAATCCCAGAATTATTGTAATTTAACAATTCAGCAGTATGTGAGGTACAGGGGGATTACCTCCTTGTGAAGACATTGCTTATATTTTTATTTGATCTGAGTGAGTCTTGTCATTTATTTATTTAGGAGGATTATGGAAGAGTGGGTTAAAGATCTCCTTTCTTAACCCACTGTGCTGCAGTCTTAGAGATGAGGAGTGTGGGTGGTACAGTGGGCTTCTCCCCATAAAACCTTGTTGTCTTTTATTGTTCTGATGGTATGAGCAGTTGACAGCTTGATTTTATTAGCATGGGTTTTATATATATATATATATGTGTGTGTGTGTGTGTGTGTGTGTGTGCATATGTGTGTGTGTGTGTGTGTGTGTGTGTGTGTGTGTGTGTGTGTGTGTGTGTGTGTGTGTGTGTGTGTGTGTGTGTGTGTGCAGTATATATCTATATATCTATCTATCTATCTATCTATATATATATATATATATATAGAGAGAGAGAGAGAGAGTGATTGGTCAACAACATTTCAAGGATCATGCTAAAACAGCTTATGCACATAACTAGTAACAAAAAAAAAACATGCAATAAAGGAAAATTACTAGCTAAACCAATGTTTCACAATCAATTTTTCACTGTGCACACTTAGCAACATAGACTATTGATTTAATACACCCCTTTTGTGAAGCAGGCCATAGCTAGAATATTTTATGTTCATCATTCATTCAGATTGATTCATAACTGATAAGGCTATTACAACCATACGGAAAAAAAAGTTTCTAAATTAAACATTATATACCTTAGTATGTATGAGATTGCTCTGATGTACAGTGTTTCTTGCTTTGAGGTGATGCTACTGATAGACAAACTCTTTCCTGTTGTTAATGTCTCATTTTGCTCTTTATTTGAACTAGGCAAGACATACCTGATTCACTGAGGCAAATGGCAACACAGTACTGGCAGCTTGTTGGGAAATCTCTTGAAATTCCAGGCCAGCAATTAAGAATTTGTCCTAATGAGGTTCATTAAACTTCACCTGCAATAGCCACTCTGTGCTTACTCAGTCAATTGTTTTAGCTAGTAAGATCCAAGTTGGTAGCACTGGTAGCACTTTTTACAGCAGACTGGTTGATAGGATTTATTATCCAAACATATTAAGAAATGCCAAGGTTTATTAATGCAAAAGGAAATCTTTTGTTGAGGAATGTGGAAATGATTTTTCTAACCTAAGCAGCCCCATCAGCAGCAACTGCAAGGAGAGTCATTTCTAGCACACCTTGCATGACCTCTGCATGAGACAGAGTCAGCCTCATCTGTTAGTTCAGAAATGGTCAGTTCAGATGCATTTCTACCCTCCATTTTGTCCACTTCATTCAAAAATCTCAAAATATGTACCAAACGTACCAAATATCCCAATTCTGACCACCAGATTTTGTCACCAAGATGAAAATGTCAGACGTCATATGCAAAGAAAACTTTCACAAGAGTGAGTTCATATATGCATGACAAAACATTGCCACAACTAAATCAATGTTCTTAAAAATACAGAAGCATTGTGTTGTGAACAATCTTTACTTTAACAGGTATGGAACATAAATATGTTTTTGTAAATATTTGGCAATTTGTGTTTCATCATGTAAAAGGCAATGGCTCATCTCTGCATCAGAATTTAGTTGTTTAACCTTAGCTAGAATTCCATTTCATTTATCAGCCAAGGAAGGTACGCCATCCATACAACTCTAACACAATCTTTCCTTTGCAGAACTACTTCAAAGAAAGTTGCATTCACTTTTAAAAATCTCTTCCCTGTTATATGGCCAGGAATGTCTGTGCAATATAGAACATTTTCCACATTGCAGTCAACATCAACTACTCTAGCATGGGACATAATTAGGTATCCTCATTCATATATGTTGATTTCAGTGACCTGCCTAACAAAACCTTTGCTTGCTCTAATTTTTTATTGAATCTGTAATAAAATGTTAAATTATATGTCTTCAGTGCAAAAACTGATTGCATTGTCAGAGGACATAACGTTCTCAATTTTCTGACAGCAGTTTTATCTTTAATAATTCTTACTATTTGGTATAATTAGACTTCTTCTTTTTCTGCATGTGGGTAATTGGACTTCACAGTAAGTTCCACAACCATGTAGATGACCTACAATGCCTTAACAGAAGTTGCTGCACACAAACACACACACACACACACACACACACACACACACACACACACACACACACACACACACACACACACACACACACACACACACACACACACACACACACACACACACAAACACACATAGATATAGCTTAGATGTATATCTATATCTATATATCTATCTATATCTATATCTACAGTGGATATAAAAAGTTTACACACCCCTGCTAAAATGCTAGGTTTTTGTGATATAAAAAAATGAGACCACAATAAATCATTTCAAAACTTTTCCCACCTTTAATATGACTTATAACTTGTACAAATCAATTGAAAAACAAAGAAATAAAAAACGTACAATACACTGGTTGCATGAGTGTGCACACCCTTAAACTAATACTATATTTTATGTGCACAATATTAAAGTAATACTTTGTTTAAGCACCTTTTGATTTAATTACAGCATTCAGTCTTCTTGGGTAGGAGTCTATCAGCATGGCATATCTTGACTTGGCAATATTTGCCCACTCTTCCTTGCAAAAGCGCTCCAAATCTGTCAGATTGCAAGGGGATCTCTTGTGCACAGCCCTTTTCAGGTCACCTTACAGATTTTCTATTGGATTTTGGTCTGGGCTCTAGCTGGGCTACTCCAAAACTTTAATTTTCTTCTCATTAAACCATTCTTTTGTTCATTTGTATGTATGCTTGGGGTCATTGTCATGTTGAAAGGTGAAATTTCTCTTCATCTTCAGCTTTCTAGTAGATGCCTGAAAGTGTTGGGCCAAATCTGACTGGTATTTAGAACTGTTCATAATTCCCTCCACCTTGACTAAAGCCCCAGTTCCAGCTGAAGAAAAGCACTGCCACCAACATGCTTCGCCATGGGGATGGTGTTCTTTTGGTGATGTGAAGTGTTTTTGCACCAAATGTACCTTTTTGAACTGTGGCCAAAAAGTTCAACCTCGGTCTCATCAGACCATAACATATTTTCCCACTTGCTTTTGGGAAACTTGATGTATTGTTTTGAAAAATTTTAGCCAGGCCTGGATGTTTTTCTGTGTAAGAAAAGGCTTCTGTCTTGCAACCCTACCCCATAGTCCAGACATATGGAGAATACAGGAGATTGTTGTCACATGTAGTACGCAACCAGTATTTGCCAGAAATTCCTGCAGCTCTTTCAGTGTTGCTGTAGGTCTCTTGGCAGCCTCCCTGACCCGTTTTTGTCTTGTCCTTTTATCAATTTTGGAGGGATGTCCAGTTCTTTGCAACGTCACTGTTGTTCCATATTTTCTCCACTTTTTGATGACTGTCTTCACTATGTTTCATGGTATATCCAATGCTGTGGAATTTTTTTGTACCCTTCTCCTGACTGATACCTTTCAACAATGAGATCCCTTTGATGCTTTGTAAGCTCTCTGTGAACCATGGCTTTAGCTGTAGCAGGCAACTGAGTAAATGTCAGGAAAATCCTACTAGGACAGCTGAAGTTTATTTGGGGTTAATCAGAGTCTCTTTAATTGATGGCAGGTGTGTACCCAAGAAGATTGAATGCTGTAATTAAATTAAAAGGTGCTTCAACAAAGTATTAGTTTAAGGGTGTGCACACACAACAAAGTATTAGTTTAAGGGTGTGCACACTTATGCAACCAGCGTATTGTATGTTTTCTATTTTTTATATTTTTCCCCAACAGATTTGTTTGTTTTTCAGTTGAATTGTACAGGTTATAGGTTACATTAAAGGTGGGAAAAGTTTTGAAATGATTTATTGTGGTCTCATTTTTTTATATTACAAAAACCTGGCATTTTAACAGGGGTGTGTAAACTTTTTATATCCACTGTATATCTATATTATATATGATTATATAATGAATAGTCAAATGATGTCATAAATGCACACAGAACTTAAGCCAAAACACATCAGCCATTCATTATACCAACAAAAACATACAAAGACACACATTACATTGAACAAGGAAATATATTTCCTTACCTGATGTACTAGTCAAACCCTACTAGCCATTCAGCTCAAATTTGTTTGAATAGTGATAGTTTTATGAAAAGGGTCTTTTAAAGGTAAATTGCGGGTCTATATTATAAGATCTACAGTTGAAAACATCGAACACCATATGGTCAGCACCATATGGTCGAAGTTTCTTCAAATATCAAACTTATAAAAACAACAACAAAAAAAGAAAAAAGTACCCTAACGGGTTTAAGCAGGGTGGCAAGCTTGTTGTTCGATGTGCGCTTTCGCTATTCTCGTGTCAGCAATATCAGCTTCGATATTGTCGGCTTTCGATAATATAATATAGACCCATAAATTACACATTAGGGTTAAGGGCAGGCTTTGTTTAACATGAATTACCAAGGTCGGTTTTAACCATATCTCTCAATCTCTTAGCCCAAGAAATCAGTACAAAGCCTAAAATAATGGGGGGAGGGGTCACAGGCCCAAAATTAGGGACACATTTTAAATACTGCTCTTAAAAACCTAGATAGTTTATAAAATAAAAGGATTTGTATTAACATACATTTTCTGAAGGATATGAGGTCTGAAACTCAAATGTATGTCATTATTTAGTGACTTCAGTCATCAGTTATTTACCATAAAAATACACATTTTATGAGGAACAGACCACAAATATGAGGCAAAAATCTGGACATTCTGCAAAAATTTGGAGAGTTGAGAGGTATGGTTTTAACTGCTATTCCACACAGACACACTAAATCTACTCCTTACCTAACCCTCCCCCTAACCATAAAATACTCATGCACATATGCATGCTAAATGCATCCCCTTACCTAAAAAAACAAAACAAGAAGCATAGCAGTGTACAAACCAACTGAAGGTTGTGTAACATAAATGGAAAACTTCCCAGTTACTTTACACAGCTGTCAGTCCACCTGATCCCCTTATCTCACCCTTATCCTAAATTGCACACACATTCATACAAAAACTTCCTGCTCAAACACTTAATTTGTTGACCAACTGAAACTCACCCAGAGAAGTGTTCATGTAAATGCTCTGAGCTCAATAACACCGCAGTACTAAATGTCACGCACATGTGTTTTTCCTAGCTCACACACACACACACAAACACACACACACACACACACACACACACATATATATGTATATATATATATATATATATATATATATATATATATATATATATATATAGTGGTGCAGCGGTAGTGTTGTCGACTCACAGCAAGAGCGATTCCTGGCTGGATCACCTTCTGTGCGGAGTCTGCATGTCCTCCCCACGGTCGAGTGGTGTTCGAAAGACATGCGTGAATGGAAGTGCCTTCATTGAAGGTTGGGCTTCGGGCTGGCACCTTGGCACCATGAAAATTGACTGCCAATCATTAGTGGACCGGAGTTCCGCTGTGGCGACCCCTAACCGGGAAAAGCTGAAAGAAAAACAAACATATATATAGATCACATTCACATTGCCGAAAGTACAGTTCTCTGAACCACACTTTGCCAAGACCATAACTCCGAACTAACACTTCTCCGAAACGGCACTTTGCCGAAATGGCAAACAGTTAAACCACATTAACTAATTTTCTATAATTTTTGCAGGGGGCAAGCCCCCCTTCACCCTCCATGTCTTTGGGGGGGGGTTGTGCCCCCCACACCCCCTGCTAGTTATATATACTAACTCCAAGATCGCATTACAGTGACAACAATATATTTGTTCATACATACTGCAGTGCAATCGCAAAGTGCCATTTTGGAGAAGTGTAAATTCTGAGTTATGGTCTAGGCAAAATGTAATACAGAGAACTGTACTTTCGGCAATGTGAATGGCAACTATATATATATATATATATATATATATAGAGAGAGAGAGAGAGAGAGAGAGAGAGAGACAGATATAAATCTGTTTGTATTGAGTTGTGATGACTGTATGTCAAGGTGTATTTTGAACTGACTTTGTAGTCTGGACAGATCTGATAAGGTCTTACCACACACAAGACATAACAGAAATGGATGGGGATATAGAATTACCCATCCAGGCAAATGTGAACTGCTGATCACTTTTGTTAAACTGCCTACTTACTGCCTTTAAAGAAAGAAAATATAAATTAAATAAATATAAATTTATAATTTAACAATTTGCACAGCTTTAAGGAACACATCACATTCACGCTGATGACCTTTTCTGGTGGTCTTTGTGTACCACCTTATTCATGTGGGCTAACCCTAACCATACATCTATCCTTGACCCCTAGCACTGCACATTTTGATTTTAGAAAAATATAGAACATTTCAGATGATGTCAGATATATGGTCATATTTATTAGGTTGAGTCAATAGGCCTAAGCAGCCATTATGTTGCTCAGTTTTGTGTTATTCACATAAAAGTCACCTTTTCTTGCGTGTGGCATTTGTGTTTGAGTGTATCTGTGTGGCTGTGTGTGTGTTTGTGTGATATAATATAAATTCAAAATAGCTATGCTAAACCATCTTAAAACAAGAACTTTGATTGGATCAAACAAAATCTAAATTAAAAACACTACTTCACCTTTCAAACTTACCACAAATATTTTTGACAGACCCCAATGCACCCTGTACTCCCCAAGATCAGTTCATTACACTGAATGATTAGAGTGCCTAACCCCATCACCCTTTGGTTAACAAAGACTGAACTCTTGAGCTTCATCTTCCTGAGATTCAACCCATCAATGTGTGGAGTTCCTCCACAGAAGATCACAGTCAGTGAATTGTACTGGCAGTGATGCCCATTTTGGGGGAATTCCCCCCTTCCTCGAGTTGGTGCAACTGTGGAGTTGGAAAATATAAGCTTGTGCATGTAGGGGGTTTGCCTCCTTCATGAAGGGGTGAAGGAGGGCATGCCCCCTGCAAAAATGCTTAAAATTTTAGTTTCTACCATGTTTCAGTGAATGTAGTTCGGGATTCTGATCCTTGGCATGTTTGCCTTTGTTCACTTTTAGTGGACATGTCTAACTCACTTGCTACCAGTATTTTGATTGCAATGTCAGAATATTGAAAAAGACAGGCAGCTTATTATCTGAGACAGAACTAGAATGGGGTGAGGATTTTACCCTTTCCCCACTGTAGTGTGATCTTGGAACTGCCATATATAATTAACAGGGGATGTGGGGCTACAGGGAGGACTTGCCCTTGACATAAAAATGCTTAAAATTTTTTTTTTTATTTATTGTGTGTGTGTGTGTGTGTTTTGATATTTTGGGATCGCTCTCCTGAGGACTGGATATTTGTATGTCCAACATTTTATCAGGAATCCCAGCACACCCTTTATTTACTGTATATATCAAATCCATGTTTCTACAACAGTGTGGAAGGGAGCTACACACCTGACCCAGTGTACCTTAGTCTAAAGCAATGTCTGAAAACCCAGTGACATGCCCACAATCTACAGCCCCTACAGTTCTTAATAAAACAAATATTTAATATCAATATCACATCTGTACACTGGACGTTTAGGTATTCAACTATGATATTTTTGACTCCTTTGTATAATTGTCTCTAGATATTGCTACTATATCAAAATCATTTCGATAATACTAAAACTTCAATTAAAATATATACTCCCCATTCACATCCATGCTACATATTCTGACACATCTTTTAGCTGTTATTATGCCAACAGACCAAGGAAAAATAATAACTTTCTCAGAAAATAATATTGCCATCATTTAAAAATAGAAAAAAAAAAAGAACTCTTGTTCCAATTGCAGAGTGACATCCACACATTCAAGGCGGTGCTTTCTTCCCTTTTAGCTAATTATATATGTTCATTGTGACTGAGTATGCAAAAGTCTTGTCCTAAAAATTTTATAAAAAAAAATCTGAAGGCAGCTATATAAAAATGACATTTATGACAGAGTCAAATTAAGATCAGAATGGCCATTAGAAATAGAAACAGTGCAATACTTCTGAAAATATTCAGTTTGACACAAAATTGTTGCTGTTACTTGCCATCAGATTGAAAAATATAAGATTTCTGTACGTACATTTATAGTATAAACTCCCAGGTGTCAAAATGCTATTTTTTTTAGAAAAAAAAAAGAAAAGTGAGTTTTGATTTATTTATTTTATATTCTGTGTCATAACATGGCAGTAAAATTGTTTTAATTAAAATTAAATTTGATTTTACTAGAAGCCCCTAAGTCCCAAGCACTCAAAATCCTCTAGAGACTTGAACGCCTTGTAGTTTGGCTAGGTTACTGCTGGCACTCAGATTCGAATACGAGTTCAGGCAAGCAGCTGTGGGGAGGGAGTGGGAGAGAAGTTTTAGGATTAGGAAGCAGGATTTGGATTAGGATTAAGAAATGGGAAGGCAGGTTTAGGGAGAGGGGATGGAGTTTTACAATTTGCGAGCAGTAGGAGTCATTAGGGGTTGGGATTAGGAAGGGAGTTTTAGGTTTAGGAGGGGGTTGGAATTTTATGTTTAAGCAGGGGGAGGGAGTTTTAAGATTAGGGATTGACTGTGGAGTTTAGGTTTAGGGAGGGGTTGAAATTTTAGGTTTAGGGAGCAGAGTTTTTGGGTTAGGGATCAGGATTATAGTTTTAGGGTTAGACTTAGGGTTCTGGTAAGGCTATGGGAGATAAGTAGTTATGTGAGATCGAGTTAGTGGAGATCAAGCACATGTGTATTTAAGCAAGTGGCTGCAAGCAAGTGTATTGCATGCATATAGCACTTGAGTACCTGTAGTAAGTTGCTGCTACCCTATTTTCCTTGAAGCTAGGAGCAGGACTTAATAATGTTTCATTGATAACCATCCTACTATATTATCATAAAAATGTTCATAAGTATTTGTTTTTTAATAGGTATGAAAAACCTTATATGCCAGGACGAAACGCATCCAAAAATCAGTCAACATTAATAGCAAAGAAATCTTGAAAAATTATCATCAGTTAAGAGGCTAAACATGTCTCTTTTACATCTGTATTTTTCTTACATAAACATGTGGTATACCCTATTTTTCTCTGTTTTTCTGATTGTTTTTTCACCAGCATCCTCTCACATAAAGTGCATTGATTTGCTATGTTGTCACAGAAATATTTCTATGATATTTCTATGATGTCATAAGTCTTTAGCCAAAAGGGTTTTCTATATATCATTAATAATTTTTCAGATTTAAATTAGTAAGTTTGCAGGTTATGAATCTTTCTTAAAATTGTAATTATTATCAGTGTTTTAATAACGAGTTGAAAAACATGACAACTTTGTGTAAAAAAAGACATATTTTTCAGGTGTTTTGATGGGTTGAGACATCATAGAAATATTTCTGTGACAATATGGTAGAATGATAGCAAGACAATTGTTCGGTTTTGTTACCTCAGAAGACATTAATTCTGTAGTACTTTTGCCAAAAGAAAATTTAGGCAGCTTGGTCTGCCTCAGTAATGACCAAAATTGCTCACACACAACAGGAATTTTGGATGACTGTTACTCTATGATATAAACTCAGTCTGGGAAGCTGGTATCTGACAACCAATTGGACAGTGATACTGATAACCAAAACAAAATGATCAACACTGCACTTTTGAGTATGTTTTCTTCTCAGTGACTAAGTAACCTCAGAGCTGATTATTTTCATACATAGGTGCAAGGAGTACAGCCCCCTAATTGAGTGATAGGGGTACAGCCCCCTACTTGAGGATGGACATTGTACTCTAGAAAGAAGAGCTTATTTCACTTCAACCATTTTATTTAAGCCTATGGGAGTGATGTATAAAGGTACAACATGCACACCTTCGTGTACAAATCAGTGCCACCATTTGGAATTCAGAAACAGCCCTAACAAGGTGCTGCATGGTGTTCTAGTAGAAATACATGCAACACCAAGTAGGGATTGCTCAGCAGCCATGCTGTATGCTTATGAAGCATTCTTAGGGAGAGGCATATGCTAATTAGTCATGTGCCTTTGCTCAGAGAACCTCACCCAGAAAAGCATCTATGGACCAAGAGATTCAGGAAATTTCTTAGATGAGCTGATCAGCATGGCTACCACCAAAATGTCATAGTAGTGAATACAGCCAAATGTCTATGTTCCTCTACTGAAAAGTTAAGTAGTATAGGGATTGGGGGGGGTGGAACACACTAGCCACCAGCAATAATACAATTGTTGTTAACAGCACTATCAGGAGTATGGTGATTTGGAATTAGGGGAGACACTAGCTATTAGGTATAATATAATTGTATTTCTTAGCTACACCAGCAGTACAGGGATTGGGGGGGGGGGCACTAGCTACCAAGGATAATGCAAATATCCATTATACCACTTCAACTAGGACAGAGATCGAGGGAGGGGAGACTTGCCATCAAGCATACTAGTATGACAGATATGGGAAACACCAGACACTTGGGAGTATTGTATATTCTAGTGCCATAGTACAGGGACTGGGGATAACTCACAGACATGTAAGTGGATTATGGTGTGTCTGTGTGTGTGTGTGTGTGTGTGTGTGTGTGTGTGTGTGTGTGTGTGTGTGTGTGTGTGTGTGTGTGTGTGTGTGTGTGTGTGTTTAACTCTGTACTTGTGTATGTGGCACAGTGATGGGATGATGCCTATGGCTACACAATGTGGCCACAGCAGTTAGCTAGCATGATGTGTAGAATTATCAATGGTCTATATGCAACTGCAATTCAGAGACATGCAAATTACGTGATATTAAGGTCTTTCCTCATTGTGGCTAACAAGCCTCTGAATCTTAAAATGCTGTGTTATAGATGTAAGGTCTTTTTAGTGTGAGAATTACTGCACATGTTAAGCACTTTAATAAATCCATGGGTATATCTTCATTTTGCCTTCAAATTAAAAAAAAATCAACTTAAGAAATGAAGAAAAATGTGAGACTAGAAAATGTTTTGAATGATATTGTAAATGTATCCTTTGCTGCAGAGCAGCTAGTTTGTCCACTGAAAAGCATTGCCATAAGAGTATTTTTGATCAATCCTAGACCTCTCCCCCCAGCCCAACAACTGCCAGTTTAGTAAGATACAAACTCCACTTGCACTACCACTCATAGATCACAAAAAAGAGGATCCACAGCCTTGGATGTGCACTTTCCTACTGTCTTTGTAGCCAGCCTGGTCAAAATGAGCATGTTCAGACAATGTAGCAATTGTCTCATGTTTTCTGACAACCATCTTATTCTTAAAGATCATGTGCAACCATCTTTTGCACATATCTGCAGTCTTTCTCTTTCTTATGGGATGACAGGATGGAATATGACTGTGCAAATTCAATTTAATGGACACTAAGTTGCTTTATTTTATTATTTCCTGCTTGCAAACGTTGGCTTTCCATGGACTTATGTGGGCAGTACTTCCTGTCTTTGCATCACCACTGTTGCTGCTTTGATGATGCAAACCTGGATCTGTCCTCCACTTCCTGCACCAGGTAGCTGGTTCTCTTTCCTCTGTTTTAATTAAATATCATGTTAATGTTTCACAAGGGCTGAGTGCAGTATTGGCATGTATTTTTAAGGCAAAATGAGCTGCAAGCTATGAAACTAATATCTAGTATTAGTGTCTTACTGCAATCCACAGTGATTTAGTTGAAAATTAAAAGTTTTATGAGAGATGAACAGGGTAAAAATATGAGACAAAATCAGGGATATCCGGCAAAAATCATGGACAGATGAAAGGTAAAATTCAATAACATTAGGCAAAGTCAAAGGCAGGTAAGAGTTATGGACTTTGTGCTGCATGTGATGTGTTTTTCTGACAAATGTAGTTTGGGACAAACTAAGTTGTCCCGGTCTCACAAGCAAAGGCTAAAGGGGGGATATAGATTAGAGATTAATGGGAGGCTTGGCATGTAGGTTAGTTAGTGTGATGGTGGGATGAAAGAGTTAAAGGGAATGGGAAAAGTTAAAGGAAATGATGTAAGGGGAGGGAGGGACTCATAGTAGGCTTAAATGGTAAGGCTTAGGGGAAGTAGGTACATTTTGGCGTGAGTTGGTGGTATTACAGCTAGCTCACATCCAGATGACCTGTAGATATTCGGGATTAATGTAGGCCTTGGATGGTGTGGCTGGGACTGAGGCTTGAGGTGGAATTGGTAGGGTGTTTTTTTTTTCTCTGTCTCTCTGTCTCTTCCCTCGATGTTTAATTTGTAGTGTGAAAGGGTTATAGGTAATGGGGGTATAAGGTAGGGAGCCACTGAGTCTCCTTTTTTAATACATTTTTCCAGTCACCCCCTCTATGATTAATCTTTAAAATATCTAGTATCCCAAACACAAATTTATCAAAATTTAAATAGCCCCTATGTTATTAGAAAGAGCCAATAGGTTATAGAATATAACTTTAAAATATTTTTTAGACAATGCTATTGTTTTTGATTATCAGTGTTTATGTATATAAAGAATTAATCAAATAGCCTTATGGCATTAATATATATTATAGATATATTTCATAGGTCTATATTCAGATTTTAGCAGGACTTTGTTTCTTTAACATAATTGCAGGTTTTGTGATGTCATTGGTCTCAATTTATATTTAAATGTGGATAATTGGTATGTTTGTATTCTGATGAAGTCTCTCTTTTGAGATGAAAGCGCTTAATGTATAAATAAACGTGTTTTATTTTTCCTACTTCAGTGTATCGGATGTATTATACTTTATTTGGTTTCAGTATTCCTATGGATTTAGTTTTATTTTTATTTTTTACTAATGCTTTAATTCCTCCCTGGTGAGTTTGTGCGGCTGTTCCATCTCAATCCGCAGTCCCTTTGAGTAATTTGTGGATCAGTAAACCGTGGGGGGTTTTGGCAAGGCCGTCGCTTCATGCATGCATGTTGGAGGTGGTAGCTGTTGATGCGAGTGGGATAATGCTTTCCCGGTAAGCAAGGAGAGCTGTGGGAGTCTGGGATCACCGAGGGAGAGGCCAGCTCTAAATACAATACATATATATATATATATATATATATATATATATATATATATATATATGAAGAATAAGAGGTAGACAGCAGTATGAGGGGAGTGCTGGACTGGCTGGGAAATCAGCTATAATTGCTAAGGTACATTTTATGACAATGTTATGGGGTCTTCAGTGCACATTGCAAAGCAAGCATGACAGTTCAAAAAGTCTGGCCATTGAAGTACTTTTGAGTGGAAGAACTTTGCATTGATCTAGTCTCCATAAATATTTATACTATTTTATGAAGTACAGGACAAAATATGAGAAAAACTAAAATATTGTACAAAACACTAAACAGCTGCTAAGTATGCTTACCTGCAAAAAGATACCCATATCTGTCCACAGATTTGCTAAACGTTGCTGATTTTCCTCAAATTTCTGCCTGTCCCTCATAAATTTATAAATTACACAAGGATTAATGTTATCAATAATGGCAGACAATAGAATTTCACTTCACTTATTTCTTCAGTAACACAACCTGAACATAAGTCTGCAAAAAAGAAAAAAAAAAGAGAGAGAGATGAGAGCTAAGGAGACACTGCTTCCTCCAGTCTTCTGAACTGATGTACTGTGCAAGTGTATAGATACAGGCATACAGTGACACAAAGATTTTATCAATAAAGATATGTGCTTTAATAAATTATAGAGCACATGCTTGAAGGTGATTATGTCCTGTTACTACAGTTGTTTATGGAAGGATGCGAGGAGGGGGTTCGGTGTGTGCATGAATGTGTGCAGTTTGTATGATGTGAATACATGGAAGCTGGTTGCTGAATTGGGTTTAGTTGCAGTTTGTTTGGGCTGTGACTGGTGTTAATTTGGGGAAATTCTGGAATGAAGTTTGGACAGAATGGGTTGGGGGGGATAGGGCAAGTCAGTTTGGGGACAGTGTTAATGTTATGTGTTTCTTTCCTACAGATGGCTAACTTACCGGGATTACGTCAGTGATGGCAAGCTATTGTGGCCCAGGTGGAGGAGTTATTTCAGGATGTATCAATGTCCGAGGTGGTGAAGGAACCACAGCAAGTGCCAGGTCAGAAGAGCCGGTGCCCCACGACAAGAACCCCAGCTTGGGGGAAAAGACAGCAGACAGTGAAGCAGATGGTGACAGCGGCTACACCAGCTCCCAGTATGTCTCAAGATGAAGGTGTAGGTAATGGTTTAATTTCAGCAATGGCTGGGGAAATGTGTGTTGAAGATTATGGGTGGTGCAAGGATGAAGGGGAACTGTTAGGCGGGGATCTTGGGGTGGGGATAACAAGTGACAGAGGGTGCTCAGAGGGGGTTGGCACAGGGAGCCAGGTATGCTGTCGAATATGCGGCTGGGGTGGGTGTAGGTTCCGGGGACAGTTCGGTTGTAGACTTGCAGGTAGGCTCTAACTTTGGGCTGTGGCCTGGGGACTGGTTAGCCACCCAAGCTTTGGGACAAGAGGCTAGAGTGGTCTTTCTGACACATTTTGGGGTCGGTAAAAGAAAAAAATTGGAAAGGTGAGTATGTGGATTTGTTTGAGTCATACCTCTCAACCTCTTAGATCAAGAAATCTGGACAAAGCCACTAATAAAAGTGGGACAAAGGCCCAAAAATAGGGACACTTTTTAAATATTGCTCTTACAAACTTAGAACATTGATAGAATAACAGATTTTGCATTAGCATGAATTTTCTGAAGGGTATGAAGTCTGAAACTCAAATGTCAGTCATTATTTTCTAACATCAATCTTTAATGATCTGTCACTATTTGCCAGAAAACCAAAATTTTATGAAAAATGGACCAGAAATATAAAGCAAAACTCTGGATATTCTGTGAAAATCTGTACAGTTGAGAGGTATGGTTTGAGATGATCGATGCAGAAGGGGTCCAGTGGCTAGTGGCGACAGAGTCGTCTAATAGCAAGAACTTGCTGGTGGCTTTAGCGGCATTGGGGAGGAAGAGGGTAGGTAAACTCTGCCCTAGGATGTGGGATAATTAGGTGGTTGGCTTTACTTACTGTATGGCAGTGCAGCTGAAGAGGGATGGATCATTGGCCTTGCCTCTTCTAGGATATTTCCTTACCATTCAGGAGGTGCAACGGTTAAGGCCAGGGAATGCGTGGCTTTGGTATGACCAGCGTTTCCACAAACTGAAGGCTGTCCCTACATTGGGAGGTGTGTCATCCGGATATATGGTTAGCTACGATGATGGATAGTTATGGTGGGTTTAATTTGAGGGTGAGCAGTGGAGATGTAGCAGGTGTGTGTTGGTCCTTTAATAATGGTTCTTGTTTATGGGTAGGGTGCAAATTTGCACACACTTGTTCAAGATGTGGAGGGACTCATTCAGCCATTTACTGCAGTCGGCAGAACCTTTCCATGTGGAACTTCAATTCTATGGTGCATGAGGGTGGATTCCTCCCCTCGCAGGGGTTTCAACCAGCCCTGGGAAGGGGTAATTTTTGTGGGTCCCAGGGACTTGGGTTCTTCAGAGGCAATAGAGGCAGGTGTGCCAATACCCCATTAAGGTGGAGGTCTTGCAGGGTATGCTTTGCCAATTTCCCTTTGCGATAAAGACTGAGATATTACAAGGGATTCAGTGGGGGTTTCCTATAAAGTCCACTGTGGGAGGGGGTGGGGGGATGGCAAGAACCTGCATTCATTTCAAGGTAAAGAGGACAACTTGCAGGTTTTGATGGAAAAGGAGGGTAGGGTAGGGCATTTCCTGGGTCCCTTTGACAGTCCTCCTTTCAGTAGTTACAAGGTGTCACCCTTGGGGTTAGTGCCAAAGAAATGGCCTGGGGAATTCAGATTGATACATCACTTGTCGTATCCAGAAGGGAATTCAGTGAATGATTTTTATTACAGATGAGGAGGCAGGGTGCATTATGCATCATTGATTGATGCTGTGAAAGTGATCAGGGAATTTCAGGAGCCATGGTTGGTTAAAGTAGACAGTGAGTCTGCCTTTCACTTGTTGCCTATTAGGAGTGAGAATTGGCCGTTGCTGGGGATGAAAGTAGGTGATAAGTACTACTTTGATACAGCTATGCTGATGGGTTGTTCAGTAGCATGTGTGACCTTTGAGAAGTTCAGTACTGCATTACATTGGATTTGGGAGCAGAGAGTGAGAACGCAGAAGGCAGTGCATTATTTAGATGATTTTCTGCTGGTGGGCGAAGGAAGGGCAGGAGCACAGGAGGGGTTGAAGGAATTCATGAGTATGTGTGAGGAGTTCGGGGTACTGTTGTCTCTGCGTAAGATGGAAGGTCCTGTGAGAGCCTTAGAATTTCTGGGATTAACGGTAGATGCAGAGCGGGGATTGTTTTGTCTACCAATGGATAAGATAGAGAGGCTTCAGGCAGCTATACACTTGGTGCTGGTCAAGGAAAAAATACGGATTTGATCAGTCATGTAGTTGTTGAGGCTTTTGAATTTTGCCTGTCGAGCTCTGCACCTTGGGTGAGCCTTTTGTTGGTCAGTGGCTTATATGTTGAAATGGGTAGGAGCAAACATCATTGAGTTAGGGTGACCAAGCTGGTGTGGGAGGATTTGGTGTTGTGGGATGGTTTTGTGGAACAATTTAATGGGATCTCATTCTGGCAGGCTGACTGGGTGGGAAAGGAGGAACTTCAGTTGTTTACAGATGCAGCTGGGGGGGGTGCAAATATGGGGGCCTACTTTGGGGGTCAGTGGTTTGCGGCTAAATGTCCTAAGGATTGGAATGAGGAACTGAGGTGTGATGTGGCCTTTCTAGAGTTGATGCCTATATGGGCAGCTGTGGTGGTGTGGAAGGAGCATTTGAGGGACAAACGAGTGGTTTTTCATTCTGACAATATGGCTGTGGAGAGGGTATTGCAAAAGAAGACGGCTAAGTCAGAATTGTTGTTATTGGTTTTGCATAAACTATTTTTTCAGAGTCTTTTAATACATTTTTCTTTTACAGGAGTGCAAGTGCCTGGCTTTAAGTATGATATTGCAAATAGCTTTTCCCGATTTCAGTTTTGTAGGTTTCGAAGGGTAGCCCCATGGGCGGAGGATGTGCCAGAAATCCTGCCGGAGGAGGTGTGGAATCTTGGGGCAAGATAACCAGGTGGTTGATGTGGCATTCCTGGGCTCCTTCTATGAGGAAGACGTACAGTAGGGCTCTTTCTGATTTTAATCAGTTTGTTTTGCAGTTGCCGGAAGAGGAGGGGGTTTGGTCAGAGGAATTATTGTTGCGATATGGGGTTCGTGCTTGGAGGATAGCAAGGCTTTGCAGATGGTCAAGGTGGATTTGGCTGCTATTAGCATTTTTTCTAAGGTTGCGGGGTTGCAAGATTTCACAAAGTCGTGAACATTAGGGCAGATGTTGAGGGGCTGGGGGAAGAGTGGTGATGGGATGTAGTTCATAGGTTCATAGGTTCATAGATTCATACTAGGCTATCTGCCCTAGGGCATTTATAAGCCTAGCCAGAATGTGTTTGGCTTTCGCCACCCATTTTAAATTAATTTTGCTATGCCCTTTTTTGAGGTTAGTATACTGTGCCTCTGTCTAACAGTGACACAGAAGTGATACCCGGGGTAAACCTATGATCTCCCATCCACTCATCAAGATTCCTCTTGAAGAGAGTCAATGAGGGACTCTGCCTAACCTGGACTGGGATTTTATTCCAGAGTGAAGGGAGCCTCTGGGTTATGAATCTGTCCCTCCAGCATGTCCTATTTATTTCAGTGCTGAGGTTCAAGTCTCTCGAGCGTGTAGCACGATGGGATTTGGATTTTCTGAGGTGCAGCATGTCCATTAATTCCGGGTTGGACATGGCTTTATACGTCAGGCACAGATCGCCTCTGAACAGGCGGTATGCCACTGAGTAGAGCTGGAGTTTCTTTAACCGGGCAACATATGGCATCTGTTTGAGCCCTTTGATCCTCTTGGTGAGGTACTTTTGGGTTTTTTCCAGTTGCTGCAGGTGTCTGGTAAGGTACATCCCAAAAGGGGCATTGTACTCAATTATGGGCCTGATGAGGGATGAGTAAAGAGGCACGATGACCTCCCCTGATCTAGATGTGAATCCCTTCATGATTAGGTGGGCTATATAAAATGTTTTTCTAACCACTTTGGCCACGTGGTTGTCAAATGAGAGATTGCTATCAACTTGGGTCCCCAGGTCCCTAATTACTTCTTCTGTACTTAATGGTTTACCACCTATGTGGTAATTTGTGGGCACTTTGTTTTTGCCAAAGAGGATGACTATACACTTTTTGGCGTTTAGTTTGAGGCTATGGCTCTGGCACCAGTTGTCTGTTTCTATGAGGCCCTTTTGGAGGATGCTTGTGTCGGCTGGAGAGTCGATTATGGAGCCCAGTTTGCAGTCATCTGCGAACCTGGTCAACCACAGTCCTTCCGTGTTGGCTTGTACCTCTGAGAAATATATACCGAACAAGAGAGGTCCCAGGACTGAGCCTTGTGGGACACCACTTGTAACTGGTTTGGAGTCTGACATGGCTCCAGCAATTCTAACCATGTGGGTTCTGCCCTTGAGCCAGTTTGCAACCCATCTAGTGACATAGGGGTTTATATTTAAGCTGGTGAGCTTATCTATAATGCCCGAGTGACGCTCAGTGGCCGCTTACAATGGAAATATTGAAGGTTTTGTTGTAGGTGTTAGGGATATTACAGGGTGGGTCTTTGGATTACTTCTTGGGGGCATGCTGTGTACATGGTTATATTTTGACACCTTCCATGTTTCAGAGTTGTTAGGTTCATTATTTTGGAAGGATATTATCATAGCTGAGAGTCCCATCTCTTTAACGCATTCTACCTAATAAACCCTTTCTGCACTTGCTTTTAGTCCTTTTTAATTTAATTACATTTTTTTCAAACTGTGTGTGGACTAATATTGCTACATACTCAAGCGTGCCAGCTTACACTGCATGTGAATTGTTTTTACTACTGTTTTTGCTACTTTTCTGAAAAAAATAAATAAATAAATATATCTACTTTTACTGCATTTGTGTTTCTTCCTACTTTATTTTGCTTTTGCGTCATCTTAAAAGTACTCAATTGTATTTATTACTGCTTGGTGTATCTCATTCTAAGCCTTTTAGTTTAAGCACTTGGGCTTCAGACCAGTTGTTTTACATTAAGAAGGTTTGTGGTCTGCACTGTGGTGGCAGAACAGGTAGCTTACATCCTTCTAAGTTGGGAACTGCTGAATGAGGGCTCAGTGTCTGTTATTCTAAAAGTGTATTAATTCTGGTTTAAGCACTTGGGCTTCAGGCCAGTTATTTTACATTAGAAGGGTTCATGGTCTGCACTCTTGTGGGAGGAGAGGCTGGACTCTGCCCTTCTGAGCTGGGAATTTCTGGTTAAAGGCTTATAGTGCCTGCATATTTGAACTGCTTCTTACTGAAATTGGTAAACCTTGTTTGCTGTAGCATAGACTAGATCCAGGCCTGCTGAATCTAGCTTTGTTTGTATAACTTGAGCACTAATCCAGGCATTCTTTAAAGTATTCAATTGTATTTATTACTGCTTGGTAGTAACTTGATTAAAGTGTAGCTATCATTCTAGGTCTTTTGGATTAAGCACTTGGGCTTCAGACCAGTTGTTTTACATTAGGAAGGTTTGTGGCCTGCACTGTGGTGGCAGAACAGGTAGCTTACATCCTTTTAAGTTGGGAACTACTGATTGAGGGCTCAGTGTCTGTTATTCTAAAAGTGTATTCATTCTGGTTTAAGCACTTGGGCTTCAGGCCAGTTATTTTACATTAGAAGGGTTCGTGGTCTGCACTCTTGTGGGAGGAGAGGCTGGAATCTGCCCTTCTGAGCTGGGAAATTCTGGTTAAAGGCTTATAGTGCCTGCATATTTGAACTGCTTCTAATTGAAATTGGTACACCTTGTTTTCTGTAGCATAGACTAGATCCAGACCTGCTGAATCTAGCTTTGTTTGTATGCTTGTTGTTTGTTTGCTTGTTATTTCCCTGAAACGCTAATTCCACCTAAAACGTGGCTTTTCAGCGCTTCTGTGGATCCCTAGTGATATCTGCATTGCTTACTGTACTTATTTCCTTGTTTCACTTGAAAGAAAGTTACTGTTTGTCGTTTTTGCATTTAAGTTACCTGTAACACATTGCATTTAAGTTACCTGGCACTTGCCCACTAAAGCAATTATATAAGTCAGCACTAAAAAATTAAAAGCATTACACCCTCACAAACTCCCCTTGAGTACCTTGTTCCCCATTAGCCCTTTTTTTTCCAATTATAAAGGAATTCCCAATACTATTCTAGCATGTCCAAAGGTCAGTTGTCAATCTCCTCTCCGGTCCAGCTAGTGAATCTGGGAATCTTGAGGCAATGTTACAACTGCCTCATGTACACAGACAACCCTCTCCTCCTCCCAACAAATTCCAACACATGTGAGAGATGCAACCATATAGCCATACTGCAGGCTAAGCTCTGTCAACTCAGTACTGGCGTAACCAGTCAGGAGGAGAAGGAAACCACACTCACTACAATTCCAGTCCCACACAGACCTACCATGACAGCAAACCAAACACATAAACACACAAAAACATACTTGGAGGCTCTAAATAAAAATCTGCCTAAGCAACAGAGACCTCCAAAGCAGACACCCAAGCAACCGCTACCCCAAAACAAAACACGTAAAACACATAGCTCACAAAGCCAGTGTGCCGAACAGTCACAGCCCTTAAGGCTAAACAACAAACCTGATGTACTTGTAATAGGTGACTCTATCGTCAGGCAAACTGACGTCCCGCTCACCAGGTGAACAAGGAGAAGGTCACGGTGAGCTGCCTGTCGGGCGCTAGGATCCGCCACATAACACAAGCACTCAGGTCACTCCAAGGCAAGTACAAATATGACTCGGTCATTGTTCATTCTGGTGTGAATGACCTGAGACGTACCTCCCTGGACTACATGAAAAAAGACATAGAGGAGCTCTCTGAGCATGTAGCCCAGGCCGGTATGACCCTAACCTTGAGTAGCATCTTACCCTCACCAAGAATGATGCCACGATATGAAGACAAGATGATCAATTTCAACAATTGGATTAAGTATTGGTGTCATTCAAAGGGGATCCAATGCCTGTCAGCCTGGGATGACATGCTCGACAAGCCACGATGCTTCGCTAGGGATGGCTTGCACCTGTCACCCCTGGGCTTTCGGATATTGGCAAAGGCTCTTGCTACCCCCATAGTACCTTTTTTAGGCAAGGCTCAAAAGACAAACCCAACTCCATAGGTATCACAAGGAATAAGATACTAAGAGTAATGCTACTCAACGCCAGAAGTCTAAACCTCAAGATGCACACACTCAAAACTCTCTTTAGCATGGAGAACATCGATATCTGTGCAGTAACAAAAACCTGGTTCAAGGCTCCCGAGAGCACCCCAGCACTACCAGGTTATACCTCATACCATGCTTTTCGGCCCCAAAACTTGGACCAAACCACAAAAGGAGGGGGAGTATCAATATTCGTCAAAGATACCCACACCTCCAGGTTGGTGGCACAGCACGAAGCATCAGAGACTATCCATGTGCAACTAACAGTGGGTAAAACTGCCTTCCAGTTTATAGCCTGCTACAGACACCCTCCCAAACCCAGGAACCCCACTCGGCCTTCCTGAGAACATTGGAAAATATGAAGGTCTCTCCAAACACCATTATATTGGGCGACTTCAACTACCCAAACATAGACTGGGAGCATTACTCTAGCTCCAACACCCTAGCCCAAAGGTTCCTAGAATTTATAAACTCAAATGGTATGGAACAACTTGTTACCACTCCCACAAGAGGGAAAAACATACTGGACCTGATCATCACCAACATGGGGACTCTGTGCTCCAGACCAGAAGTGTATCCCTCATTGGTAAGATCAGACCATAAACTAATCTCACTGGATATTCACATCCCGACTCCACCCCCTGCCCTGAAAACCACAGTGAAAAACTTCTCTAATGCAAATTTCACACTCCTCAAAACCGAGGTGGAATCATTCAAAGCCCCCGGGCCTGAGGAAAATACGGCCCAGACCGCAGAATCATTTATAAATGCATTCTATGAACACCTTCAGGAATGCATGGATCATGCAATCCCAAATAAAACCAAGTCCCAATCCTCCAAAGGCAGACGTCCTGTCTGGTGGACCCCAGCCATAAACAAACTATACAATAGGAGGAGGAAGCTACTACATGATAGAGCAAAATCCCAAAAAGGTAAGGCATCTCTGATCAGTATTAGCAAAAAATTACGGGCACTCATAAAATCGTCTAAGGCCAGCTTCGAGAGAACAATTGCACAGGACACTAAGGATAATCACAAGGCTTTCTTTAGTTATGTTAGGAACCTGGGTGGGAATTCCCAGATATGCTCAGAATTAGTCCAAAATGACAAAAAATACACTGAACCCACAGACATTGGCAACATCCTAGCTGACAGGTTCAGCGCAACCCCCCCCTCCCCACCAAAAGGGCAAATATCTATCCCAGCAGAGTGCTGCCCCCCTGACATCTCAGATGCTCAGGTAAGAGCTGCCCTTTCCAAAGCAAAAAACACAGCATCAATGGGACCAGACGGTGTCCCGGGCTGCGTCCTACATGAACTCCAAGAAGAGCTAAACCCAAACATAAAACTACTGTTCAATCTCAGCCTTACTACAGGATATGTACTGAAAGAGTGGCATACAGCAACAGTGGTCCCTCTCCACAAAGGTGGTGCCTCAATGGATCCTGGAAACTATCACCCCATAAGCCTGACTAGCTTGGTCTGCAAAGCTATGGAAAGGATCATCATGGACCTCATAAATAAAGATATTGGGGACCTACAGACGCTGGATCCTACCCAGTTTGGCTTTGTTAAGGGCAGATCCTGCTTCTTAAACCTGGTTGATTTCTTTGAAACAGTCACTAAGGCCATTGACAAGGGGAAGGTGGTCCACACAGCCTACCTGGACCTCACAAAAGCCTTTGATACAATACCCCACTCGGGCATTATAGATAAGCTCACCAGCTTAAATATAAAGCCCTATGTCACTAGATGGGTTGCAAACTGGCTCAAGAACAGAACCCACATGGTTAGAATTGCTGGAGCCATGTCCGACTCCAAACCAGTTACAAGTGGCATCCCACAAGGCTCAGTCCTGGGACCTCTCTTGTTTGGTATATATTTCTCAGAGGTACAGGCCAACACGGAAGGACTGTGGCTGACCAAGTTTGCAGATGACTGCAGACTGGGCGCCATAATCGACACTCCAGCCGACACAAGCATCCTCCAAAAGGGCCTCATAGAAACAGACAACTGGTGCCAGAACCATGGCCTCAAGCTAAACACCAAAAAGTGTATAGTCATCCCTTTTGGCAAAAACAAAGTGCCCACAAATTACCACATAGATGGTAGTCCATTAAGTACAGAAGAAGTAATTAGGGACCTGGGGACCCAAGTTGATAGCAATCTCTCATTTGACAACCACATGGCCAAAGTGGTTAGAAAAACATTTTATATAGCCCACCTAATCATGAAGGGATTCATATCTAGATCAGGGGAGGTCATCGTGCCTCTTTACCCATCCCTCAACAGGCCCATAATTGAGTACAATGCCCCTTTTGGGATGTACCTTACCAGACACCTGCAGCAACTGGAAAGACCCCAAAAGTACCTCACCAAGAGGATCAAAGGACTCAAACAGATGCCATATGCTGCCCGGTTAAAGAAACTCCAGCTCTACTCAGAGGCATACCGCCTGCTCAGAGGCGATCTGGGCCTGATGTATAAAGCCATGTCCAACCCGGAATTAATGGACATGCTGCACCTCAGAAAATCCAAATCCCATCGTGCTACGCGCTCGAGAGACTTGAACCTCAGCACTGAAATAAATAGAACATGCTGGAGGGACAGATTCATAACCCAGAGGCTCCCTTCACTCTGGAATAAAATCCCAATTCAGGTTAGGCAGAGTCCCTCATTGACTCTCTTCAAGAGGAATCTTGATGAGTGAATGGGAGATTGTAGGTTTACCCCGGGTATCACTTCTGTGTCACTGTTAGACAGAGGCACAGTATACTAACCTCGAAAATGGGCATAGCAAAATTATTTTAAAATGGGTGGCGAAAGCCAAATACACTCTGGCTAGGCTTATAAATGCCCTAGGGCAGATAGCCTAGTATGAACCTATGAACCTATGAACCTATTAAGGAAGAGTAAGACAGATCAAATGGGTAGGGGATTCATGGTGGTGATCAAGCCTGACAGGAATCCTAGCCTTTGCCCAGTAACATGGGCCAAAGAATTCAAGATGAGGTGGATGGGGAGTGTAGATGAGTTAGTTTTTTGTTCGGTGGATGGAAAGGTAGTTTCGAGTAGTATTTATAGGTTTTGTTAGGAGATTTTTACAACGCATGGGATTTCCTGCAGATAGGTTTGAAGCTCACTCTTTTAGAATCGGCAGGACCTCAGATTTAGCTAGAGAGGCTAGTTCAATTGAAGTTATTATGAAATTGGGGAGGTGGTCTTCAAATGCATTTTTATCATATATGAGATAATCGTTGTCTTGATTAATAACCTTCTTTTCTTTTTTTTATTTTTTAGGGAAGCATATCATCATTTTGGGGCATTTTTATATCCACTGGGTGTAGAAATGTGCTTTAGTCAGGGAAGATGGAAGAAATTTGGGTTTATCACATTTAAGGTGGTCAGTTTCTTGGCATGGGGTTAGGGGTATTCGGTGGGATAGGTTGCTGCCTGAATTTGAGAAGGTTACATTGAAGGTAGGGTATCCTGGCATATTAGTAATTCATTTGGGGGGCAATGATTTGGGCATTCTTTCTAAGAAGCGTTTAGTGGATATTATCCTACAGGACTCATTGAGGTTACAGACATTGTATCCACGTATGGAAATTGCTTCGTCAGAGTTAATTCCTCATTTGTGTTGGAGGAACACACATAGTTATAGGGCGATTGAAAAGGCCAGGAGGTTCATCAATTGCAGATTGACTAGGCAGTTAAGAATTCTGGGGATGCATACCATTGATCACAGAGATTTGGGGGATGGAGAGGAGGGTTGGTATCGAACGGAAAGGGTTCATCTCAATGAGCTGTGATTGGGTCTGTTTAATCTGCATTTGAAGCTGTTTTTAGAGAGCATGGTTGAGGCTAGGGATTAGGAGGGGGAACAGCCTGGGGACCAGGCTGGTGGCAGAGAAGATGGACAGGATTGCCCTCTCCTGTTCCCCCTCTAAGGAAGGTGGTTATTCATTGGTTAATGGTTGTTTGGTCAGGTGGTGAGCAGGTACACTGCCTATTAATTGTGGTGGATGAGCAGGTATGCTGCCCCAGTGGAGGAGGTATCAGGGTGAGCAGGTATGCTGCCCTGAGGTATAATCGTCCAGGGTGAGTAGTTACGCTGCCCCAGGGATTGTTGTTGATGAAGATAATTGATGTTGTTTTGTGTGCCTAAAGTTCATTATGTGATAATATTCAATAAAGGTCGTTAAATGGCGTGAGTCTATATTACCATATCGCACACTCAGAAGAGCGAATGACCTATAATCGACCCCATGTAAGCGAAAGCTTACAATGTCGAAACTTCAGAACAGAGATTATTTTCCAATCAAAAACAATCGCTGTTTCGAAACAAAAATAACAGTAAAACATTACTTAATATGGGGGGCTTCGCCCCCACACCCCCCTACTTAAATATACCAACTCCAAGATCGCACTACAGTGCCAAAAAGGCAAAGTAGCAAAAGCGGCCAAACAAATTTTTTCCCAGGGAAAGAATTCACTGAAACGCTGCTACGCTATTTTGCCTTTTCCCGCTTTACTGTTCGACAAACACACATTCGACAACTTGCTTCTGCGACGGCATAATAGGGAACCAATGGCTTTATGTGCATGGTGTAGTTTATTTATAGGGGGGAACGGGACAAATGTAGTCTGGGACAAACTAAGTTGTCCCGGGTCTCACGAGCAAAGGGTAAAGGGGGGATATAGATTAGAGATTAATGGGAGGCTTTGCCTGTAGGTTAGTTAGTGTGATGGTGGGATGAAAGAGTTAAAGGTAAAGGGATAAATTAAAGAAAGTGATGTAAGGGGAGGGAGGGACTCGTAGTAGGCTTAAGTGGTAAGGCTTAGGGGAAGTAGGTACATTTTGGCGTGAGTTGGTGGCCCTCCCACCCTCCCGTTTTGATTTGGATGGAAGAATTTTGGGTTGTTTAAGGCGGAGAAGAGAGACAGGATTGTCCTCTTCTGCTCCCCCTCTAAGGAAGGTGGTTATTCATTGGTTAATGGTTGTTTGGTCAGGAGGTGAGCAGGTACACTGCCTATTAATTGTGGTGGGTGAGCAGGTACGCTGCCCCGGTGGAGGAGGTATCAGGGTGAGCAGGTATGCTGCCCTGAGGTATAATCGTCCAGGGTGAGTAGTTATGTTGTCCTGGGAATCATTGTTGATGAAGATAATTGATGTAGTTTTGTGTGCCTGAAGTTCATTATGTGATAATATTCAATAAAGGTCATCAAATGGCTTTATGTGTATGGTGTGGTTTATTTACAGGGGGGCTGGGGCAATGAAACATAAACAGCCTTTACATTTGTTTTCACATAAAAGGAATGCATAAAGCATGTGGGGGGGGGGGGATTGAAGACTAATTTACCAACAAAGTGTAACTAACATTAAAACTGAAAAGTAGATAAAAAATGCAAGCAAAATTGCTTCAGCCTTAAAATTCTCTCTCTGTATGTTTTTGCGCCTCTTGCATATTGGGTCATGGACTCTGCTGACCCTGATGTGATGTCCACACATTGACAAGGAAGCAGGATTTCCTACAGAGTAATAAATGAGGGTAGAACATGTTATGGCTATGTAGGGCATTTTTTGGAAGCGATTCTCCTTAAAAAGAAAAGTAAGAATGCAAAATAAATGGCAGAAAGACAGCTAAGGTAAGTAACTACAGAGAAAATGCATTTTAAGAACAGATAGGCTACTTTGATTTTGACAATTTGTACATATTCTTTTAGCAGACTGGCACAGTATGTAAGAGATGTACTTATACAATCCTGGGGATTCAATAAACTCTGTCTAGGCTTAGGGCAAAGCCTACATATTTGTGTGGTAAGCAGCAGTGCTAATTACATATGCATGCCATGCACTGCATTTAAATGTAAACAAGTGTGGCTTCATGGCCAGGCAACTGTGCAAAGCAACAAAAGCACCTACAGACATGTATACCTGTTTACCTATGGGTAAACTAGGTCTGGGGATTGCAAGCAAAGCCACAGTGACTACCATGTTTTTTAATAAATCAATGTATATATTTCCAACACATTACACAAAAGTGTATACAGCACAGAGTAGTGTGGAAACCTGTGTCAGGCATACTGGTTAAAAGCTGTATAAATGATCATTAAGGATACATAGAATGCATTACAGTAGACTCCCTCTAATCCAACCTCTCTTTAACTGGCCTCCTCTTTAACCGGCTATCAAATTTCTGCTAAAGCCCTAGCACAAGACAACAGAGAAGAACAACACGTCCACCTTCTCTGGGCTAAATAATGACATATATTTTAGTGTTAGATCTCATATTCATTAGAAAAATGCTCACTAACACAAATCCTGTTATTCTAGCTGATTTATAACCTATACATGCTATTTGTATGCTTTTTCTGATTAACCAGTTATTCGTTTATACAGCAAAAGGTCTGGTCCCAACAAGACCAGATAAGAGGGAGTCTACTATATAAATAAATAGTCAGGGGAAATGTGTATATTGAAATGGGGCACACAGATGAATTGTAGGAATGAACACAGGAGAAGAGGACAGGTGAAACACTGTAATATATAGCAAATGAAGGCATATCAATGAAGACACTTGTAGCATGAATAGTAATCACATATCTACATGATACAGTATGAACTGCATGGTTATTTTATATTATGTGACTGTCACATATGGTGACATATAAATAAAATGGATACTTTGTGACATAAGCATCCTGATATGAATAACTGACAGGACATATATCAGGGATAACATATACAATAGGGATTATGTGCATATCGTGAAGCTGTGCCTGCATATGAATGTATTGTCAGCATAGGTCTCAAACAAGTGGTACACATAGTAACAGGCCCATGGACAACAGTAGACAGAAGCATGCACATGCAGGGACAATATCAAAATAATGCCACCAATAATCCCATGTCTTCCTCATAACTTGTGCCATTGTGAGTGATCATAGATTGTTCTGCAAGAGCACACTTGTACAACTTTTATGATTTATCAGCAATCACTGAGGGGAATCAAGCACACCTCCCTCAAAATTTAACATCTGACAGAGGTGTTTAGAGGGACACTGTTACACCTGTATTAGAAATAATGAGCAATGTTACACCTGTATTAGAAATAATGAGCAATCATGGCTAGTTGACAGGAGTGCATACCATTTGGTTTACTCCAGGAGATGTGCTGTCCGTATTATAATTATTGTGTGCATTTGTGTTCATATGGAAGTAATCCCCCCATGAGATTCCTTCATCTAATATGTACCCATGGCTGTGGTATCAATCCATTGTATGTGTTGATATTGTATGCATTATACCAATACCACACTTGGATTCAATTATTGTCCACAATTTGCAGTCCACCACAAGTGGAGAAAGGATGTGTAAGTCAGTTTTGATGCCTGGCACTTAAATAATGGACTGGAAAGGGCCTACCAGAGAGCCCTGAGGTATGGACCTGGTCACTGGACTCTAGATAAAAGTAACTTCACACACTATTTCTCTGTCACATATATGTTCCAGTTGTCTACCTACTTGGTGATGTAGGTGTTTATGGCCACTTCTGACAGTTTCTCTGTAATACCTGACTGATGATGTGTCACATGCCTTGTCCAGTTCAAATTTCACTGGATGATAGTGTTGTCATCATGCATGCCCCTGGTAACCCTCTTGAAGACAGTGAACAGATGTAACAGACATGGTGTAGCCTGAACAAATCAAATATGAGTTTAGTATACTGTCAGGATATTACCTGTGTCCTGTTAGAGAAGGTTCATAATGACTCCTTGGGCTACCTCACAGATGAGGAGAGTCAATGTGGGTCTACAGCTCCATACATCAGGTGATGGTCCCCATAAATCAGAAGGATGCATGTTTCTGTACACCCTTCTATGGGAACATAGCCTATCTCGAGGCTGTGTTGATGTATGGATCCAACTGTGTCTGGTTGGTGAAGTTTTAATTCAAGCTATAGACAAATTGTGATGTTGTCAGGACCCATTGCTTCTGTGTTATTAGCCACAGAGAGCACAGAAATGTATTGTCCTGCAAAAAATAATAACTGAGTAATGTTTGCATGTAGTTTTGCTGATGGCCAGTGGCAAATGTGTGGTGACATGTGAGGCAATCTGTCAGCTAGCAGGTTGTCTAGGTCCTCTTGGAAGGTACATCTGCTGACATCCACACACAGATATGTGCTTAGTTGTATCCCACTTAACATTTCATATGTATCAGAATAAATAATTTGTGACAAGATCTCATATAGCCTTGGTTATTCATCACATTTCAAACAATGTTGCTATGCACACAGACATACAGCTGTACCAATGTAACGTATTAACATTACTTGCACAATATATGCCAATATATGCTCTTCAAAGGCAAGCTGTTTAAGTGTTTGAGTGGCCTGATGTCATATCAGGGCACATTTGAGAGTAGTTGTTTGTGGCTCATGCAGGACATTTCCTGACACAAATGCTAATAGTCACACAATGGTGCTGCTGACCACCTCAATAATCTTTGGGTGTAGCAACACAGCTGCATATACAATGAATTACACAAAGTTGCAATTGCATCAGAACATGTGATACAGTGGTTGTGTGTATCACAGCATAACAACTGTGTATATGAGTCAAGACTTATGTGACCATGTTGTGATGCCCATGCCCTGGCCCAGCAATCAAGGAGCCTCAATCCTAACCACTAATACCAGACAGGGGCATCTCATATATGAGGAAAGCATAACAAATACACACAGTAAAGTGCAATTTCCCTTAAGAGCACACATAGATCACAGTCAGTCTGGGGCTGGTCGCTCCCTTGCTCTCCAGGTCCTCAATAAGACTCCCCACTGGCACAGCTATAGGGTCCAGATCTCAGCTTAGTGGGCAAGCTAAAACCTCCAGCACCCTCTATGTCCAACCAATGTTTCATGTCTCTGCCCAAGTATCTGACACACACACACACACACACACACACACACACACACACACACACACACACACACACACACACACACACACACTTTGAGAGTAGTTTATACAACCACACAGGCACTCCTGGAGAAGGCTAGCACAGGTTCTCCAGCTGTGTCCCTTTTTCCCAGACTATATGGTAGTATCAACTGCCACCACCCACTAATATTTATCAGCTACTCAAAGGCCCTTAAAAGAGTGTCCAATTATTACTGTGCAATATTATTATCCAATTGGTAGTATAGCCCAGGGCTAAAGCTATTGAAGTGGCTTTGTGCAATTTATCAAAGGCATGCAAGTACTCTAAAAGAGCTTAAATTATCTGTACAAAAACAGCCACAGTTGAAAGGGTTTAAAAATATTTGATAACAAATAGTCAAAACACAAGAAGGTACTTTTACTACACAGTGTTAGTCAAGAGTTCAGAGATCACAGAGAAATACTTAAAATAATTTAGTAGTACAGTTCTGACATCACAGAAAAGCACTTAGTCTAATCTTTCTAGTTTCTAGCTAATTCTAAGAGAAAACACAAGTCTAAGATAAACTTACATATAGAGCAAGACAGTTCTGGTGAGTTGGATGGTCAAGACAAAAATGCTTAATACTCTCTGATTCTCTTGGTTTTTAAAATCGCATTCCTGGTTCACATTACATTATTCTTCACACGTCCCTGGGTTCCCAGGCTAACAGAAACTACATTTACATTCTTCACCTCTGGGCAGAAACCAGAGCAATAAAGGACATTTATGCATGCAAATTCTGTCCATTAACTCTAGCCTTAAAACAATAGGCAGGATGCCTCACTCTAGACTTACTGGCTCTGAGTTTTAACATCAAAGGGTCACAACATGCTTTACTTGGTCAGCAGAGTGCACTGTTGTTACATTTTTTCCAGTTCCACATGTAACACTATTATTACCATTTAAGACAACAAGCCTGTGGTTTACATTAATATTTACAGATGACAGAATTATCTCCAAAATTCTATCTGGTTAGGCTGGCAGCCTTCACCTATCTTCACCCAATCTTCACATATCTCCCACCCGGAGAAGTCAAGCTAGTTTTTCAAGTGACCCTTGAGAAATGCTGCTTGAGGGAGTTAGGTCTATCTGAATGTACCTTACCCCATTCCTGTCTTGAGAGCCCATCTGCATTGGCATTGCTAATCCCACTGCGGTGCTGCATGGACATATCATATGCTTGCAACCCCAAGCTCCATCTTTGCAACTTGGTATTTTGCTGGCTGACTCTGTTTAACCATGTTAGGGGGTTATGATCTGTCATAACTGTGAATTTCCTTCCATACAGATAAGGCTGAAGTTTCTGCCATGCTCACACTATGGCTATACATTCCTTTTCTACAGCTGCATAGCATTCTTCCCTGGGTTGGAGCCTATGACTGAGATACACCACTGGGTGCTCTTCTCCCTCTGAAGAAATCTGGCTAAGTACAGCCCGCACCCCATAGTTCAAAGCATCCACCTGCACAACAAATTATTTGCTGTAATCTGGACTGGCTAACACAGGGGGTCCTCCCAAAGCTTCATTAAGCTTCTGGAATGCCTGCTCACATGCTGGGGTGCACACTACCTTATCTGGCCTGTTTTTCCTTGCCAGGTCTGTGAGGAGAGCAGCTATAGTACTATAACTGGGACGAACTTTCTGTAGTACGCTGCTCTCCCTAAAACATGCCCTCACCTGCTTTTTAGTAGCAGGTGCAGACCATGCCTGAATAGCTTCCACTTTGGCAGGCTCTGACCTTATCTTACCACTCCCCAGTCCATGTCCTAGGTAGGAGACCTCTGCCATACACACCTGACATTTGCTCGGTTTAATGGTCAACTCTGCCCTCTATAAGTCTGCCCAGCATCTCTCTGGTATGTTGAAGGTGCTCTGGCCAGTAATGGCTGTAGAAGGCAATATCATCTAGGTAAGCAAGGGCAAACCCTCATGCTCCTGCTAGGATATGATCTACTAGCCTCTGGAAAGTTGCTGGGGCATTCTTCATCCCAAAGGGCATCTTTGTGAACTCATACAAGCCAAAAGGAGTCACAAAGGCTGACTTTTCTCTAGAACTGGGAGTCAAGGGCACCTGCCAGTAACCCTTGGTAAGATCAATTGTTGTAAGATACTTAGCCCCACCCAGTTTCTCTAGGGTCTCATCTGTCCTAGGCATGGGTTAAGCATCGGACTCTATGTGACTATTTAATTTCCTGTAGTCCACACAGAACCTGGTGCTGCCATCCTTCTTTGGCACCAGCACCATTGGGGAGGCCCAGGGACTGTTGGACTCTTGAATCACCCCTAGTTCCAACATCTCCTGTACCTCCTCCATCAGAGTCTGTTTGACTCCCTCAGACACTCTGTAAGGGGCCTACCCAATAGGCCTTTGGGGTCCTGTTTCAATCTTGTGCTCCCTGGTTTCCCAGTGAACATGTCCCCAAATTCCTGTAACACTGCTCAGATTTCTCAAACCTGGGTAGGAGATAGCTACTGGGACATTGCTACCCCTTCCACTGAGGTGGCAGCCCAAGCCTTACTGATGAGATCAGTCCCCAGATCTCCCTCAGACTCCTCCTGCAATCCACTGCAAATGCTCATCAAATGAGCCTCCCTATCATGATAAGGTTTCATCATGTTAACATTGTACAATTTGTGCCCCTGCCTTCTGCCTAGCAGTTCCACCATGTAATTAACATCACTTGCCTTTCTTACCATCTTGTAGGATCCCAAGCTGCTTGCAGCTTGTTGTGTCTGACAGGAATGAGAAACATTACCTGCTGCCCCACACAATACTCTCTAGCTCGAGCATTCCTGTCATACCACACCTTTTTCTGTTTTTGGGCTTCTGCCAGGTTCTCCTGGGCCAAGCCGATGAGTTCCCTGAGCCTTGCCCTGAGGTTCAGGACATATGCCACAACAGACTCCTTGTGAGACTCGCACTCACCTTCCCACTCATCTCAAATTAAATCTAGAGGTCCCCTCGCCCTATGACATACAGCAACGCGAAGCATGAAAAACCTGTGGATTCCTGGAGAACCTCTCTGTTAGCAAACAACAGATGGGGCAAATATTTGTCCAACCCCTTTTAAACTGATCTGCAAATACCCATAGCATGGACTTTATTGCAGAGTTTAACATCTCAACAAGACCATTAGTCTGGGGATGGCAGGGGGTGTACTTCATGTGCATCACCCCACAGGTCTTCCATAGACAAGCCAGCAGGTCTGACATGAAACTGGCAACTCTGTTGGTCAGTATTTCTTTTGGGAAACCTACCCTGCTGAAAATCTCTAACAAAGCATTTGCCACCTTCTCTGCCTCAATGGAGGACAAAGTCACTGCCTCAGTGTATCGTGTAGCATAGTCCACTACCACTAGGATATACTTTTTCCCTGTGGAACTTGGGGTTCTCAGAGGACCCACAATATCCATAGCTACCCTCTGAAATGGCTCCTCAATCACAGGCAAAGGCATTAAAGGAGCTCTCACCTTGTCTCCTGCTTTACCTACCTTTTGGCACTGCTCACAGGTCCTACAGTACCCTGTTACATCTCTGGAAATTCCCGTCCAATAGAAGTTCTGCATAATACACCACTTTGTACATGTTATGCCCATATAACCTGCAAAGGGAATATCATGGGCTATGGCTAGAAGTGCCAGATGGTAGGCTCTAGCACTACCAACTGCTGTACTCTCTCACCTTCTAGCCCTCCATCAGGGGTCCACTCTCTGTACAGTAACCCTTTGTCCCAGTATACAGATCCCCCCTTTCTTTGAGAATCAGGTACCTCCATTGCTACCTGCCTCAGGCCTTGCAATGTAGGGTCTGAGAACTGAGTCTATCTCAACTCTCTCCTTGTAACCCTTAGCAACTCCCCTTTCACAGGAAGTCTGGCACCCTATGACAGTGGTGCCTCACTGTCAGCCTGGGTACTACTACTCACTTCTACCTTTGCAGTCACTCTGTCCAAGGGGCCATCAGTACCCCCAAGCAGCTGTGGCTCACCTTTAGTCTCACTGCTACCGGGTAGCTCCCTCCCTGAAGTAACCACCTCACCAGTGCAGGCTGCAAGTATGCAATCTGTCTGGGTCTCCCCCAGGCTACCAAACCCACATGCTTGTCTCCTAGTCTGACTGCATGTAACTGCACAAACACATGGTACTGCCTCATCCAAATCCTTCGCTATCAGGACATCTGCAGGATGGTAGTTTGGTACCCTTGTTATCTCAAGACTATCTACTATTGGCAATTTGTCTTTCCCACTTACTGGCTGCCTCAACTTTTGTTCCCCACCTTGCCTCTGTGGACACCTGTATGCCACATGGCCCCACTGGTTGCATTCAGAACATTTAACCCTAGCGCCAGGATGTGTACCTGGACTAGTGGCTTCCCCTGCTACTGGCAGATTCTGTTGGGGCAGTCTATGCTGCCCACCATGGATTTCTTTAGACCCATGAGCAGTACTGGGGGTCCTTTTCCTATGCAGGGCTGCCCTGCTTGCCAGGTATAGGTTTCCCTTCTTCCCCAACTCATCTGAAGTAGCACATTGTCTATCAGCTAACCAGATCCTCATGTCCCCAGGCAAAGTGCTAAGGGCTTGTTCCCTCACCAAAAGGTCTGCCAGCCCTTCAAAAGTGATGACCTGACATCCACTCTCCCACCTATGGAAAAAAGTGCACAGTTCAGCAACATATTCACACACACTTTCATCTGTCTTGCGTCTATGCTCACAAAACTTTTTCCTATACGTTTCAGATGTTAGCTTAAACAATTCTAACAAGTGATTTTTAACAGCAGTATAATCAAAACATGCAACATCAGACATTTTTGACAAAACAGTTACAGCTTTAACATGGAGTAAGGGGGTCAGGAACCGTACCCATTGCCTTTAGTCAACACCATACTGTTTGCATACCCTCTCAAACATATGAATGAAACTATCAAAATTATCCCCCTCTTTAAATTGTGGAAGAAATTTACTGACCTTTTCTGTTTTTGGGGTCCAGTTACTCCCTTCTCCATTACCTCCATGGCATAGCAGTTTCTCATTCTCCTCAGTCTGCAAGCATTGCAGCTTCTCCTTGTCCTCACTCTCTAAACACCTTACTCACTCAGCTGCTTCTAGTTCCAAATGCCTGGCCTTCAACTCAAGTCTCTTTAGCTACAGATGGATTTTTAAGTACTCTGCAGAAAGGTTGAGCTGTCCATTATCTGAGGGTATTATATCTCCACTGCCAGTCTGATTGTCCTCCTGGTTGCTGTTTTCTGATACAGCTGTAACCAAGGCTGCAATCAGGTCTGCCTTAGTCAGGTTTCCATGCACCAGTCCCCTAGACTGGCACATCTCTGCCAGCTGTCTCCTTGTCAGCTTTCCATACTCCTCTGCTCACATGCTGCCTGCTCACCCTGACTAAATAAGCTAACAAAAGAAATAAAACAATTGTGATCTGAACTCTGAGTATTCCCTGTGTGGCTGATTTAGAGTACAAAACACCTTCAGAGCTCACTGTACATGAGCTACAGGAATTCACTCTACCAACACCACTACAAGCCAATTAGTATTTGCCAACCAATTAATATGTGGTGTGGATATCCCACCACTGCCAAGCAATTAATATGTGACGCCCGTGTCTTGGCCCAGCAATCAAGGAGCCTCAATCCTCACCACTAACTCCAGTGAGGGGCGTCTCATGTAGGAGGAAAGGATAACAAATACACACAGTAAAGTGAAATTTCCCTTAAGAGCACACAGAGATCACAGTCAGTCTGGGGCTGGTCACTCCCTTGCTCTCCAGGTCCCTAATAAGACTCCCAACTTGCACAGCTATAGGGCCCAGATCCCAGCCTAGTGGGCAAGCTAAAACCTCCAGCACCCTCTCTGTCCAACCAGTAGTTCATGTCCCTGTCCAGGTAGCTGACACACACACACACACACACACACACACACACACACACACACACACACACACACACACACACACACACACACACACAGACACACACACACACATGTTTAGAAGAGTTTATACAACCACACAGAAACTCCTGGGGAAGGCTGGCACAGGTTCTCCAGCTGTGCCCTTTTCCCAGACTATATGGTAGTACCAGCTGCCACCACCCACTAATATTTATCAGCTACTCAAAGGCCCTTAAAAGGGTGTCCAATTATTACGGTGCAGTATTATTATCCAATTGGTCATATAGCTCAGGGCTAAAGCTATTGAAGTGGCTTTGTATAATTTACCAAAGGCATGCAAGTACTCTAAAGAGCTTAAATTATCTCTACAAAAACAGCCACAGTTGAAAGGGTTTAAAAATATTTAATAACAAATAGTCAAAACACAAGACAATACTTTTACTACACAGTGCTAGTCAAGAGTTAAGAGATCACAGAGAAATACTTAAAATAATTTAGTAGTACAGTTCTGACATCACAGAAAAACACTTAGTCTAATCTTTCTAGTTTCTAGCTATTTCTAAGAGAAAACACAAGTCTAAGATAAACTTACATATAGAGCAAGACAGTGCTGGTGAGTTGGATGGTCAAGTCAAAAATGCTTAATGTCTGATGCTCTCTGTTTTTAAAATCACATTCCTGGTTCACATTACATCATTCTTCACACTTCTCTGGGTTCCCAGGCTAACAGAAACTACATTTACATTATTCACCTCTGGGCAGAAATCAGAGCAATAAAGGACATTTATGCATGCAAATTCTGGCCATTAATTCTGGCCTTAAAACAATAGGCAGGATGACTCACTCTAGACTTACTGCTTCCGAGTTTTAACATCAAAGGGTCACAACATGCTTTACTTGGTCAGTAGAGTGCACTGTTGTTACATTTTTTCCAGTTCCACATATAACACTATTTTTACAATTTAAGACAACAAGCCTGTGGTTTACATTAATATTTACAGATGACAGAATTATCTCCAAAATTCTATCTGTCTAGGCTGGCAGCCTTCACCTGTCTTCACCCAATCTTCACACATGTAGTCAATATGAATTGATACTGATGTCAGTCACAGAACATTTAATGATGGTGTATAGACAAAGGTACAATTGTGCCATGTTGCAAGTGTCACTGTGATGGCAGAATGTGAACTGTGTAGAAAGTTGGTCTGCTCCACTACAAAAACACATAAATACTCCACAATATACATAACAAGTGTATTATACCATGTCAACAGTTCTCATGAGGCATATTGCTACATAGCAGTTATAGAAGGAAAATGTACTGCAATGTCATCAATGACCATAAATTCATAGCTGACATCACAGATTGTAAGACCCTTTTGTAGATATACTGTACATCCACACCTCAATATAGCACATGTCAGTGACAGCAACATTGACATGTCAACCATTCACAGAATCATAGGATATTATTTGGCTAATGGCCAACATCACATGAAATCCTACCCATTATTATACCTTGTAAAAAAGTCAGTACAGAAAGCCTATTATGCATATGCGTATACTTGTTTGATTGTATTACATCCTGCCACTGTCCATAGGGACACTTGCACCACAACATGACAGAATTAGCAATCACACATGCAATGATTTTGAGATGGCTTGCAGCGGCTCAAGGAAGGACTCTGCTTCATGATGTGTGTATGTATTTTTGACATGATGACAGCCTCCACTCCGCTGCAGGAAGGATCTCATGAGGCCAGTAGAAAAAGGAGGTTGGTGGATGCACGGGGGCTACATGAAAGATTTTCTAAGTGGTAGTGCAATGAAAAATGATTCCAAAGAAAATATAATGCCCAAAACTTACCACCAACCACACACACACACACACACACAAAACAGTATACTAGGCCTGATTTGAATATTACACCTGTGTAGGTGGAGAATATGAATGCCATGGAATGTCACAGTAACACCACTACAATTATCTTACAGTAACACTGCCACATTGCACTTTATATAATATGATAGCATCACTGTATGCTGAGGAGAACATGTTGGTAGGAGTGTAGGACATGGATGTGGAGTTACATCCCTGAGTAAAATTGTCTCAAAAGTGATAGATTTATGTAGATACATAAGTCACCTGCTGTCAGATTAGAACCCCAATATGTAGAGGTAAACTAGTTTGCAAACACAGCAGTTAATGTTACTGCCACAGCACAGATTTATCATAAATGCTGTCAGAGTGCATTTATACAGGATTACATCATCACTGTATGCTACAATGAGATTTTCAGAATAGGGTCTGACATAGCTATGAACTCATATATCATTCTAAAATTGTCACTATAGTGATTGTTAACTACACACACAGTTGACTATAGTGAGAATCGAACCTCTAATTACCTGTTTACACAGCATAGTTTGTAACACAAATGCCACAGCAGAAGTTTGGCTTTTATAGTGTCTGACAACACTTTATAGCTGATGACATCAGCAGTGTCTGTTGAGAAGAAGATGATAATAGCAGCTTCCCACATATTGGTGTAAAATGTTCTTAAATGTCAAACAAGAGAACACACATGCTTACCAATTGACCTCAGTGAGAACAGAACCCCTACTTAAATATTTCCACTGACTAGAGATTGTAGTATTTAATGCAAGCACACTTTATAGCTGATGATATCAACAGTGTATGGTGAGAAGAAAATGGTAATAGCAGCATCTCACCTGCTGGTGTAAAATGTTCTCTCAAATGTCAACCAACTCAACACACACAGACATACTAATTTACAGCAGTGAGAATAGAAAGACTACCTACTTATTTATACAGCAAAGTACCTAACACTCATGCCATGGAACAAGTCTGACTTTTACACTGCTGCAGGACACTTCAAGGTGGATGAGATCACCATTGGATGTTTAAGCATTGATGTTGCAAGGCCTGAATTACATAGATACTGTATGTAGGCATGTACAACTTTCAAAATAATGGTAGTCTTTGTAATGATGACTGAAGGATATGTAGTTATGCTCTTTTGACTAGACCTACAGACAGACACACACACACAGATGTGCAAGCGCGTGCGCATGCGCGCGCGCACACACACACACACACACACAAACATGCACATGCACACGCACATGCGCAGACACACACACACACACACACACACACACACACACACACACACACACACACACACATACACACCAGTTGACTGTAGTGAAATTAGAACCCCTATCTAAGTATATACACCAACTGCAGAACTCAGTATTTTAATGCAAACACCACAGCAAAAGCCTGTTTGATGTAATGTTGCAGGACAATTTATAGTGGAATACATCAGCATTAAATGCTTGGGAGAAGACATTAAGAGGCCTGAATGAATTGGCTGTGTAGGCAAAATATTGGTACTCCATGGCACTGTGGTGATGACTGTGGCATACACAGTTATGTTTTTCTGACTAAACAGACAGACATACACCAGTTGACTGCAGTGAGATTAGAACCCTTAACTAAGTGTACATACTAAAAAATATGTACTTAATGCAAGCACAATGGCACAAGTTTTACTTTTATAAGGCTACAGGACAAGTCATTGTGAATGACATCATCATTGGATTTTTGAGAGAAAATGTTGGGAGGCCTGTATGAAATGAATGTGTAGCCATGAACAACTGTCACAATATTAAAGATCTGCATGTTACCAGATTGATGAGTGTGCAGAGTGTAGCATTTGCTCTTGTGTTTCCAATCTGCAAGCATACCTTAAAAATACAGCTTTGCAAACTATGTGTAAACAGCTGACCACATTACTACAAGTACTGGAAAATCTGAATGTGTATTGTCAGTATAAAGATGTGCATGGTATATAAGAAAGCATTTGGTTATTTATTTCTGTAGTGTAGTTGATATAGTTGTGAACAAGTACTGAGATATTAACTCTGAAGTGCATGGGTGGAGGTAACAGATTGCTGCAGTGTAAATATGTGTTCTTTTCTTAAAAAAGTGCCTTCCCTTTTAGTTTTTACATGTACATTCATGGGATGAAGACTAAAAGTAAAGTAAACATAAGTAATATGTGCAACTGTGCACTTTCCATAGTGTACCACTGAGCAGCTGGTTTGTATGATTGATGGCAAAGTGTTAGTGCATGCAAGATACACATTTCTACTGCTTTCCCTGTTTGCACATAGTTAAGCAGTGAGCAAACATGAGTCCTTTTGCTAAAATGATGAGATTCCTGAGTGTAAAAAATACACCTGCTACTTAACTGACTCTGTGGCAGCAGATGCAAATGCATTAACACATTTCGTTTGGAGCCCAGATGATACAGGGTTCCAATCCAGGTGTATCTAATCCTTTTTAATATGTTCTGATAATGCAGTGAAATAATTGTTTATACTACATTCACTGTGTGTTACCTCAGTGCAGCATGTAAGTGGCATTGCACAGAGGTAACTGCACCATTAAAGAGCCATTCACTGTCACTTGGCATTGGTGCACAATGCCAAACTCTGCTCAAACACAGAGGACAAAAAGTGAAGAGCTTCATTGCATTTTTTTTACTTATGTATGTGTTGTCTGTGAATCTCTTTTTTGACCAGATTAAAAGTGTTAAAATGGGGTAGATAGAATAGTGGTTAAATGGGTGCCAAGCAAAGGGAAGAACAAAGGGAAAGCAATATAGGAATGTGCAGCAGGGAGGTAAAAAAGAAGTATAGCTATCCACTTCTTCAACAGTGTAACATGAAAATATGTACAGAATATTTGCTGAATTTGGACTGTTAACCACAACAAAGAGGGGTGACAACAATGCAAGAGGAATGTTGGGTAAGGGGCATAGGTAGTTCTGGGTCAGGTAAGTAGGACGGGGGAGGAAACAGATGCAAACCAACAGAACAAACAAGACAATACAAAAAGCATGACAGGTTGGGGTCACCATGATTGGGGTAAGGGAGGGGAATGACAGATGGCTATGCCCCTCAAACATGGGGACAGTGACAACCTAGCCCTCACTCATAGGATTGTCATCACTGTCCCCTTACTCTGCTGAATGTTGGAGTGTTTGATGTCTTCTACTATGGACCATGGGTGGGAGCAGTCTTTTCAACTGGCATAGGCATGCACCAATGGTGCTGTGCATGACTCTGTGCACCAACGCTGACATCTCCTGGTGGGTGATAAAATCCTCACCTCCACCTCCCCTCCCAGAGGGTACCACAGCACCAGCTGCTGGGGTAGTGCTACTTGATGTGAAATGCCCAGATAGTGCAGGGGCAGCAGAGTCAGTACTGCCAATTTGGGTCTGAAATATGCTGTGTCAGCACAGGAACAGGTAGAGTGGGGGCAGGCTGAGCCATTGGGTTTGGCTTACTTCCCTGTGCTGTAAAACATTTTGTGACTTTTCAGAGATGGATGACAAGGAAACATTTTGATGACATAGAAAAAAATGAGAGGTAAGGGTTAGGGTGAGGAGGAAAGATAAAATTAGTACTATCATATGTGACATACAATGCATTATCACAATAATAAAGTATTGTATCTCAACTTTTACATTTAAGTGTACTTCTTAATAACTACAAACTATAAGTAAGGTTTTCTGAAAGTAATCTTTGCAATGTGGACCAAACATAGTATTCCTCTGTGGAAAAGGTTATTGGGTCAACAAAATTCAATTGTAAAATATGCATAAAGACCAAACTAACCATGTCAGCAGAGTAAAATAAAATAAAAATATAGCACTTTATTCAGGTAAGCACTTTCATGAGAGCACTTCTTCAGACCAAGTAAAAACAGTAATTAAAACAGCTGCTTAAATAATTGCATCACCATGATAATTAAAATCAAACGACTAAACAAATAACGTAATTTAAACAAATTACGTGCTTTAAGAACTGGTCTTAAAGGAACTTTACCATTAAGACCGGAGGATCTATCAGATTACAGTCTGATAATCCATTGGATTTCATGCTGTTCTGTGACATTTCTAATTTCCCCAAGGCATTCACTTGCATATAAACATTCTAATACCCTGAACTTAAAGAGATGAGTAGAGACAGTTTCTTGTACATAATTAGCCGGGGCATTCCTCAAGTCTAACTTCCTAATGGCTGTGATTTGTTTCCTAATTCTCTCTCTTAACATTATATTTGTTTTTCCTACATAGAAAGAGGGACAAACTTCACAGCATGCTATATATATATATATATATATATATATATATATATATATATATATATATATATATATCACATTCTGAGTTGAGCAATCAGCTCTGACTCTAATCATACAGTCTTAATCTATAACTGGATGTTTAAAGCAAGTGGTCTTGTCTATCAAAAAATAATAATTACATTTACCACAAGGTATCATACCCCTTCCTCTAATTCTTCTAGTATCCCTGCTACTACCATAACATAATAGTCTTTTCAAGGACTTTTTATTCTTAAATGAGAATAGTGGATAGTCCCCTACAATCCTACCATTCCTGTCATCAGATAGTAACACAGACCAATTCTTCTTCATAATGTCACAAAATACATTCACATTGTTAGTATAGTGTAAAGTAAAATGAACTCTTGAGGTAGTGGGATTCCTCATAGCATTGTTACTATCCTGACAATAGGGAAGAGCACGTCCGATCCTTCGTTTCCTAGTACCAGTGACCATGTCCTCTACTTCTCTATCTCTATACCCCCTTTCACTGAATTATTGTTGAAGCATATTCAAATTTGATTCAAAAATAGTATCTACATTACTTATTCTAAAAATTCTCATCCCGTGACCTCTTAAGAGTTCCAAAAGACTCTAGAGGAATGCATACTATCTCTCCTCAAAGTTATGTAGGTATAGCACGGTTTCCTATATAACCTAGTATTAAAAGTACCATCTCCAGATCTATAAATTTCAACATCTAAAAATCTATGGCTTCCAAAGAACTTTTATATGTAAACCTCAAAAAACAGGATGTATTATGTAAATAATCAATAAATTCCTGGATGGCATCACCCGGTCCCTTCCATAACAAAAATGATGTCATTCATGAATTTTTTAAAAAATCTAATATGTCATGTAAACCTATCCCTATTCAAAACAAAAGTGCCTTCCCAGTAAGCCATAACTAAATTGGCATAACTACTGGCATAGTGCATGCCCATGGCTACACCCTGCCTCAGATAATAGTAACCACCTTCAAACAAGAAAACATTATTTTCTAAAATTAAGTTAATTAATGAGCAAATCAAATCAATTTTCCTATCACTAAAACAACTGTATTTTTCCAAGAAAGAACATATGAAAGTAAGGCTTGCATAATTTGGAATTCTTGTTAAGAGTGATTGTACATCTAAGGTAATAAGGAAACTAAGTTCAAAACCATTATTGCATTGACACAAGTAAACTAGTCTTGTAAGAACTGTGTTGTATCCCTCAAAATAATCTTAGATGAATCCACTAAATTCCTTAATTCTTTTTCCACATATATCGAGTAGGGTTCTGTTAACCGCCACCCCCTACCCGAAATAATTGGTCTCATAGGCAGTCTATTCATGTTTTTATGTAATTTTGGTAACACATATAACATGTGCACAATAGGCATGTTGACTCTAAAATAATGAAATAAATCCAAAGTAATCATATTGCCAGTTAAATAATCTTTCAATGTCTTGTGTATAGAAACAGTTAAAAAATCTAAATTGAGAATGGCAGTCACCTCATAAACATGTTCATCAACCAACATCTCATACATTAACTCCAGATAAAAGTTCCTGTCCATGACAACTAGAGAGCCACCTTTATCTGTTGGATGAAAGGTCAGATTCTCATCTACTTGTAGCTCAGAAAGACCTTTCCATTCAATATCTCACAGATCAGATACATTATTAAATGCAGCTCTAATGTCATTCTCACACTTCTGACAAAATAACTCCAACACCGGTCCGGATCCAATACTGGCATAAAAGTACTTGTTTTTTTTATAAATATACATATCAGTATTCAATGGAAAAAAGTCTTTAACATGACACTGTGAGAAAAAAGTTTCAAGTCTAAAATGATGTCAGTTAATAACATGTCCGTAGCTGGAATATATTAAGTCCTTTCTGAAGCAAAGATATCTGTGCATTTGTTAAAGCTTTGGAAGATAAATTAAAAATTAAATGTCTGCCTGACACTGCCACATCTTCTTTATTATTTGATTCATCCCAGAATCTAGTCTCAAATGTTGTAGGTGCCATTTCCTTGCTCAACTTCAAGAACATCTGCGTCCCGGTGAATCCATCTTCCTGATTGGCAACTGAAGTGATGGAAAAACCGAAGCGGGCTCTCTCTGTAAACCCATCTTCCTGAGAGCAACAGGTTGATTCTGATTGAAGGATATAGTGGGTGTGTCAATAGTAACTTCAGGATTGGTTTGTACCACAGAACCATCATTACCAACTGTAGAAGCAGATATGGTATTCTTAATCATATCATTATTACATACAGAAGTATGATTAGATTTCAGAATTTCAGGAATACCAGACTTCTGTGAATGATCTGAAGTTCTGGGCCATGAAAAAACATGGCCATTTTTAAAATCAAATAAATCCCTGTCTAGCTTCTTTTTCTTAAGTTCCATTAAACACCTCTCATAGGCAGTTATACTGTCTATAACTTTATCCATGACATTCTTATAAACTTCAGTAGGGACTAAGTCTTGTATAAGCTGTTGTCACCTGCATACGTCTTTAAGTATGTAGTGGTCTATGGGTTCAATGTGATTAATTAACAACTTAATGTAACTGAAACTTAACTCAAGATTCAGTTTCTGCCAATCTTTTAGCAGTTCAGCATACGTATCGCCATACATGGGCATTTTTAGTACCCAAAGCCCTCTGGGTACAACTCTGTGGTAAATACAGATTTCCAAATGAAGCATTTCAATTTAAATAAATCATTTTTGAGCACTCTGACTTTATTATGAAATAATTCCTTATCAAAATCACTCACTTCAGTCTCAGCAATGTTGAAATCCAAACCATGTGTTAGCAGTGGATTCTGGTTCAGCCGAACTAGCTTATCAACTTGATCCAGTCTCAAATGTCCATTTGCAGGAGTGTAATCCAATTCGATATCATGTCCCTCTGCCATGGTCCACAGGTATATCAACAAGCAAATAAGAACCAAACATATGATAAAGTGTTCCAATGTGGAAAAGGTTACTGAGTCAACAAAATTCAGGTGTAAAATATGTATAAAGACCAAACCAACCATGGCAGCAGAGTAAAACAAAATAACAATACAGAACTTTATTTTAAGTTATAATTTTGATAGTAAAAGACCATCCACACTTCTTCCAGCAGACATGTCCAACAAGGGAAAACAACAATAATTAAGAATGATTTCCTGCTAATGCTATCACATTTACTGGTAGTGTGCAAACTGAACAACAATGCCATCTGAGTTTGAGTGATGTTACATGGAGAGCAACAGTGCAAAACAGAGAGGAAAGCAGATTTTGAAACCGGAAGGTTAACCTGACACTTGGCATTAGTTTGACGGTTGTTTGCTGCTGTAACTGATAGGTGGTTTAATTTTGCAGACATCTACTGGGGGAATATATTTTATGACCTGACACATTTTTATGTGGTTTTACACACTAGTAAAATTAATTTTTACAATGTGAGATTCAAACCTATACATAAGGGTCAAATCATTTTCTTCCACAGTGGTGATGTTTTATCCTTGCCACCAAGGAAGTGCTTCTCAGAAATGCTCATTATTTACAGATAAATGCACGACAGACTATGGAGTTAAATATGTAGTTGTTTAACCTGACAAGGTCCTGGTTTATACATCATTGTGTGTATGACTATTATTAAAGTCTGAAGACGATCCAAGGCCAGAGAGCACAATTATGATTACTGAAACATATTAGTCAGTATACTCTCACTCACACAAAAAATTCTTATCAGTTTGTTAAAATTAAGTGTAAAACCCATAAAATTGGGAGTGTGTAATCATGTTTAAGTGAATTTTAATATAAAGTAACATTAAACAACAGTAAAAATATTTGGAATTTGCTGTATTAGAACCCAGGATCATTTGTATTGCAGCCCTACACTTACACCTTCTGCCACAGGAATAGTTAAAAACCAATTGATATTTTCATATTCATTATTAACATGTGTGTGTGTTAACTGCCAAGTAATACTGCTTAGCATGTTTGTGTGGCACCAAACATACTTGATAGAATGTATCCATTTTGAAATTGTCTACTGTCTGCTTCCTCTTTGCAGGTATTCTACACTTGCAGGTTTTGGGGAAAGTTGCTAACTGCCACGCAATCCCACTGCAGGTTTGCAAGATGGAAAGCAAAAGATGTAACAATGTATCCTTTTTGAAATATAGAATATTTGCATCCTGTCTGCAGGTGTTCTGGCTGCTTCATGTGTGGGCCATTAGTCCAGGTATGTGTGAAGTTAAGCGATGTGCAGACATGAGAAACAAATCTAAACTTGTTTTATCTGTGTGAGCAGTGTTTCTTAGGTTTTATCCTTAAAGGACAGATGTGGGACTTGAACTGTGATCTACAGGTAGTATATACTGCATGAATCACCATGTTTAGCAGATATCTGACACACACACATGATACACAGGTGTAGTTTATGTATAAATTATCATAGAAGTGCATTACATAACATTTATTCTATTTATCTGTTTCCTGTGTTTGAGATAAGCCACTCAATGCACAAATACTGGCATTAAAAATATATATCAAATAAACAACATTACAAAATAAATGTTAGTACACCAGTCAGGATTTGAACTCTCACATCAATGAACCTACAAAACACAGTAAGAGTACCTTGTCCCTCTTTGCCACAGAAACTGTTTTACAGCATGAATGAAATTCATTGTGCATACAAGCAAATCCCAAATTAACTACAATATTAACAAGACTTTTACATGATGCTGCGGTGGTACGGCGGTAGCGTTGTTACCTCACAGCAAGAGGTTCCCCCTATTCGATTCTCGGCTGGGCTTGGGAGTGCCTTCTGTGTGGAGTCTGCGTGTCCACCCCCCGCGGTTGGGTAATGTTCGAAAGACATGCGTGCGTAAATGGGCGTGCCTTCATTGAAGGTTGGGCGTCGAGCTGGCACCTCGGCATTTCGTAAAAATCTACTGCCAATCGTTAGTGGACCGGAGTTCTGCTGTGGCGACCCCTTACCGGGAAAAGCCGAAAGACAAATAACAACATTAACAAGACTTGTACACATCTTAGTTGTTTGTACCCATGTGTTAATTACAGATGCAGTGTAATAAATAATTTGCAGAAATGCAGCTCTGTCTTATGCTTGCATGTTGTTCATTCTTCCCTTATCTGAACAGCAATCTGAGACATGCATTATTTAAGGCATTTTGCATCATTGTCCTTAAAATGTGTGGGAATATTAAATGGCAATAATATACAGTTGTCATCAAATGCAGGACAGGTTGGATATTATTAAGCAGAAACTGTGAAAGGTGTGCTGATTACTTACATTTAAAACCTTGATACAATTACTGTACACTTTGTAAGTCTAACCTGGCTGGCACACCCACTGGAGGTAAGGAAGTCTGAATTGCTGTTGTGTTTTCCTTCTTCCTATCAGTAATCATTCACAGTTGCAATCCATTAGCAACAACCAATGAGGGAATGCCTGCACTATTTTTACATCAGCTACATAGAGCCAGGAATTTGGGATTTAGCAATTCTAATGAGATCACACCTCATTTGCATCTTCACCCTGCTCATCGACCTGAATCTACAATATAAAAAGATAACCATGTAGCTAAGGAACCTGAAGGTGAGGAGACTTGTGTATGTGAATAACGCAGAAGAAGATTGCTATTACTTTGGATTTATCTGCACAGAAGACTATTGACTTTGCTAAGGTATGATTGCATTTTTCAGTTATATACTGGATTTGCTCACATGAGACTGTATGCACTTCTTAGAAGTTTATTGATAGGATAGGCATATTACTTTCTTAAATGCTAAGCCATATTAACTTTCACCACAAGTCTTAATGTTACTACTGTTTTTCTTTACACTCTTCTATTGTTATTTCAGTGAATTGTAAATGTCCCATATCATCAATGATGCATGGGTGCTAGCCTTCTAGGATGGATCATAGACACCTCTAGGTGAGTGCTAGGCACAGAGAGATGTGACTGGCAATTACATAAACATGACTGTTCTGTGGTAAATGTGCACAGATGTTTTGGGGACAGTCTGCTCGATAGCACTTATAACAATTCACTGCTGTTTTATTCCTTTGTTTTGTACAAAAATGTCATTTGCCTGTTGTTTTGGGGGTGGGTAACCAAGTTCCATTTTGGTGTTGGCACAACCAAAACATTCTTACAGAAGTTTGCTTTGCTACTGTTACTCCTTGTTTGAATCAAACCTTGGTTTGTGTGTAACTGTGATATGTTATAACCACATAACCCTTTTTTATATTTGTATAACTAAAACAGTGTTTTTTTTATTTCTCCAGTGGGTAATATTGAAAAACTAATAATATGTGTTATATCTAAGCGGGACTTTTATTTGTGTGTGATATCATTCTTTTGTGCTTTATGGCACCTGGGACTATGGCACTCAAGCGTCCCAATCCATGCAAACCCCCTTCAGTGACTCAGAAAATGATGTGATCATCCAAGCATTACGGCAACACTGTGCCTTTCTGCTTGAGAGAGGACAAGGGGATATGTCTGGATGAATGTAAATTGGAATCAGATAGTGAACAACATGAACGCTGTAAGAGGATGTATCAGAGCATATGATTTGATAGGGCCATTGACGTCATTTCATCGGCCCAGAGGACAGCAACTGCAATGGTCCATGGACAGCTGGCTACTGGGGGGCCTGCAAAGGAGCCACCACTGACACCAAATGAGGAGTTCCTGTCCACTGTCAGGTATGCAGAGAGCTCAGCAGAATGTGCACAAAAGAATGTCATTGACATTGGGGCTGGTGTTTCAGGGAAGACTAGTATGCCCCCAGGTGGAGCTTCCAGGTAGGCTTACCTATGTTATTTTTTAAATATTTTTTGTATTGTAAAATATTGAAAGCAATACTTAAGTTGTTTTAATAATTTTTTTGTTGGGGGGAACTAGTTTTAGATTGATACAGTTAACAGCACATTCTGGTTCATCACACATGGGCTTGGGGTGGACGTGTCATTCAAGTTTCAGTTAAATGTATTGTTAATGGACATATAAAGGCCAACATTATTGCCCCTGTGTTATTGTCATTGTGATGATGGTGTCTATACATTTTGTTTAACTTCTTCCAGGACCATCCGCCCTAGCAAGTGTGGAATCATCTGCACACAGTAAGCCAAACATTTTTTATTTCAGTACTGATGAGCATTTGACAGAAGTATTCATTTACCCATATGTGTGAGGTGGATGTCAAGACTGTGTGTACTGCTGTACCATCTGTGATAGTGGCACCAGTGTTACTTTGTTAGTATATGCTGAACTGTAGTGTAGATATTAATTTCTTTTCCGTGCTTTTTGCTTATTATCACAGGTGATCATGACAGTGGAAATGTAGGACTCTTACTACCTGATGTCAGGCCAGCAGACTCTGATGAGGATGGTAGCTAAACACAGGCACAGTTTGGCGGGGTGTAGAAGTTGAATCTATCTAACACTGGGGTTGACATAAACCCATCCTTTGTAATTCCATTGGACACAGCCAGTAGGTCTATGCAAACCAATTCCAGTAAACCTTCAGATATTGAACAGGTGGAGGGTGAGACACTTGATCAGGTTAGTGTGGTTACTGAGGCTTCAGTGCCTGTTGACTCTGGCCATAACCAAAGTGTGAGGGATGTGCTATGCAACAGGATTGTTAGGGTTGCTCAGAGAAGGTCAAGTGTCCATCCTCCACTTGATACAGGTGAGTCTTTCTCTGCCACTTGATGTATGTGTAAGGCAGTCATGGAGGTGCAGGAACATTCCAACAGGGCTTCTGAAGAAATGCTTAGGGTTGTAGATGTGGCATAGGCTGACATGTGTGACTGCCTCCACCATGTTGCCAATTCAATGCATTGGAAGAATGACACTGTGGAAGGGGCAGTGTCTGTGGTGAAAGTCTGCTGGGAGGTGGACAGCATCCACCTGGGTGTAGGTCAGCCACATCATCTGATGTTAGCCAATGTGGCCATGCCTGATCACACTCCATTAGTGGCACTACTTCCACTGCTCCATCAGTTGTTGAGGTGTCCACACCTAGATGTAGCAGGGCATGGGGTCATGGTCCTAGATGCACTCATAAAGATAGTGTACATTCAGGTAACAGCAGTGTATCTGACTGTAGGCATGGGCATGACAGTGCTATTCCTGGCAGAGCCAGTTCTCGGAGTCGAGGCCAGTGAAGAACTGTCGTCTCTATCATGCACAGCTCATACCTGTCCAACATACTAGGATGTAGAGCTAGCACAGTGCGTGGCTGTGTTCTTTCAGACACTCACAAACCGGTTACCCCTGGAGTGTCTATACAGATGCACACAAATTAACAGATGAGTCAGTTGTGAGGCTTAAAGCTCATTCTGTCTTACTGACCATTTGGCACTTTATCCAAATGTCTGCCTGTTTCTCTTACTTACTCACATACACTCACTACCTATTATGTCAGCCTAGGCCTCCTGCCCCCCCCCCCCCCACACACACACACACACACACACAATATCCTGTGTAAATGATGATAACTGTGCCATGTTCTTGATTTCTGTCTTTTGGATTCAGGGATACATAAGTCTTTTGTTTAATGCTCAGGGTCCAAAGACAACTTAGTGCTTGGTATATCTGTTTTTGTGATGCTGCTTTGCAAATTGTACTGTTTTCTTACAGGTTTCTGTAATGTATACATCCCTCTCAAATTCTTAGACCAACCAAGCCATGAAGAGAACTGTGACAAAGGCCCAACAATGGAGTGAGTTTTTAAACAGTGTGGTCTTACAATCTTAGACAGTTGATGAAATAACAAGTCTTGCATTACTTTTTTATGTTTGTTCAGAGGGATATGAAGTCTGAAACTGAAATGTGTATCATTTTCTAACTTCACTCTTTAATGATTTGCCATTACAAACATATGAGGACAAGATGTGGACATTCAGTGAAAATCTGTACATTTTAGACATAAGGCCTAAAAGTTGATGGAGGACACGTATTCACATAAATCAGTGCTGTCACATCTTCATGTAATTGCTGTAAACATCACCCACCTTATACTTACTTCGGGGCTGACTCTGTCTGATGCTAGCAGTAAACAGCCATTGTGTTTATAAGTAAATGTTGTGAGCATTACCTGGCATCAATGTTACTGTATGTATGTGCATAGTATGAAGGTTTTAGCCCCTTAGGTGATGAGTATGTGTGCTCTCCATTGCCTTTTGGTCAGTGTGAGGCCATATTGTGCATGTCTACATATGCCTACACCCGCAGTGGCTGTTAATTCTCCCTCTGACTCCTCACCTGCATGTTGCTGTGGTGACCTTGCCAGTGGTTGTGGGATGTGTAGCTTTTCCCCTTCCTTGTAGCTCCTGCTGAAGCTGGTTTCTAGGGATAATGTTATGGAGCATGGCATAGACAGGAAATATTTCAGAACATGTACAGGGATTATACTGCAGGGCTCCCCCAGATGTACCTAGCATTGGAACCATGACTTCAGCAGCCCAAACACATACTCTATGATATTTCTTGTTTGAGTATGTGCCTCATTATATTGTTCTTCAATTGAAGTGTGTGTATTTCTAATGTACGTCATCAGCCACGGTTCCAGTGCATAACCCTAATCCCCCAGTAAATGACCCTGTGCGATATACCCCCTAGTAAACATCTCATACAGTTCACAGTTATGCCAGATATGTGAGTCATGGTAAATGCCTGAGTTGCCAGCACACAAATTCAGGATGATTCCTTAGCATAACATATGACCTGGCAGTTAATGGATTGGTAGCCTTTTCATTTTATGTACACCTTTCCCTGTTCACTGGGTGATGCTTTCATTTCTACATGTGTACAGTCTATGGCATCCAGGACTTAAGGGTAGTGTGTTACAGGGTAGAACTCCTGCATAGTTCTGGCTCTGTCCTCAGTGGCACCGGGAAAATATGTACTCACTGGCATGTTGCAGAATAGCATTCAGGAATTGATTGAGGATCCTGGATACTGATACCTGTGTCACCCCCAGTCAAGTGCTACACATACCTTAGTCTCTACTGGCATTGGTTCCCCTCAATTTGTCCTTACTGTCAGTTGAGGATGACAGAGGTTGCAGAGTTCCTGTAATGTGTATCTATCCACCCTGCAGAGCTCTATAATTTCCTTCTCATGCAGATTATGAAAAGTTAAATGGGGTCTAAAAATCCTTTTCCTTCTTGGCCATGGTCTATTAGCAGCAGCATAGACATGAGCCTGCTGCGCCTACACATGAATAAGAGCAGCGGCAGCCCCTAACATTCTTTCCGTGTAGCCAAGTTTCTGTGGCTGTAGTCCAATAAGCTTTGGAATTTGCAGGGAAGACCAGCACTGAGTCTACACAGTTGCTTCATAGCTTGCTGAATAGCTCTTCCATCTTGGATTGGTTGATTAGCATGCAATCAAGCTGTTTATGTTGTAATTAGCATGTCACAATGTTTACTGCATTTGCATGGCTTTACATGAAGTGTAGAGTTCCTTACTGAAATTAAAACGGTGTGCTATCATGTGCATGACATGCATACAGTATTAGCAGACCATGCAGGGGTTACTGAATCTGCACCAATGTCTTTGGTGGCAAAGCTTTGGCATACAGATATCTCCAAACAGGTTTCCAGTAACATGCACACTACACCTACTATGGATCAGACTCATAAACTATCGTATGCTGAGGCTCTTAAATGCAATCAACTCAAAACTCAAAAGCCTCCAAGGTGCTGTTCTCAGAAACCTGAAAAACACTCTACAAAGGCAACACTCCCCAGGACATAAACAACCACATCTTATAGTGTCTCATCCTCTAAACACTTAAGGCAAATCCTCACACAAGCCAGTATATCGGTAATTGAAGAATATATGGGGCGAGGATCCACCAGATCACACATGCACTCAGGGCATTGAATCACAAGTACCAGTATGACTCTGGCATAGTCCATGTGAGTGTTAACCTGAGATGGACCTCCCTGGACTGTATGAAGAGAGACATGATAGAGCTTTCAGATTATGTGTCCCAGGGAGGTATGAAACTAACATTGACCAGCATTCTACCTTCTCTAAGGATGATACCACAGTACAAAGACAAGATGATTGACTTAGTTACTGGTGTCATTCTAAGGTGGTCCAATATTTGCCACCTTGGGAGGACATAATCAACAAACTATGTTGCTTTGCTGGAGATTCTGCACCTGTCCCCACTAGGCTTTCAGATATTGGCCAAAATATTTTCCACCCCTATAGTGTCTTTTTTTTAGGAAATACCAACCCAATAAACCTTCCAACATAGTGCATTCTACTCAAGATAAACTAAAAGTGTTACTGCTCAATGTTAGGAGTCTAACCAAGAAGCTCAACTCCCAGGAAGCTCTCCTCACCCTTGAGAGTGTTGACATCTGTGAAGTTACTTAAACATGGTTTAAAGTCATAGAAGACATCCCAGCGTTGCAAGGCTATAATGTTTCCACACATTATAAATGTCCTGGTTTCCTGAGGCTCAAATCCAGTGACAGTGCTGTTTATTTGAACATACGTGGGGTTGGGAGTTGGCTTATTCCTGGATCTGGTACTCACAGATATGAGAGAATGTTGCACCCCCCCCCCCCAACATCCTCACTGGTCAGATCAGATCATAAAGTAACTGCCGCTAAAATAAATATAAAGCCCAAACTCTCAGCAAAATCGAGAACCTTTTAAGAACTTTTTCCAATGCTAACTACCTCCTTTTAAAATATGGCATAGTTACATTCCAACCCCCCCCCCCTCACACACACACACACACACACGACCCAGAGAATATCATGGCCTATGCACAAGTATTTATGAAGTCCCTGTACAAGAATGTAAATAACTGCATAGAAACAGCAGTACCAAACCAAAATAAACTTAGGATGAACTCCAAAAAGAATTTGCCTTGCCTTGATGGACCCCCAGTATAAATACGTTTTACATGAAAAGAAAGAAAATCCTGTCCAAAAAATAGGAAAGGCTATGCCCAAAAGGCAAAAACTCCATCAGTCTCAACAAGCACCTTAGGGGACAAATCAAGTGCACCAAAGCCATCTTTGAGGAAAAACTAGCTTCTGTGCACAACCTTAAGGGGAGCACACAACAATGTGCTAAACTAAAAGTAAATGGAACTTCCTATATCAGACTGGAGGATATAGCATATGTGCTTACTGTTATCACTCAGGAAATACCCTCTACCATTTTTCCCCAAATTAACACCAAAGAACAGGTCCTCACTATACTCTCCAATGCTAAGAACACTGTATTGATGGGTCTTGATAATATCCCAGAATGCATCCTAAATAACTTGAAATATGAGCTGTCAAGCCCACTAGAATCTCTATTCAACCATAACCTCCAGACAGACTTCATTCCTAGTGAATGAATGATGGTAATAGTCATCCTTCTTCACAAGGGGGACCATCAATAAATCCAAAGGACTGCAGAGCCTTAAGTTTGACTAGTATTAAATGCAAGGCCATGGAAAGAATTATCATGGATCTGATAAATAAAGCCATAAAAAATCTTCAAACACTGGATCTATTCCAGCTTGGTTTTGACAAGAGCAGGTCATGCCAACTAAACCTGGTGGACTTCTTTGAGAAGGTCACTAGAGCCATAGGTGTGGGTAAAATGATACACACTGCTTACCTTGACCTACCAAAGGTATATAAAAAAATTTCTCACATGAGTGTTATAGACAAACTTACAAATGTAAGCATAAAACCCAATGACACCAGATGCATGGCCAAATGGCTCTTGGATGGCACACATGAAGTTAGGGTGGGGAAATCCACCTCCACCAAGAAGCCTGTTACTAGTGGTGCCCCACAGGGCTTGCTATGAGAGCTCTCCTTTTTGGAATATATCTCTTTGAAATCAAGGCAAATGTAGAGGTCCTTTAGCTGACCAGATTTGCTGACAACTGCAAGCTGGGTGCAATCATTGAATCTCACAAAGATGTAGATATCTTCCAGCAGTGTCTGACACAGGCAAATAATTTGTGCCAGAACCATGACCTTAACTCAATGAAATAAGAGATACAATTATTCCCTTTGGGAAGACTACCACACCTGCACATTACAACACTATCACAAACAAACTTCTCTCTACCAGTCATACCTATCAACCTCTCAGAGCAAGAAATCTGGATAAAGCCAGAAAAAATAGGGGGACAAAGGCCCAAAAATAGAGGGAGATTTGAAATACTGCTCCTATAAACTTAGAAAGTTTCTAGAATTACAGATTTTACATTATTATATATTTTCTGAAGGATACGAAATCTAAATTTCAAATGTCTGTCATTATTTAGCGACATCAATTCTCAATGATTTGCCAGAAAACCACAAATTTTATGAGGAACGAACCAAAAATAAGAGGCAAAAATCTGGACATTCTGCAAAAGTCTGGACAGTTGAGAGGTATGCTAACACTTATTTGGAGTGTCTACTATATATTTCTTTGGGATTAAACAGGACGCTGGCTGACTGATAAGGCAGAGAGATACCTCTCTCTGGTGCATTTCCTACCTCTACTGAGCATTTTTGGTTGGGTATAACTGTCCTGTCTATTTTAGTGGTATTAAAATGCCACTGTTAAGTCTAAAAGGACTAGGACTTTTTCTGGCTACAGGTCTAATTTCTCTTTGTGTGTACACCTTAGCATTTTGTGTAGTTCCTTTGGACCTATTTTAGGCCAAGGGCTTTACTCGTAGGTCTGGGCCACCTCCATTTGATTGAGTTTTGTCTGGACTCCTATTGCGGGTCACAGTAGGACTTGGCTCTACCAGACCACATCAGCAGCCATGGATCTGACCTCGTTCAGAGATTGTTTCCAGGTTCCAGAACTAAACTTGGAGGATGGACAAGGAAACATTGACTCCAACATCCACCAACAGACAATCAACAACAACCACTTCTGGCATTAGAAAACAACCTCAATGATTTTGTTTGCTTAAAATGAGAAGAGACCTACCTTAACTTTTGCAGGGACAAGGGACTTATCCCCAGAGGTTTGAAAATTAGAAAACAATCACTCTACAGAAACCTGGATGAAAGCTTCTGCAAACAAAAGATTACCATATTAAGAGACACCAGCTTAAAAGTGGTCAACCTACTAGTGTCCCATAACAAGAAACAGCAAGATATAGCTTTGTTGGACATTAAAAAGTTTGAAGACGTGCAAAGATTCCCCCAAGGATGAGAAGACATTTAAGGAAATCAAAGACAGAATCTTAGCCTTTAAGACCAAGGTCAAAGAAAGAAAGAAAACTCAAAAAAATCATAAGAGACTACAAAGATAAAACTCAACAAGCTAAACCAAGTAAAGAAGTAACTTACCCCAACCACATGCCCAACTGTACAAACAACCAAAACGTGATCCCTTTTAGTCATAAGCAGGATTTTCAAGTTGGACAGAAATCTCTGAATCTGGTCCCAGGCACCACAGTAAAAGAAGCACACCTGGAGCAACAAACTCTCAGGAAGCACACCAGGCTGAACACCAGAGTGTCTATGCCATGTAGACCAAAGGACAACCAGAATCCAGTCCCACAAGGAACACACTCCCAGGAACATGTCCAGCCTTGATCCTTAATGCCCATAATGAATCAACCCAAATGGACAGACAGGACCTAGCAGGGCAAAAGGGACTTACAGCACCTGTGGCACCCCCCTGCAGGACAATTTACTCCACAAGAGAGATGCATCAGGGTGAAATGACAAAAAAATGACAGAATATGAAACCATTCCTAGATCCCCCTCAGTGACACTAAACTAGAAGTATTTAAAAAATGACTCAACACCTTCATCCCATATCAGAGGGGGATCCAGGTGCAAACGATCATAAATTTAAGTCTCTTTACCAGGAAATTACAATTAAAACTTTATTTCCATGAGAACAGAAAAGACGATGCAAAGGTGACCGCCACCACAGTGAGATCAGTATCATAGAAAAAAATGAGTAATTTTTGTCCCCCACCCAACTAAGTGATAAACACATTTCAAGGAAAATGTGAATCAGATCTTAGAAAAATCTTCAAGAAACCTCCAAAGAAATGACTGTTTAACATCAACCAAGAAGAAAGAAGAGCTTTAATCTCACTCAGCCAAGACAAAACACAGAGAATAATGAAATCTGATAAGGGCAGGGGCATTATGATCACTGATACAGATATCTACAGCCAGAAAATCCTGAACCTACTTGGAGATATCGGATACTATCACAACGCAAATCTTGGATAAGTTACTGAAGCATATGAACAAATCACCACCAATATTACCACCCTCTATGAGGAAGGATTGATCAGTGAGAAACTGACAGATTTTCTAATGGTCCCATTCACTCAATTCTTCATATTCCAGACACCTCACAAGAATATTACTGTTCCTTCATGCAGGCCAGTGGTACCAGGCACTGGTTTATTACAGAATCCATTGCCATATACCTGGACTACAACATTAAGCCACTCACAGAGAATAACCCCTCATTGATTTTAGACTCTATAGACTTCCTCCAGAAAATCAAGAATATCATTGTCAACAAGGATTCCTTTCTGGTCACCACTGATGTGGAGTCCCTCTACATGGTACTTCCCCACAACTACTGTATCCAGGCAGGTCATGATTGAGGCTCACAACAGGGATTTTGTGGCTTTGCCTGGTGAAATGGAAAATTTCAGATGCCTATTAACCACTCTACTAACAAACAATGAATTCAGGTTCAACAAGCACATTTTCAAACAAACCACCAGCATAGTGATGGGGACAGTCATGGCCCCTACCTTAGCTAAAACAGCACTGGGGAAATGAGAAGCCAAGAACATATGCAACTCCCCCTTTATCAACATATGGAATGCTATTTCTGCTATATCGATGATATCTTTATCCTTTGGAGCAGTGACCTCAGCATGCTCAACAGTTTCATTGAACACATTAATACCTCAATGAACTTCCTCCAGTTTGAGACAAAATACAGTCAGGAGAAGATCAAATTCCTCGATTTGATGGTCTGTAAAAGCCTGGGCACCACTGAACTAAAGCATGATATGTACTGTAAGCCTACAAAGGTAAACCTTTTACTACATGCACACAGTATGCACCCCCAGGATTAAAAGAAATGTTATCAAGTCTCAGTGATTCAGAGTAGCAAGAGTATCAAAGGAGCTAGAAGATGTCATGAGGAACATCACTAACCTATAAAAGGAGTTCCTCGCTAGGCGATACTCCAACAAACTGTTTAAGGATATTTGAACACTCATTATCTTAAAAAAGTCTAAAGGAGAACTAAGGACATTTTCCACATTCAGAAACCCATGGGTGACCTCCCTAGGACTGAACAATGACAAATGGGACTGTAACATGATATTACACTACTCGGACTACCAAGAAACCTTCAAAGTCATTCTAGACAATTGGTCCATCGTAAAAGGCAACAGGACTATCGTGCATGTTTTCCACCACAGACCAAACTTCATCCCCAGGAGAGGTAAGAACATAAGGAATTTTCTAGAGAAAACTGAGCCAATGACTACTAAGGTAGGAGGAACATTTGCCTGAAGTAATCCTCCCTATGCCTACTGTGGCAACATGAGCCAAAAAAACAGCTTTTACTGTCCCATCTACCACATTGAATTCCCCGTACATGTTAGGAGAGACTGCAACACCAAAGGTGTGGTATATAGGGCACAGTGTGGCAGATGCAAAGCTTTTTATGTAGAAAAAACAGTCAACAAACTTAAGTCAAGAGTGGCTAAACACATGCATGACCTACAATACTTCAACCTTTCAAACCAACTTGCTGTGCATGCAAAGCACAATGCAGGGCACAATGTCTTCAAATTCCACATCCTTTACCATATTCATAAAAACCCATTGGATGGTAACCATAATGATTTATTGCAGGAAAAGGAACTAATATGGCAGATTTGTCTAATTGCCCAGAAAAGAACAGGACTGAATACCAAAGAGTCCATCCTCCCAATCCTCAACCTCATAAAACTTGACCACTATAAATATCGCTAAGAATTAAGACCATTTTTCACATTAGCTTTCCATAGCACCAGCTCAGTTATAGATTGGAACTATAAGGTTTTCCATTGCCTTTACTTACGTTTCGGAGTACTAGATGTTATTTTTTTCTATTATGTTCACTATAGCTCTTGGTTACATTCCGGAATACTTGATTCCATCTTTTTATCTCCACTGTACCTTGTTCCTGGTTTTACTTTTTGCTGGTAGGTTTTCTCATTTAATTCATTTACTTGTTTTTTTCTGTAGATTTTATTTGTAATTCATTTGGAGTGATTTGAGGTTCTTCGTATTTAGCAGTTTCAGTCTTTTCGGTTTTGATTGTTATTTTGATTATTAACTCAAATCTCTACAATTATGATTTTTTTTGTGTTAGAAACCTATTAGAAACTGATTGAAAGTTCCCATTAGGGTATGATTGCATCCCTGAAGAAGAAATTCAAAAGCGCCACAAATGTTTAGTGTATTTAAAAAACCAACACGAAGAAACCAAGAAAACTTAAAACTGGAATCTAGATGTAAATCAAATAACCACTTGGAAACAAGTTGTTTAGTGCTTTCATTCACAATTTATTTAGTGAACTTCTTCAGAAAAAAATCTGTCTAACCCTTACTTCCTTTTATATCAAATCTTACAGGAAATCACCTCATATATCAACCATGTTATTTTATATACATAAAAAATAAATTTCCTAACTTGTATTTAAAAAATACATATGTGTACATGCACTCATGTTGTTTGTATATCTAAACCATTTTTTATACATTTTGCATGTGTTATCTATTCTTTAAAAAACATTTAAGATTGATGGACTCATTCAGTCCTGGTACATCATCAGCTCCAAGTAACAACTGCCAAAAGGCTTCTTTGCATTCCAAAATATTGTTCAAGTCACCTCCAAATATAATTTTGTCTATCTTATCTATAACAAAAAACTCAAACGTTTTAAAATCTACACATGTAGAAGCATGCTTTGCCAAAAAGTTCGTAAAATCCTTATTTTTTATAGCCAAATTGTGCTCTTAAATTCTCCTCTTTAAAACTCTTATAGTTTTTCCTATATAGTAATGGTTACAAGAAACACAATTTGCAATATAAACTACAAACTCTGTTTTACAACTGTAGTAGTCCTTTGCCCAGAAAGTATAATTCAAATGTCTTAAAGTAATGAAGGAACTATTACTAATGAATCTACATTGTTTGCAGTTTTTGCAAGCATATGTACCTTTTAGTACTAACTAACCTGGAATGGCTGTCTTCTTTTTTGTTCCCTAATTCTAATACAGACTTAAGGTTACGTTCTCTCTTGAAAGTAAATTTTGGTCTAATGCCTACTGAAGCAGCCAAATCCTTGTTACCCAATAAAATTCTCCAGTTGTTCTCAATTATTTCCTTGACAAACCACATTTCATTGACTATAGGTAAAGGAAATGCTGTCATAAAATTGGTTGCATCAGTGGTAGCTACCTCTGATGTTGGACCTATACAAATGTCTTTAGATAACAAAATAGGTGAAGCCACTCCTTTTCGTAACATCATAACTTCTTTCTCTATCTTTTTCAACCAGTCTAATGTATATCCTCTGGACAAAAATAAGGTCCTTAAAAAAGAAAGTTCACCAATGAATGTGTTATCATCTGTAGTTAGTCTACTGAGTTTTATCATCTGACCCTTGACAACACCCCTTTTCATGTGTATTGGATGTAGACTATCCCTATGCAAATACTGATTTGCAAAAACAGATTTTTGAATATTTTGCTGGAGAAAATGTTTCTTTCTTTATCAATACTTAAATGTAAATCTAGCTATGAAATGGATGTACCAAATCCACTCACTTTGAATTCCAAAATGTCGGTAGTAGAGTTGAGATCCTCCACCATTTCCATAAACTCATTGTATGTCCCTGTCCATAAAAAAAAAACAAATCATCAATGTATCTATAATAAACTTATATTTTGGGGTAACTAGAATGTCTAGTTAGAAATTTTAACTCCCAATTAGCCATAACCAAATTTGCAAAAGCGGGGGCCACCCTTGACCCCATGGCTACTCCTGAGATCTGTTTGTATAAACATTTATTAAATCTGAAAAAAATATTGTCTAACACTAGATTCATTAGACTACAAATAGTATTTACTTTGGTACTAGCAAATTCTGTATGTTCAGTCAGATATTCCCTAAGATATTCAACACCTTCTTGTTGGTTTATAAAGGTGTACAATGACCTAACGTCTAGTGTGCCAAAACTACTGACATCTAAACTGACATTCAAATTTCTAAGATTTTCTAACAAATGCTACGAGTCTCTTAAATAAAATTTGGATTTTTGAACAACTGGATTAAGAACATGGTCTAACCAAACAGAAATGTTTTCAGTTTTAGAATGTCTCGCTGAAATAATTGGCCTAAATGGTGGAAGTCTTTGATTCATCTGTATTTTAGGAATTCCAAAAAAAGATGCCATTTTTGGATGTTCAACTAATAAATAGTTGTAACTCTCATAGTCAAATTCATCCTGACTGTACATATCAAAAAGAGCTACATCTATATTTTGGAAACTATCCTTGACTTCACTTGTATTGACCTTTTGGTATGTGCTTGTGTATTCTAACATTTTCATCCTAGAATATTCATAATCATTATTATTCATGACCACTAGTTTTCCACCCTTGTCTGCTCTCATTGTCCTGATTTCAGAATTTTTACTCAAATCATATAATGCATCTTTTTCTTCTTTTGTGAGGTTTTCCATGTACCCACTATGTGTGATTTTCCTATATTCTCTTTCACATATATCTTGATAAACCTGCAGAGTAGACTGTAGGGGAGGGTTAAAAGTACTAGGTTTTTTAGGTGTATTGTCTACCTGTGTGTTTGTAAATTCTTTTACAACATCCTGCATGATGTAGCCTAGGTTTAACTTCCTCAGATACAGCCTAAAGTCAATAAGAAGTCTCCCTATATTCATGCTGCATGCAGGTATAAAAGAAAAACCTTTCTTTAGAACATCTTCTAAATCTTTAGATAAACAAACATCAGACAAATTAGTGATATCAATATAATAATCATGCCTATAATGTTCTTTCACCACCTGTTTTTTTTTGTAATTCTTCCCTTTCCCTTTCCCCTTGGTTTGCATGGTATTGTACCAGTTCCAAATCTGTTTGTTCTGTGAATGGTTCAAGGGAAAAGGACCCTGGTCATGTTCTTAAGGAGAATCCGTGACAACTTGAGCATAACTGACCCGATTGCTGTCATCAGATCTTTCACCTTCCGATTCCACCCTCAATGAACCACTTTGGACTTTGTTGACAGTCTCCTGGTTTGAAATTAAATTTACTTCACTAGTTTGTTTATCTAGTGAAGACGGCTTGTTGTTTTCGCCTTTATTAATGTCACATACCTGTTCAAAAACTGTAACAGTAGGTTCCCCACCTAAAACTGTGTTAGATGAAACAACAGTTTTTTCAACAAAAATGTATGCCCGGTCAGACTGATAGGCCATAATGTCTCTCTTGAGAGTTTAGATTGATTCCTAGTGACTATCGTAGCTCTGTGCTGGTTGGCCTTCACCTCTACTCCATTGTACAGAACTAAAAAGTCTTGGAAACAATGATAACTTTTTATTTTCTCATCTAGACATTTAAGGCTGTTTTTTATTTTAAGTAATTCCTTCTGATAATGCGCTATTAATAAGCACATCATATTCAAACCTGTGTCATTGTACAGATCAATTAACATTTTGCTCAGTTCATCCCCCGGTGTAACACAGTTAGGAAATTTTGCTGTACGCAAACCCTGGGGTACCACTTTTCTATTTAAACATTCTTCAAAGTACTGAATCTCAAGGCTTAAAGTAATGTACTTAAAAAACAGTTTCTCCAGTTCATAAATGCTTTTTTTTACAATGTGTACTTTCAAGTTGTAAATTATTGTTAACTGGAGTACTTATGAAAGTTCTCAGATTTGTACAGTCCACAGAAATAAATGGATTATCCACTGGCTTGCATACATAGTCCCAAATGCTGGTTTCTTTAGAAGAAAACTGCTTTCTGTTGTTAGCGTTAGCAATGTCCAGATTAACAGCAACCAAACAGTTTTTGCCGCCTTGATGAAGTGACGTCTTAGCGTTCTGTGCCCCAGGATCTAGCAAGTGTGGCTGTCTTCGCAAAGAACATCCGTTGTCCAAATTTTCTTAGACTATCCTTACGATAGTCGTGATAAGTTCTTCCTGAGAGTTTGATTTAAGAGAGACACTCTGACCACTCTCAGGAACAGGGTAAACAGATACATTTAACAAACTTTCTTGACTAGATGTTTCAGTGGCCATAGATAACACCCAAACCAGGTGCAAAAAACCAACACGAAGAAACCAAGAAAACTTAAAACTGGAACCTAGATGAAAATCCAATAACCACTTGGAAACAAGTTGTTTAGTGCTTTCATTCACAATTTATTTAGTGAACTTCTTCAGAAAAAAATCTGTCTAACCCTTACTTCCATTTATATCAAATCTTACAGGAGATGACCTCATATATACATCCAATACACATGAAAAGGGGTGTTGTCAAGGGTCAGATGATAAAACTCAGTAGACTAACTACAGATGATAACACATTCATTGGTAAACTTTCTTTTTTTAAGGACCTTATTTTTGTCCAGAGGATATACATTAGACTGGTTGAAAAAGATAGAGAAAGAAGTTATGATGTTACGAAAAGGAGTGGCTTCACCTATTTTGTTATCTAAAGACATTTGTATAGGTCCAACATCAGAGGTAGCTACCACTGATGCAACCAATTTTATGACAGCATTTCCTTTACCTATAGTCAATGAAATGTGGTTTGTCAAGGAAATAATTGAGAACAACTGGAGAATTTTATTGGGTAACAAGGATTTGGCTGCTTCAGTAGGCATTAGACCAACATTTACTTTCAAGAGAGAACGTAACCTTAAGTCTGTATTAGAATTAGGGAACAAAAAAGAAGACAGCCATTCCAGGTTAGTTAGTACTAAAAAAGGTACATATGCTTGCAAAAACTGCAAACAATGTAGATTCATTAGTAATAGTTCCTTCATTACTTTAAGACATTTGAATTATACTTTCTGGGCAAAGGACTACTACAGTTGTAAAACAGAGTTTGTAGTTTATATTGCAAATTGTGTTTCTTGTAACCATTACTATATAGGAAAAACTATAAGAGTTTTAAAGAGGAGAATTTAAGAGCACAATTTGGCTATAAAAAATAAGGATTTTACGAACTTTTTGGCAAAGCATGCTTCTACATGTGTAGATTTTAAAACGTTTGAGTTTTTTGTTATAGATAAGATAGACAAAATTATATTTGGAGGTGACTTGAACAATATTTTGGAATACAAAGAAGCCATTTGGCAGTTGTTACTTGGAGCTGATGATGTACCAGGACTGAATGAGTCCATCAATCTTAAATGTTTTTTAAAGAATAGATAACACATACAAAATGTGTAAAAAAAATGTTTTAGATATACAAACAACATGAGTGCATGTACACATACGTATTTTTTAAATACAAGTTAGGAAATTTATTTTTTATGTATATAAAATAACATGGTTGATATATGAGGTCATTTCCTGTAAGATTTGATATAAAAGGAAGTAAGGGTTAGACAGATTTTTTTCTGAAGAAGTTCACTAAATAACTTGTGAATGAAAGCACTAAACAACTTGTTTCCAAGCGGTTATTGGATTTACATCTAGATTCCAGTTTAGTGTATTTTACTTACTTAGACACCCATCTGACACCCTTAACATGTGAATTAAATTACTTTGATTTGTGGACACTCCTGCTTTACACATTGCATTTTTAGTGACTGAATGCTCTAAAGTTATTTAAACTATCGATAGAATTGTAGCTATTTTGATTGGTGGTATGTTTAAATTATTTAAACTATAGACGGAATATTAACAATTCTGATTGGTGATGTATGATCTTTCTGATAATCCAATGGGAGTGTAAGGACTGGGTTAACCTTTCAGCATGACTTTGACTAAAGGATTCAGCCTACTCTTACACACCTACACACGTTGATTGGCTACAGGCCTTAGCCATTCCCATTTACTATACAATAAAAACAGTGATTGAACCTTGTAATCTTCTGTAACACTAAGTAGTGCTTGGATGCAATAATAAAGGACTGAGAAATTAATTCCTGTCTACCGGTTATTTGGAGTGTCAACTATATATTTCTAGGGGATTCAACAGGATGCTGGCTGACTGATAAGGCAGATAGATACTTCTCTCTGGTGCATTTCCTACCTCTACTGATCATTTTTGGTTGGGCATACTGGTCCTGTCCATTTTACTAGTACTAAAATACCACTCAAGTCTATAAGGACTAGGAACTTTTCTGGATACAGGTCTACTTTTCCTTTCCGAGTAGACCCCAGCATAAAGTGAAAATGAAAGGAATACCCGAAGAATCCAGAGACAGCTTATAAGAAAATGTTTATATAGATATATATATACACACACACACACACACACACATACACACACACACACACACACACACACACACACACACGCACATATATATCTATGTGTGTGTGTGTGTGTGTGTGTGTGTGTGTGTGTGTGTGTGTGTTTGTGTGTGTGTGTGTTTGTGTGTATATTTTATATATTATAAATTTAATTGCACTTAAAAGAATGTTAACACATAGTAACATGGCCTAACATCATATTATTGAGAAGGATATACACATATGCAAACCCACAGCAAAACACTACTAAACTAAGTCAAAACTTAAAATAAACAAATATAAAGGCAAAAACCAGCATTACCATTTTATTTTTTAATAATTGCACCTAAAAGCATGCTAATTCAATGCAGTCATGTTGCAAATTCAATTGAATTGTATGCCTACAAACCTAAACCTCATGAGCTCCTATGCCCATCCATGCATGCATTTAGGAAAGGTGCCAGCTTTCTGCAGTTGACTGCCTTGGTGGACATGATCTCAAGGCCACACAACTCTGCAAAAACATCAGTCATTGTCATTCCACCCCAATATCCTAGCATTAACTTATGCTGAAGTTACTCTTCAGCAGCCAGACAACAAGGGCCATTTGAGAGGTATGCACAACATGCCCACCAGCATACAGCTACATCGCCACACAGAAATTCTTACCAAATGTTCAATTTACAAATGTCACATAATCATGCAGGCCCACCCTACACATGACACAATGTATAACTGCAAATGCCCAGTCTGTTCTCAATGAGAGGCATAATTCTGCTTCTGCATAACACATGCCTGACACCCTAACCAGCAACCTCATACCATCAACCTGAAACCAGTCTCCATCATTATTGAGACCTACAGATGCAGCCACCAACAAAACATAAAGGAAAACTTACACTACCTAGCAATTCAGCCTTATCCATGCTAACCTACACTATAAGTAACCCCATCCAAGTCTTAAACAACTTGCAAGCAATCCAGAACAATCTAAAAATAAAACTCCTCAACAAATAAATAGTTATTGGCTGTTCTTTCACCAGTACTATCTTGATTACCACTGCAATGTAAGATAGCCAAAAAAAAAAAAAACAATACCTGCTCAGCCCTTGCAATCTCCACTACTCACCTTCTGCTACCACTAATGATACCTGACTAAAAGGACTGGTTGCTTGGCCACAGGTCACAATACAACTAAGCTAATGCTTCCAGACCACACCTAAAGAGACCAATCCTCTTCCTGCCTAAGCTTATATAATACTCCCACCTCCACCTAACCCTGCCTTATCCTAATGCTTCACTTCCTCCCAATCTGCTTCTCATTTATAGCATTATCCCTAACTTCCTGCTAAACCCATTAACTACAAGCGAGAGTCCTGTACAAACTGATCTGTTTATACAGCAAATTGCCTGTGTTTTGTAGAAAAGATCAACACAACATGCAATGATGTCCATAGGTCCAGCCTTTAACATTACAACTTGAAGCCCATGTAGTTCTTTCAGACATAAGTTTACCTTGTACCTCAGTCCCACAACAAAACTGTCAGAGTGTATCTAACATTGGAGATTGTCACAGTGCATTAACTTTGTGGTTTCTGAACTTTGGAAGGAATTTATTACCTCGGCGTTCATCAAAATCTACTGCCAATCATTAGCAGACCGGAGTTCCGCTGTGGCGACCCTTAACCAGGAAAAGCCGAAAGACAACAACAACGTACCCCTGAAACTGAGAATGTTGGATATAGAACATTCAGAACATGTTGTGGTGGCATAGAGCCCATGGGACGGTAGCCTCTTTCAGAAATGCTTGTTGTAAAATATCAGTGTTACTGTAAAACAAAATGACCTGACATGATACCACTTCAGGTAATGAAACTAAACAGAAACACACAGGCCGGCATCTATGTATGTAAAATGTAAGGAAAAAAGTTAAGTATTATTTTATTTATCTTATTTTATTTTACATTTGATAACCAGGAAAGCCTGACTGGACACAAGTCCTTTTTCAGTGGAGGCCTGGGGAGAAAAGCTCCAAGTTATTGAAAAAAAAAAAAGAAAAAGTCAGAACATTTACATAAAACGTCAACATATTTACATAAAAGAAAACATAGGAGCAAATTACACTCTATACAAAGCAATACTTAAGAAAAGTTTTACATAAATGATAATAGTAGCTATGGCAATGTTCCCATTTTGAGCAGTGTTAATGTAGATCATAATGGTATACAGATAAAGTGCACTGAGTTACATTCAGATTACAGATGATAAAGTTACATTTCAAATGACAAGCTGTAGAAGTTCGCTCATTGGTGAGTGATGTACATGCATTTTTATTTAGTTTTTATAACAAAGGAAAAAAGAGAAGGAAAACATTTTGAGTGTTCTGGGGGGAGTTGTTTATCCAGGGGTATGGCATGAGCATAGCTAATATTTAAATAGATGTGCTTTGAGTATCTCTTTAAAATGGAGTGGGTTAGTAGTGTTAATTATGTCAGAAGGGAGTTTATTCCCAATTTTGGCTATATAGTTAGAATAAAGGGAGTCACCAGCAGAATGAATGGCTTTAACTATAGTCAGTACGGTTTTATTTTTTGAGAAAAGATCTCGGTCAGGGGAGTAAGAGAGTAGATTTTGGTGGGAAGAGGTCTTATTTGTGGGGTTCAGAATTGTATGGGCTGTAGGCAGTTGCTTGTAGAGTAGGAGTTGGGGAAGTTCCAGCCAGTTAAGTTTCCTGAGGGCAGTGCAGTGGTGTGTCCTAAACAGTGAATTTGTGGAAAACCAGGCAATTTTGTTATAACATGATTGTAAGTTGGCTAAGTCAGATTTCTTTAGGGTAGTGAGAATTGGTGATGCATAGAGCAACACTGAGGAGAGGTGTGTTTGAGTGAAGGCTGCTTTTGTATTTTTAGTGAAATATTGTTTGTTTCTCAAAAGGGAGCTGATCTTTTTGTGTACTTTTTTATTGCTTGAGCAATATGAATATTGAATCTTACATTACAATCGATGACTACTCCCAGTAATTTAGTGTGGGTCATGGGCGAGATGATAGTATTGTTTAAAGATAAAATATTGAAGTTAGGGTTGACAAGGTGTGCCTTGTAGGTTGAAAAATCATAAGTTGAGTTTTGTTAGGGTTTAGGATTAGTTGGGAATTAGATAGCCATGTCTCTACCTTTAAAAATGTTTCATGTGTTATTATTTGTAGTTACTAAGGAAATGATGCTGCACATAATGTAGAATCATCAGCATACTGTATGACAGAAGCATGCTGTATTACAGTATGAAGTTTGTTAGTAAATACAGTAGAGTCTCCGTTAAGCGGAACTCAAGCAACTGGCACTCCCAAACAACTGGCAATTTTGATTGGCTCATATGCCATTGTATGAGACAATCAAAAATCACAAAGTAGAGCCACTTCTACTCAATGCGGAACAGCAGGCTGTTCAGCATTGAACAGAATAGGCTCCACTTTGAGATTTTTGATTGGCTTGTATGCTGGTATACGAGCCAATCAAAAATCACAAAGCGGCTCACAAGCAAATGGAAACTACACTTATCCATCATCTACCAATCCCCATGACTGCTGGATAAGTGAGATTTTACTGTATAGAAAACAGTAGAGGACCCAGGACTGATCCTTGAGGTACTCCTACTGTAACAGGCAGAAGTGAATGGAGGTTTTGCTGCCATTTCACAGCTTGTTGATGGTTAGTTAAGTAGTCTTGGAGCCATGCAGTAGTAGCTGCACTTAGATTTAGCTCAGTTAATGCATTAATTAGTTTGTTGTGAGACCATGTCAGATGCTTTTGAAAGGTCTAGAAATATTGAGGAAATGAATTTTACATTGTTTCTATGAACATTGACAGTATTAGTGAAGGATAACAGAGCTGTGGTGGTGCTGTGGCAAGATTGGAAACCATGTTGAGTGTTAGTTAGCAGTTTGTTAGTTAGAAGATAACTCATGATTTGTGCATGTACACTTCTTTCTAGAATTTTTGACAGGGGAGGAAGTATGGCTATTGGGTGATAATTAGACAATTCTGTTGATCTACCTCCCTTATGTAAGGGGATAATATGGGAAGTTTTTCATATAACAGGAACTTGGTATTCTGTTATTGATCTGTTGATAAGAATGGATACAGGGTAGGCAATTTCATCTGCAGCAACTCTAAGGTAATCTGTGGGTAGCTTATCTGCTGTTAGGGTGGTAAATTTAAGTATTTTAAGCAGTTTTCTTATTGTGTCTTTTGCCATGGGTTGAAGGGAGAAGGCATTATTAATATTATTCAATGCAGGCAGAGTTGGAAAGTGAGTGATGCTACAGTTATTTGATAGAGCTAGAACTGTTTCGGTGAAGAATTTATTAAACTGGGTGGCCATGTTGTCACTGTGGGAAATAGCGGGGGGAGAGAGGTGTGCTGGCATTCCCTGGTAGGGGGATCTTAGTGATGGCAGACCAGAACTTTTTGGGCAAGTATTGTAGCAACAGTCTGATTTCACAATAAATAAAGAATTAACTAGCAATTCAACAACAAAACTACTACTACATTGTAATGGATAGCAATTTAACCTTCTCCTTATATGCAACAAGATTCATCTTAAAAATATGTGGTCTATTATAATATAAAATGGTAATAGCATTCTTAACATAGACATAATGGTGAGGGAGTGTAATATTTGTTCCTTTACTCTTTTTCCTCTGTCATAAATTATATTTTGAAAAGTACATATTTTTTCTTAGTTTTCTAGTATTTTTGATCCTACACGATATAGCACATAATACTTTTGTCCGAAATGTATAAGTAAATCATTTTTATTTAAAATCATTTGTATTCTTACTGTTTACAACACTTGACAGACAGCTTTAGAGAATTCTGACATTTCCTATAGAGTGCTGCATTTTTTGTTGACATGGAGATATTGGATGTATTATTTTTAGCATTCCTGTTGTGATGATGTGAGGTGCTGCCATCTGTGCTAGCGAGAGTGGGGCACTGCATGTGTAAAATATGCAAGCATAGTTAGCTGGCGTTTTGTAAAGAATTTTGTGTCATTTGACTATCACACTGATTTGTACAGCTGCTTGTTTTAAAAATGTATCAACAGTGTTATTTTAACTGATTAAATGTATATGTTTAAACAAAGAATTCTGGAAGGGAAGAGTAGAAGTTTTTGAAATTGTTCTATAGCTTTCAGATACTGCAACAGATCTTAGCAAGAGAGTGTATTGTACCAAAGTCAGGTGATCAAATGTGATGTCATTCTATAACCAGCACTGAGAGTATGGAACTCGCACAGTAGTTTGTTTTGTTTTGTTTTCTATGGAACCTGATATAAAAGATCTATATCTGTTATCACAGTTCAATTCAGTTCAGTTCAGTGTTAGAGGTTCATCACCTTGCCTTGTGGAAGTAAGCATCTCATCTTGCTTGCTGTATTAATTAAGTTAACTAGGGAACAGTTATTCTTTAGACAGTCAGAAGTGAGATTAGTTAAATATTGTTTTTCTGCATCTGTGTGAATCTATCCAATGATGTTATTTTTATATCTCCTGTGATTGAAACTCTGGTATTTATTGTACTTTAGATATTTAGTATTTTCATGTTTTCTATTCTATTGTATATATTATTAAATAGTTTATACCTTTTATTGTGGCTGGTCTTTCAGAGACTACTTTTAACATCTTGAGAGTACTTGTGCTTATTTAGTAATGCCTTGGCCACTCCAGAAAGCCTTGTTGCTTTGGATACACTCTTGCATTTATGTTAGTATTGATTTTACTGAGTATAATTGGATACCCTTGTAACAACCTTAGAGTGGGAGCAGAGTGGGCAGTGGGGGCACAGTTGGTAGATCTGTGCCAGCCTTTCCCAGGAGTGTGTGTGTGTGTGTGTGTGTGTGTGTGTGTGTATATATGTGTGTGTGTCTGTGTGAAAATCAAATACTCATGTGTGGGTGTGTCAGCTACTTGGAAGTGGGACACAGTGCTCCAAAGTGAGTCTTGTTTGGGATCTGGAGACACCAAGAGTCCAGACCGAGGTCTGAAACATGTTCCCATTGTCCTCTTGGGGGAAATTGTGCTTAATGCAGAGAGCTGAAAATATGGTGTAAATTCATTCCTGTTTTTAGTGGCTGTCTCTCACCAGTTTTAGTGGTGAAGATTAATTGTTGACCTGGAGCAGAGAGGGCATCACACATGTCAATTTATTCATTCATTTTGATTTTGGAACCTGCACAGAACACTCATTCAAAAAACCCAGATTCTGGTTCAGCCCAGAAAAAAAGGAAAACATCTGTTCAGTGACCATCATCTACATACAAAAAAGGACAAATACTCCATTAAATACTATCTGTAGAAATGGAAACTTTGTGGCATGCCCAGTTTGATCTAACCTAAGTGCTCTTTGATTCAGTCAGTTTGAAAAGTAGAAAAAACTGTACATCTAAAGAGTATCTGAAGCTATCAAAGATGCTTATAGTATTACCCTGCAGAAGGCTATTATCTGAACTTATGCAGAGTTTCATAGTAACTTAGGTGGATGGGTCATATAAACTGTGACTACATCAAGACAGCCCACTATCATGAACAATAACAAACAAAACCTTATCTTGAATGTACATATGAATTTGATTCACTAGAAATGCATCAGCAGCATAGATTTCCTATGAGAAAGAGTGTTAAATATTATCCCCTGGATTCATGAAGCTCCATGCAAGAATAAGGCTATTCTTGCACAAAGTGGTTCGTGTCCATTTAGGATAGCAGCGCATCTTGCATATGCATGAAGGTGCGCTGCTATCTAAACTAAATGGACACGAACCAAGAATGAGCGCAGGGGGCATGTGTCAGCAGTCCCAGCACTTGAAACACACACCCTGCACTCTGAAAGTGCCGTATGGCACTTTCTGATATGGATGAGTGTCAAACTATATAATATTAGAGCCTGGCACTAATATTATATAGTAAATGAGTGTCCGCAGACACTGAAATGTAAATAGCTAACATTTCAGTGTCCGCGGACAGTGAAAAAAAAATAACCACAAACACCTATAGAGGGCAGCAGCCTTCAAGTGCATGCCCCCAAATGTATGCACTCTTGCCCTACTTGAATGGAAGCAGTAGGGCAAGGGGTAAGGAATGAAAAATAAAGAAATATAATAATATTTCTTTTTTCATGAAATAAATCTGAAGTTTAAGCACCACACAGTTTGTTTGCGTGGTGTGCTGCTATCCTTAGCCTGGCTGAAATCCTGAAAATAATAGACAACTGCTAGTGTGAAAGAAAACATCACTAAGCTGCTGTAGCATAGTGATACTGCCATGGTATAGCATGTAGAACATGCTCGGTTCGAATTCCCCCTCTGGCAAATTATTTAATAAACTTTTAAGGAATGTGAATGATAGATGTCAATCATAGGTCTCACGTATAGCACAGTAGGGGGTGGGAATATGTAAAATAAAAATGTAAAAAATAATTTATAACTTTAATGAAAAAAATAGATTTAAGCAATGCTTTGCTAGTGTAATCATTGCTGACCAGCATTCATCTCTGCTTAGCTGGTGTAAGCATTGCTATGCGGATTTGCATGGAGCTAAGCATAGTGCAGCATACTAAAACCAGCCAATCATGAAAAAGTGTGGGAAAACAGCCCTATTTAATCTTCACAGATGAGAATAGAGTCATAACCATTTGGGATTGGACACAGCAGGACCAAAATGGCTGGTGTCGGAGAAGGTGTGCGCTTCTGAGCGCAACGTTGGGGCATCCAAGGGTCCAGGGTCATGTTTGGGCTTCTAGATCAAAACCATGATGGCAGGCTGCTGCAGGGCCAGTATCAGGGCTCACAGTACAAAGTGGAGGTGTGGGACTAGCTTGCACTTGATCTCATCAGTGCCACTGGCATAGCCCAGACTGGTGAGTAGGTATGTCATCACCATAATGACCTGAAGCAGAGGAGGGGTGCACTCTTGGACCAGTGGATCCAAGAAGCCTGAGCGCAGGATGTCCTACCTGTCTGTAAATATGCAGTCTTATGTATCTCTAAGTATGGAAAACGTTCAACTTGTGATTGTGCAGGTGTGATTAATGTGTGAAGTCTCCCCATACAGCTGCTGCAAAGAGGTCCCAGAATGTTGAGGCTCTTGTCCAATGACTGGCCCAGCTGTATCGACAGTATGGTGAGTACAGAATACCCCCTACTATTAGCAGTAAGAAATCAAAATTATAGTAATGGTAGTACTGCCTGTATATATAATTGTGCTGTAAAAGTCAGGCATAAATGCCTGTGCCAGTGTTACAATGGAGTATTCCCAGCTGCTGTGTAATGCAGATATCAGTAGCAAATAAGGTACAATATACAGGAGAGGAATATTAGAATATGTATGAGGGTGTCTGAGTGAACCTGGCAAGAAAGTGCCATGTCAGGGCTACTGTAACAGAAATGAAAATCATTCCCCTGTGAAGATCATGCAGGAATAGTAATTGTGGAGTTCTGAGTTGTACACAGATATGTATGTCAAAAGTAATAAAGGTGATCCCAAACACTGGTGTGTATCATCTCACTTGTACCTGATAAATGGAAATGTGTATGTCCTGCATAATGCATTAACTGAGGTGAAGTGATTTAGCACTGTTTGTCTGCATACTTTAGAATGGGCATGTCAAATAACTGGAAAAAAGCAAAAGTACATATTCTCATCAGAATGTGTTTTACTTTTTTGTCTGCCAGCATTGTCCTATGTTAAACTTTCAGTTTCAGCAATATGTAGCTGTGAATGTAATGAGAAATGTATAAGGCTAACAGGTGCAGATGTAAAACCTACACTGTGTACTCAGGAATCTAAATTGCAATATGTAGTTGTAAAACAGTCAAATGTGCACTCCAGCTAATGTGCACATTTCACAAACAGTGACACCAATATCTGTTGTGTATGCATAAATTGTACTGAAAATTAGAAACAAATAATGCAACATGTGATAATAAAGTACTGTGCACAAAAATATGCACTAGATAGAAATGTCACAAGCAAAACACAATACTTCCCCAGTAGCTCAGTCTGATAAGGACTAGGCCGGTAGTTCAATTTTGCACACACAGCACGGTTTGAATCCAGGGACCACCACTAACATCTCAGTCTGGTTCTACAGTTTTAAACTGCAATCTGAATAAAAAAAATAATGTACTGCAACACATGCATTTTCCATACAGGGCACACAGGTAAAGCAATCTGAATAGAAATACTAATATGATGTGCATAACTATGAAAGGTGTACAATTGCTGTGTTGATCAGCCCCAGTCCTATAAACAGATGCAAGCTAGACATCCACACTCTGTAGTCTGGCCAGACAAGCCCCTGAAGTATCACGCTGTCACAGATAGTTTCCCCAGTTGACAAGAAACCTGCACACAGAGAATGTCCCTGTAGATGTATGTGAAAGACACAACACACACTCCAGTGCCTGCATCTAATATGTGAATCTGAAATATGTGTAGAAACAGCAATATAATGTGCACACAGTTCATCTGCACAGACCCACAGGTAAAGAAATTGGTATAGAAACAGGTATGATATGTATAACTAAAATAAGGGTGCAATTGCTCTGTTAATATCTACAGCTGTTTGTGTGCTGTAGCAGCCCCATGGCCCAGGTAGAGTGTAAGTGTAGTCAGAATGTAGAGTAGTGAATAGTAGTGTACTGATATATATACTTGATAGCAGTTGTGAATTGAATCTGTTCCCTTCCACCACCACTCAACTGATTCAGCCATCACACTAAAACCAACATGGGTATGTTCCTAAACAAACCTCTACTGTTGGGACCGTTGTTCCATTTGGTTTATCATTGTTTAAATTGTGTGCATATGAATATCCCCTGTTGAATAATCATCTTATTGCCTGCCTGACATGCCACTAACTGGCATGCTGTTGCAACCCTGAATGCCATTCCATACATGCATGGCTTCTGTTTGCTATGGCACTGTTATACTTGCACTGTTGTGGATTAATGGGAATATCCATGCATGCTATTTTGACTAATGTTGTAATGTGTTGTGCATGACTAACCAATATTCATTGTTAATATCCACACCATAGCACATATGGTAAGACAGATCCCAGGGGATCCACCTCTCCCACCCCACCTGGCCGAGGTACTGCATCCCAGCATGTCTGGTAACCAACCCAGACCTCGCTCAATCTGCTGGTCCTGCACCACTCTCAGGTGGAACTGCTGCAGGGGATGGGGCTCACCCCCCCTGCAAGTAGGCGCGGTGAGGACATTGTCACCCAGAACGAGGTCTGTGGCAGGGTGCGCAGTATCCTCCAGATGGTGCTAGATGACCACCTGTCCCAGGTGGAGGGCAGGCTGTTACAGCTAGAGAGGCAGTTGGCCCCTCCAGCTCAGCTGCCAGCATAGCCACCTTTGGGGCTGTGAAGGAGTAGTAGTGACTGCCATCGGGTGGGGACATCAGTGCCACTATTACCATCTGGGGGGCTCATGAGCCTCAGATTCCCAACCACGCTCCCCATCAAGGTGTTTACCCCACGATGTGTCATACACCACTCCTGCCTGCTGTCCTGTCAGTCTTTTCTGTCTGCAAATGCAACCTCTTCTACCAAACCTCCCTCACCACACTTACCAATAATCCTTCCTTAACATTGCACTCTCACCTTAAAAAAAAACAAAGGGCATATGTCCCACAAAAAACACATCCCATACATAGCTCTACATTTTGCCCAGAGACATGTACCCAGCACACAATCTAACACTACCAATCATCCATATTGTGTGATGCCCACACACCTTCCTGTAGGGTGTGAGGCTCCAAATTCTAAATAGCCCACTTTGAAAGCAGCTGTTGCTGCCAAAGAAATGTAGAGCTATGGTCGTTTCCTACACCCATCCTGCACATCCCTACTTGTTTCTCCTCTTGTGTGTCCCCCTGCATGCCCCAATTTCACCACTTTCCAATCCCCTTTTTTTTCTTTCTGTATTTGAAATTAGCGTGGGTCTAAGTGGCCGTAAGCAGGAGTAAGCGAAGCTAAGCTCACATAAGCATTGCTTAGCTCCACGAAACCCACTTACAACTAATTTAAAGTGCCTTAATCACGCTATCTCCTACAGCCCCTGTTCTGCCCAGCAACAAAACAATCAGCACTTGAAAGTCTCAAACACAGGACCCTGCACAGTATAGCCAAAATGATTTACCACTAAGCCATGTCAGATGTGTAAAAATCTGATGTTTTCTCAAACATATCATCCAGCACAGTCATTCGACAGTAGGGGAAATGTATTTATATATGTACACGTCTGTGTATATGTAGATATATATATATATATATATATATATATATATATATATATATATATATATATATACATATATTTATAACCGACAGATGGTTGGTCGAGCCCTGATGACCGAAAGGAGGGCGACAGATATGCACATTGCTGAACTCAACTGTATCGAATTGCAAACCTGCACCCCCTTTGTGACCCATGTTAGCACTCGTTTTAGATGTAGAGCGGTCAAAAATGTCGCATTTGGTGGTTTTGCGAACTTCCACCTGTTTGACATGCACAAATTCAGTTATCGGAATCGATCATTGTTGGGTTTGACTGCAGTGTGATCGGTTATGCGGTGGTAAACCATATATATATATATATATATATATATATATATATATATATATATGTATATATATCTTCATATATATGTCTGTATGTATATATATATATATATATATATATATATATATATATATATATATATATATATATATATGTCTTTATATATATATATATATATATATATATATATATATATATATATATATATATATATATATGTATATATATATATATATATAGATATATACATCATTAATGGGGGTGAGGGGGCCCAAGTTATGTACCTCTTGTAATTACTGATATCATCCCCTCCTCCACAGCTGAACAGATCTGCCTTGCAACACAATACCTGCACTTGCAAGTCTCCTACCCAGGACCCTACACAACATAGCCACAAGAAGTTAACAGTAATCCTTCTTAGCTGTACGGTGTCAGGATGATATCAATAACATATCATCCAGAACAGTCTGTCTACCATAGGGAATGCACAATGTGGAAGCAGTAAACATTCCAGTGATACATACACACACACACACACACACACACACACACACACACATAAATGCATATATATATATATATATATATATATATATATATATATATATATATATATATATATATACATATATATGTATATACACATACATACACATATACATATATTACTACATATAGATATGTATAGGAAGATACATATTTAGAGGGTGCTCAGCATATTGAACAGCAGTATTCCTACAGTTGCCACCTTTTAAAATGGACAGTGTTTGATTCTCTCATACAAAAGACAATTATGGCATGAAACATATACCCACAGAGAAGTCAAAGGATATGACACCACACACAGGTTTGCATACATAGAAATGTTTATATATGTACTATTTCAGTTGTATATGCCATTTCATATAGCAGTTAGGCATTTGAAATGCATAATAACTGTGTAATGCAACTCTCAAGCAAAACATTTTATACAGTAATCTGAAAGCATAACATATTTTGCTGTCCAGGCCAAGGCCTTCAAGTAGTACAACAGTAAAGAAACACTGGCCTGGAAGATAAGAATCAATCAACAGTAAATAATGCAGATGTAGTTCAGCAGCCTCCAATTATTCTCTGTACTCAACCCCTATGGGGAAAAGAATTAAGTTGTCACAATGAAAATTTATCTGTTACATAACAATGCTTAACTTAAAACATCACTATTACACTGAAAAACAGAACTGTCTTTAAGACAGTAAGCACTAGCCCACCATTGCTCCAGTGGTGAAATGTATGAAAATGTACAGCCATATACCTTAATGTGTCCTACTACTGATATCCCTCATATGTTGTAACAGCCTAGGTTATAAATGTTGAATACCCCTCCCTCATAGAATGACTTACAAGGGCATATAACATTGTTACATACACTGATGTCTGGACTGGACAAGGTCACACATGTTTTGTCCAGCTGTAGCCCACATATATATGGACCCGACCCCACAATATGTGTGGGAGTCCACAACATCACTGGAATGATGGCAGGAATGCCAGCACTACATAATGATAGGCCACTACTTAGCAACCTCTTACTGCATGACATATGGACAAAGACTGGTATATAGGTGGAGGACAGAGGCTGGAACACAGGGCCATATTTGCAATATTTTTGTTATACACTGTGAAAGTTGCTGGTGTTACAGGATTGGTTGCAACATACCCTTATTCGGGAATATGAAATCAGAAACACAAATGGATGTAGCCATGTACTGATAGCACTCAACAGACAGATTGCCACTGACAGAGACAAGACCTGTATGGTGAACAGACAAAACATAACAGCCAATCCTCCGGCCATCATGTGGATAGACCCACAGTTGAGAGCTATGCATACAGACTGCCTTCCATGCAAAACTAGCATGTACACACAAACCATGTAAAACTAATGATATACAATGCATATAACAACACTACTCACAATGTCCGTAGGTCTGGAACCTTATACAAATATGTAGTTGACCTGTGTTTGCAAGTACTGTTGTAAGAGTTATTGCTACCTGCTGCCTGTAACACTGGTGCCCGCACACAGCAACAATGTCTTCCATACAGGAAAGGTAAAGGGACAACGCCTACATGCTGTAGTAATTTATAGTAGTGGGTTGCCATGACAGTGGTAACTGGAAGTACTACACAGCTGGCTGCATGCAATTAGCAAGTAGTGAACACTGATTGGTGCAGAGGCCATCACCTGATCATGTGCATCACGTACAAAATCCATGCTGCAATCTATTCAAAGCAGCTCAATCCCTGTAGTGGAGAGAGAGAGAGAGAGAGAGAGAGAGAGAAACAAACAGGAAAAAATATCTAAACCAACTAAAACTACAAGCCAACTCTATATAACACAAGGGACATATAAACATGTACTTAGAAGAGAGGACAATACTACAACAGGTATGTGAAACATATATGCATGTAATTGAATGTAGTACTTGGTCTATAATAATGGGATAGATGATGTGGAAAGATTTATATGTGCCATCAGGTGTTGTTGTTGTAATGATGTCCTGCTGAACAACTGCTATGGACATAGTGTCTGGCCCTGTGGGCAGTGGGCCATACCTGTCAGCTGTGCAGATCAGTACTGAATGATAAGCTGTAAGCCATCATAGTGTGTGTTCTGTACCTCAGGACATGTATATTAGTGTGGCAAATAGCTAATGTTGGAAGTAATGATGTTATAATAGACACATAAGTTTCAGACCCCACCACCTGCAGGACAGTCATATTAATGTGAAATGTAGCATGCACAAACGTCATAGGTGTGTAATAGGCTTACCTGCAATCTATCCCTATATATACCCCCCTAATGTTAGGATGTGTTCACGTGTGACACCTGTCTGTTTTGTAGCAAGGCAGAAAAGTGCAGCTGTGGAGGAAGGAGAATTAGAAAGTGTGGACCTGATGTTCGAATGCAATATATATATATATATTTATATATGTATATATATATATATATATATATATATATATATATATATATATATATATATATATATATATATATATATATATATATATATATATATATATATATATATATATATATATATACACACATATATGTCTACAGATATATAGACACACACAAACACACACACACATACACACACACACACACACACACACACACACACACACACACACACACACACACACACACACACACACACACACACACACACACACACACACACACACACACACACACACACATATATACACACGTGTATGTCTACATATATACAAACACTAAACGAACTGGAGACTCTACTGATAAATCTTTACAACAAAAAAAACAAAATCAGTCCGTGGGAGACCGCAACCATACCAGTTTATTATAAACGTCAGCAAAATACCAGAACAACATTTTCATCAGCTTAGTTCCCTGACTTCTTCAGATACACTGATGAATTACACAACCGAGTTTATATACTATGCTGTGGTCAATTAAAACCATTATTTAATTGAAATTTAAAGCAGTAAAACCTATTTCACTTATAAAGACTACTGAACCAAAATCTAAATGTATTATACATGAAATGTATATGTATATAAAAACATAAATATACATAAAAAGTATATAATATATTAAAATATATTAGTTCTTAATATAAAAAATAAAATGTATGCTGTATTCCACTAATACATATACATAAAACCATTTTTTCCAGACAAAATCACAACTTAGCAGCTTTCAGTTTTAACAATGGTGCAATAGATATAAAATCATTCAAGCCAGGTGTTTTATTGGCTTCCAGTAAAATTTGCCAATGAGTTTCCCGATGTTCTAATCTATCTCCCAGGGACCCCCTCTGTTGTCCCGGTGCATAGTCTCTAGAACAAAGAATTCGAACCTGGCCTGCTTACATGCCAAACTGTGCCGAAACAAGGCATTATTAGAATTTTGTCTTTGTATTTCATATAGGTGTTCGTATATCCTTCTCTTCAAATGCCTTTCGGTTTTATCAACGTAAAACCCTTGACATTTTTGACATGTAGCCAAGTATATCAACCCTTGACTATTGCAATTGGAGTAGGTGGATGCTGTTATCCACCTGTTCCTAGCTGCAATGTATACTTTATCGGTATGTGATATATATTTACATTGCGTACAAGCACCACACCTATATGTTCCTTTACGTTGGTTTGAAAACTTGTTAGCCTGAGGTTCATATTCCAATATATTCTTAATATTGCTCCCCTTACAAAACACTGTTTTTATTGTTTTTACTTTAAGGTTACTAAGATCAGTAATGCCTCGGAAACTTTCCCATTCTTTTTCTATTATATCCTTGATAACACCAGAATTTGCAGTGTATTCAGTGACAAAAACTCTATTAAACCCTTCTTTGGAATCATATTCCCATTTAGCTCTCGTGGATTTTTCTACCTTTCCTGAACCTAAAATAGGTTTATATTTGGTATTCCTACCTTCCATAACCTCATTGCTGATATTTGTGATAAATACCTCAGGATAGCCTCTCTCCTGGAACATCTGCATAAGTTGTGTACATTCTTGTTCATAGTCAAGATCATCACAGGTCATACGGGATGCCCTGACGAATTGTCCCTTGACTATTCCCTTTTTCTGATGTCTTGGGTGGGAACTATTGTAATGGATGTAACTATTGGAATAGGTAGATTTCCTGTAAATGGTAGATTTAAAACCAGTATCTTCTAACCTTAAGGAAACATCTAAATAATTAACTTGCTTAATGTTTACCTGATGTGTAAAGGTCAAAAATTAAGTAGTGGAATTTAAGTATGTTACAAATTCCTCTAGTAAACCAGACGTACCTGTCCAAAAAATACAGATGTCATCCAAAAACCTGGAATATGATGTCCAGTGTTTGCTATATTCACTGTTGATTATATACTTTTTCTCCCATACCGACAGAACTATGTCAGCATATGTTGGGGCACAATTAGCTCCCATAGCCACCCCTGATATTTGTTTAAAATATTCTCATGAAAAGTATAGAAAATTGTTGTTTAGTACCAAATCCGCTAATTCCATGATGAGAAAAATATTGTCACACACCCCCATGTTCTCCCTCAAGGCTTCCTCTAACCATTCTAGTCCCTTCTCATGTGGTATAACTGAGAAGAGATCTACCACATCTATAGGGAGGAATTGCAAGTTGGGAACATTGAGTTCGGGGGTGATTTTACCCAAGAATTCCCTGGAATACTTAAGTAAATACTGCCCTTTACCCCACAATTGTTTGAGTTTCGAATCCAGAAACTTGGATAAGGGAAATATCTTGGATCCCAGGGCGGAAACAATGGGCCTCAATGGTGAGTTTCCCACGTCTTTGTGAATTTTTGGTACTCCGAATATTGAAGGTACCCTCGGATTCTTGTTGTCTAGGTACGAGTATGTATCAAAATCAATAACCCCTTGATCGAATAAATCCTTGATAGCTAGATCTATTTTTTTATATGAAATATTGATCTCATTAATTGATACCGCTCTATAACATGTATCATCGTTAAGGATGGCGTTCTTTTTACCTTCGTACAAAATTTTTTCCATAAGGACTATGCCACCCTCTTTATCAGGTTCCATGACCCTGATATTCGGGTTGTGACTCAATTCAAAAAGTAGATCTTGTTCAACTGTACTAAGGTTCGGTACATACCTATTGAATCTATGTATATCCCTGATTTGTTTCTCAATTCTTGTTTCTAAATTTCTCAGCTGGGGATGTATAGGTGGATTAAAGGTACTAGGCCTATAGAGGGTGGTGGTGTCCTCTTGGCAGACTTTAGATCCAAAAAGATTTTCCAGATTTAGTTTTCTGATAAAAATCTTTAAATCCATAATGACTTTGGTGATGTTACTGTTATGCTGAGGGATGTATTTGAAACCCTTAGTAAATAAACTAAATAGTGTATCTATGACTAAAAAATCACTATAGTTATAGTTATATATATGGAAACCTGCCCTACTGATGACTTCAAAATGATCCCCTACATGGTTTGTAACTATGGAGGGTGTGGAGTTTACCACTTCTGGTTCCTGTTCTTGTTCCTGTTGTACCCCCCTCCCCCACTGTAAGGATAGTTTCCCTTGTAAAAATGGTTAGAAATGTGATTGTTGTGTTGATTGCGAATCCTCTCGGACCGCCTTGGGGGAACTTCTTGTGCTTCATTGTCATCACTTGTCCCATCACCCCTCTCTCCTGTATTGTTGACCTCTGAGGTTGGTCCCCCATGATCGGGAGTACTAATATCCTTACTGTCCCTGTAGTGGGTAGAATGTATGGGAGAGGGTGCTGGATATTGTAAGCCTTCCTGGTATTCTTGGATATCCCGGTTTAACTCTTTATGTTTTCTATTAAGAATTTCCTGACATTTTTTGTCTACTTGCACCCTTACATTGTAATATTTTTTTCTTTTCATATTCCACAGTAAACAGTGTATCATTAACTACAATATTGTTGTATCTCTCTATATCATCATTAAGTTTACAAATTTCTTTTTCATTCTTATTAATAATGGCTTGAACTATTTCAAGGCCACAATTATCAAAGGATCTCACAAGTTCCTTGTAAAAGTCACTGCCAATAATAACATTGTTAGGATATTTGAATATCCTTAGTCCTTTAGGCACTATTTGTTTATTTAAACACTCACGTAGGTACATGTTGTCCAGATGTAAGCTTTTGTACCTGTAAAGTGTTGATCTTAGTGCCTCAATGGTGTCCGAATATGTAGCGTTGTTTTCCGTAATAGTATGGACCCTTGCAATTTTGTCAAAGCTCGGTTTGGCCTGTAGCCATTCCTGAAAAGTCGATTGTGGTACCATAACTGTGTTGTTTCCCTTCTGGGATGAAATATCCTGGGAAACACTGTTAGAACGAAGTATGTTGGGTGTTTGCAGAAAGTTAGTAGAAGAGTTAGAATGTTCACCAACTTCGGGTACTCGGACCATACCATTAGCTTCCTGCACAGGAGGTAAATCCCTCTCCCTGGAAGGATTCTGTTTAAATGAAGTACTGTGCTTGGAAGCAAAAGATGTAAGCCCTTGGCTCAAAGGCATTAATAGTTCTATTAATTGAGTCAATTGTCCTGCTAGTTTGCGAAATTCGTCTACTTCAGACTGAAAAGATTGGTCTGATGATTCAGTGGATTTGGTCTCCCTTCCTCGAGTCTCCATAATACAAACACCAAATGAACCGGAGATTCTACTGATAAATCTGTGCAACAAAAAACTAAAATCAGTCCGTGGGAGACCGCAACCACACCAGTTTATTATAAACATCAGTAAAATACCAGAACAACATTTTCGTCAGCTTAGTTCCCTGACTTCTTCAGATACACTGATGAATTACTCAACTGAGTTAATATACTATGCTGTGGTCAATTAAAACCATTAATTAATTGAAATAGTATATAAACTCAGTTGAGTAATTCATCAGTGTATCTGAAGAAGTCAGGGAACTAAGCTGACGAAAACGTTCTGGTATTTTACTGATGTTTATAATATATACAAACACACATCACACATATCTACACACACACACACACACACACACACACACACACACACACACACACACACACATATATATATATATATATATATATATATATATATATATATATATATATATTTATATACAGTAGTAAGTGGGTGCAAAATGGACAGTTATGTCTGGTGTGAAATCCATGTTGGGAACACATTGCCCTCGTTTGTGAAGGTGGGGTAGGTATATTTGGGGAGGTAGGTTGGGTTGGAAGACAGACAAGACAGCATATGGAGTGGTATGACACATGTGGTGGGTAAACACCTTGGATGAGGAGTGGTGCTTGGAATGTGGAAGCCCATGAGCCCCCATATGGAAACAATGGGACCAAGGTCCCCACCCATGGGCAGTCACAACTGCACCTTTATGGCCCTTAAGGAGCCTGGGGTGGGGGCTGAGCAGGAGGAACATGCAGACCCTGTGATTGTGTACTGAGGGCCTGAAAGTGGTGTAGCACATCTCCCAAGTCTCTGTGGAGATTCCTATGCACCAGACCCTGGACCTGACATCAGGTGACTGGATCCTGTCTGTATGTGCTCCTGGGGGGGGTGGGGGGCAAACACCATCCCCTAAGGTGGTTCCACCTGAAGGTAGTGCAGGACCAGCAGATGATGAGAACTCGGGGTGAGGCTTGTATTGTCAGGCTCTGGATTGCATTGCATAAGTGGAAATTCCTTAAGATTCCAAGAGCAGGCTAAGTTATTTCTTACACTTATTTCACTGAATTGCACTTCTGAAAAGCTTATAATTGTGCTATACAGTTGATCTACTATATTTTTGCACTGTTATAAAGCTTTTTTATTGTTTCACTGCATTTATGTACTGTTTTAAACAATTTTAACATTACTTAACTGTAAACTGCTTTTTCATACTGAGAGTTGTATTTTCTGTTTGTGAGTGCTCTATCCGAACTTTTCTGTGCATTTTTGTCTGTTAAAAGCATTCTCGAGTCTGCTCCTTGATCTGTTTAAAACTTTAAATTAGTGGCTACAGCTAGGAACTGTAATAGTGTGCATTACTATAATTCCTTTTTTTATTTAAATTTCTAAATTGTAAACTGCTTTTTCATACTGAGACTTGGATTTTCTCTTTGTGGGTGTTCTTTCTATGCTTTTAAAGTGAGGTTTCTGTGTTCTGCTCAGGTGGCATAATCTTGATAGAGGCCTGTTGTGTAGGCTGGAAGCTTTGTTTGTGTTTCTGGCAGCCATTTTCTGCTGATTGTCTTCATTATTATTGAGACTAGCAAGGCCTCCTGACCTTCTGTAGTACGAGTGATTGGGTAATAGCAGGGGCTGAGTAGTAACCTGATCTTCCAACTCTTCCATTCTTACTGCTATATAAAACCTGTGTCTTATAAAGGTTCTTCTTGTATTGTCAGGCTCTGGATTGCATTGCATAAGTGGAAATTCCTTAAGATTCTAAGTGCAGGCTACGTTATTTCTTACACTTATTTCACTGAATTGCACTTCTGAAACACTTATAATTGTGCTATGCAGTTGATCTACTATATTTTTGCACTGCTATAAAGCTTTTTTTTATTGTTTCACTGCATTTATGTACTGTTTTAAACTGTTTTAACATTACTTAACTGTAAACTGCTTTTTCATACTGAGAGTTGTATTTTCTGTTTGTGAGTGCTCTATCCGAACTTTTCTGTGCATTTTTGTCTGTTAAAAGCATTCTCGAGTCTGCTCCTTGATCTGTTTAAAACTTTCAATTATTGGCTACAGCTAGGAACTGTAAAAGTGTGCATTACTATAATTCTTTTTTTTATTTAAATTACTAAATTGTAAACTGCTTTTTCATACTGAGACTTGGATTTTCTCTTTGTGGGTGTTCTTTCTATGCTTTTAAAGTGAGGTTACTGTGTTCTGCTCAGGTGGCATAATCTTGATAGAGGTCTGTTGTGTAGGCTGGAAGTTTTGTTTGTGTTTCTGGATGCCATTTTCTGCTGATTGCCTTCATTATTATTGAGACTAACAAGGCCACCTGACCTTCTGTAGTACAAGTGATTGGGTAATAGCAGGGGCTGAGTAGTAATCTGATCTTCCAACTCTTCCATTCTTACTGCTGTATAAACCCTGTGTCTTATAAAGGTTCTGCTTGTATTGTCAGGCTCTGGATTGCATTGCATAAGTGGAAATTCCTTAAGATTCCAAGAACAGGCTAAGTTATTTCTTACACTTATTTCACTGAATTGCACTTCTCAAACCCTTATAATTGTGCTATCCAGTTGATCTACTATATTTTTGCACTGTTATAAAGCTTTTTTTATTGTTTCACTGCATTTATGTACTGTTTTAAACTGTTTTAACATTACTTAACTGTAAACTGATTTTTCATAGTGAGAGATGTATTTTCTGTTTGTGAGTGCTCTATCTGAACTTTTCTGTGCATTTTTGTCTGTTAAAAGCATTCTTGAGTCTGCTCCTTGATGTTTAAAACTTTCAATTAGTGGCTACAGCTAGGAACTGTAATTTTTTCCCACCCACCCGAGTGTTGTGTGTTCTTATACTTCGTGGCTTTGCAGTTGCCTGCCCATACTTTACATTTGATCTGTGACACTCCACAAATGTTCTCTATTAGATTGAGTGAACTAATGACACTAGACTAGGAGAAGGCCAACCCACTCAGATTCTTAACGTTGAATTAACTTCTGTTCCAGCTTTCTCCATTTCCACTTTACTGAAAAAAAATTCTAAGCTTGCTTCTCCCCTTTCCTGTGGCAGGTCAGATATGGATTTGCTGTGTCCAGGACTGTTTGAGCTCCTAAGCCCCCCCCCCCCACTTAACTGGGGTTAAACTATTCCTGGCGCCATAAAGTCTGTTTTTCAAAATTTCCCTTGCAACTAGCCAGCTTTTTAGTTTTAGCACTCATCTGTTTCTTTGATCTCAGCACTTGTTCAGAACTCATTGTAAGCACTAAATAAGGTACAAATTACTACAGCACTCAACTTTCCTCACTTGTCTAGAGGAAAACAGTTTTTAGTACTTAATAAATAAGCACCTATTTAGGCATGTCTAAAGGTCAGCTCCCGGTGTTTTCTCCTGTCTAGCTGATGAATCTGGGCATCTTGGGACAATGCAGCAATTGCCTCATGTACACAGACAACCCTCTCCTCCTACCACCCAACACTACGACCTGTGAGAGATGCACTTATATAGCCAAACTGGAAGCAAAGCTCTCTTTACCAAAGACAGGCTTAGACAGTCAAGAGGAGAAGGTAAACACTTGCACTGCACCACACTCATCACATTGTCCCTCAAAACCTACACCACCAAAACACACACACAGAACCACAAAACACACACCTACATTCATGGAGGCTCTCAGTACTAATCTGTCCAAACAACAGAGACCTCCAAAGCAGAAATGCAAGCAACCTCCAGCCCCCAACACAACCCAAATGACACATAGCCCACATAGTCAGTGTGCCACTCAACTACAGCCCATAAGGCATAACGTACCCAACACTCTAGTCATAGGTGACTCTATAGTCAGGCACACTGATGTTCCACTCACCAGGCTAAACAAGGAGAAAGTTACTGTCAGCTGCCTGTCATGTGCCATGATCCAACACATAACGCACACACTCAGGTCACTCCACAACAAGTACAAATATGACTCTGTCATTGTCCATGTTGGTGTGAATGACCTGATACGTACCTCCCTGGACTACATGAAAAGAGACATGGAGGAGCTCTCTGATCTTGTAGCCCATGCCGGTATGACCCTAACCCTGAGTAGCATCCTGCCATCTCCCAGAATGATACCATAGTACAAGGACAAAATGACTTTAACAATTGGCTAAGCTTCTGGTGTCATTCTAAGGGAATCCAGTATCTGTCTGCCTGGGATGACATAATCGACAGACCACACTGCTTTGTCAGAGATGGCCTGCACCTGTCGCCCTTGGGATTCCAGATACTGGCAAAGGCTCTTTCCACCCCTATAGTGCCTTTTTTAGGCAAGGTTCAAATGACAAATTCACCACCGTAACAGGTACAAGCAAGCAAAATTTGAGGGTAATGCAACTCAATGCTAGAAGTCTAAACCTCAAAATGCACTCACTCGAGGCACACCTTAAAATGGAGAACACTGACATCTGTGTAGTGACAGAGACCTGGTTCAAAGCTCCAGAGAGCACCCCTGCATTACCAGGCTATAATTCATACCACACCTTTCGGCCACCAAACCCGGACCGAAATACTAAAGGTGGAGGCGTGTCCATATTCATTAAGGATATCCACACCTCCAAGCTAGTTGCTCAGCATAATGCATCCGAGATTATCCAAGTTCAACTAACTCTGGGCAAAACTGCAATCCAGATTGTAGCTTGCTACAGACCCCCCCACCATGCCCCAGGATTCCCACTCCTATTTTCTTGATACACTGGAAAATATTAAGGTACAACCCAACACTCTAATAATGGGTGATTTCAACTACCCTACCATTAACTGGGAAAACTACTCATGTACCAACTCCTTTGCTCAACGTTTTCTGGAAATCATCAATTCCAACACTTCGGATCAACTTATCCACACTCCCACCAGAGGTAGCAATATCCTAGACCTGGTCATCACCAACATGGGTGACCGGTGTTCCACACCAGAGGTCAGCTCCTCGTTGGTCAGATCCGACCACAAGCTAATCACCCTAGACATCCACATCCCGCTCCCACCCCCCATTAGGAAAACAACCGTAAAAAATTTCTCCAAAGCCAACTTCACGCTTCTTAAGACAGAAGTGGCAAACTTCATGACACACATGCAGATGGACAATAGAGGTACGACTGCTGAATCCTACACAAATACACTTTATAAGCACTTACACGAGTGTATGGATCGTGCTATCCCTAACAGAACCAAGATGCTATCCTACAAAAAAAGGAAGCCAATCTGGTGGCCTTCTACCATAAACAAACTCTACAACAGAAGAAAGAAACTGTTGCAAAAAAGAGTAAAATCCCTTGATTGGAGGAACTCCCTGGTCAACCTCAGTAAAAAGCTGAGATCCCTCATAAAATCCTCCAAAGCTAGTTATGGAAACAAAATTGCCACTGATTCTAAAGACAACCACAAAGCATTCTATAGCTATGTCAAAAATCTCAATGGCAACACTCAGACCTGCTCTGAGTTACAGCACAATGACAGTAAATATACAGAACCAACTGATATTGCCAACGTCCTGGCAGATAGGTTCAGTGCTAACTTTACCCCCCTCTCACCCCCTAAAGGGCCCATCTTTATAACTGAAGAATGCAAAGTTCCTGTAATCACGGCTGCAGAGGTAAAAACTTCACTCTCCAAAGCCAAGAACACAGCATCCATGGGACCTGACAACATCCCAGGCTGCCTTCTACATGAACTACAAAATGAACTGGCACCCCACCTAAGTACCATGTTCAATCATATCCTCACCTCAGGCTTTGTGCCCATTGAGTGGCGCACCATGACAGTTGTCCCACTCCACAAAGGGGGGGGGCACAACAGACCCCGAGAACTATCGCCCATTAGCCTGACGAGCCTCGTCTGCAAGGCCATGGAACGTATCATTATGGAACTCATCATAAAGAAAGACATTGGAGATCTCCAAACCCTGGACCCCACACAGTTTGGGTTTGTAAAAGGCAGATCATGTCTCCTAAACCTGATAGACTTCTTTGAAGTAGTCACTAAAGCCATAGATGAGGGTAAGGTGGTTCACACAGCCTATCTAGATCTCGCCAAGGCGTTGGACACCATCCCCCACTCTGGAATTATAGATAAACTCACTAAACTAGGTATAAATCCCTATGTCACAAGATGGGTTGCCAACTGGCTTACTGAAAGAACCCACACTGTGAAAGTAGCAGACTCCAAATCAGACTTCAGACCAGTGACAAGTGGAGTACCATAGGGTTCAGTCCTGGGTCCACTCCTGTTTGGCATCTACTTCTCTGAAGTACAGGCTAACACAGAAGGTCTTTGTCTAACTAAATTTGCAGATGACTGCAAACTAGGAGCCATAATTGAAACTCCTAACGATGTGGACATCCTACAAAAGGGACTCACTGTGACAGATGCCTGGTGTCAAATACATGGTCTCAAGCTCAATGCCAAAAAGTGCATTGTCATCCCCTTTGGTAAAAATTCTGTTCCCATGAACTACCACATAGGTGGTAGTCTACTTAACACCGAAAGTGTGATAAGAGACCTTGGGACACAGGTGGACAGTAGTCTCACCTTTGATAATCACATCACTGAAGTGGTCAGGAAATCCTTCTAAGTGACACACCTCATCACAAAAGGTTTCTCATCCAGAGAAAAAGAGGTCATTGTTCCCCTCTACTTATCACTCATTAGACCCATTATAGAGCACAACGCCCCTTTTAGTATGTACCTCACAAAACATCTACAACAACTGGAAAGGCCACAAAAATACCTCACAAAGAGGATTACTGGCCTCAAACAGATGCCTTACGCAGACCATCTCAAAATCTCCAGCTTTACTCTGTCGCATATCGCCTACTCAGAGGCGATTTCTGCCTAACATACAAAGGTATGTCAAACCCAGAGCTGTTGGACATGCTCCACTTAAAGTGATCCCAATCCCTCCGAGCTACACACTCTAGGGACCTAAACCTTGTCAGCACAATAAACAGAACATGCTGGAGAGATAGATTCCTGTCCCAGAGACTTCCCATACTCTGGAACAGACTACCTATCTATGTCAAACAGAGCTCCTCATTAGCACTCTTCAAGAAAAATCTTGATGATTGGATGGGTAATAGGAAATTCACCCCGGGGATCACTTCTGTGGTTCTGCTTGACAGGGGCACAGGAAAATAATTTTCTTAGGTGGCGAAAGCCAGGGTACATTTTTGGCTAGGCTTGCATAGGCCCTAGGGCCAATAGCCTAGTACCTACCTATGAACCTATGAACCTATGTGTTGTGGCATGGCCAGATGAGGTGGGAGAGGTGGTTCTCCTGCTGTCTTCCCAAACATGCTATGGTGTCACAGTTATAGAACATATGTGGGTAGTAATAGTCCACACATTCCAGGATTATGTCTAACAGCATGCATAGATATCCCCATTAACACAAAATACCAGATTTGGAGCAGTCACATAGCAAACAGAACACATGCATATATGGAACCATAGTGACCCTAACAATGGCATGCAAGTGACATTGTTCACAATAGGCCACCAATGGTAGTGTTTCAACATGGAACATGACTAGAAACACATTGCACAAATTGTTGTACAATACGATATATGTCCCAAAAGTAGGTTTTCTGTAAACATACCAGTTGAGTTGTGTGTTCAGATTATTGCTGCAGATATGGCTGGGGGGAGACAGAGATGTGTATTAACAACTATTATATCCTTGCAGTATGAGGTCCTCAGACCTTTTTTCCTCTTTACTTCTTTCAGGCACCATGTCACGGGGACCCTTGCCGGTTTACTCCACCCAGGAGAATTAGATGATTATACATCACCTGGTGTAGCACTACCACACCCTGTTTGTATGTACAGCCCATGATCTGCAGGAGAGAACCGCTCTGTGGAATGAGTTTATCCACAGAGTAAATGATACTGGCCTGCATAACAGCAGTTATGAGCAGGTCCGACATCAGTGCACTGAACTACTCCGCCATTCCTTTCAGTGTGTTGCTGCAGTTAGGAGAGACCAGATAGCCACAGGGGGAGTCTTGCCATCCAGACCCCTTAAACATGCTGAGCATCTCCTCGCCAGCCTAGGGGCACCTGTCTGCCCACAAATACAAGACCCTGCAGAGAGCATTGTGGAGATGGGTGCTACCCACACAATGGATGAGGAGCATGTAGGTAAGGTCACAGGGAACATCAGTAGACCACAGTTGCTTATCCATCTGCATCTGTACAGTTTAATCATGCATATGTGAGATAAAATATATATGGTCCGTTGCTACATTGTAGTAATAAACAGATGTGAATAATCTGTAGTATTGTGGGTTTGTACTGTTGATGTACTGTAATGCTGCTCCCAACCTGTACCAATGCCACAGGTGTGGCTACTGATGTCACATCTCTCACACAACTATGCAGGTCCCTCTGGTATACCTCAGGGGCAGCATCCTGTAGCTGGTGAGTAAGGTGTTGTTTATTCAAGTTTGCCAATACACTGGCCATGTTATGGCCATAGTATTTGCCATGCACACATTTAACACACCTACCCATAATGCATGTTGCACATGTTCACATATCGTTGCTGTTAACTGCACTGCATCACAGTAGTCACCATGATAGCATATCTGAAGGGTATGTAAGAGTCTTGCAATATAACTAACAACCTGTCATTGTACGATGTGTGCACAGAGATGAACATAATGGTGGGACAAATGCCCTACAGTAGGAACATGTCTGAAACATCACCCTTATACAGTGCTACAACAGTGTATATACCACTATTACAAAGGTAACTGTTACAGATCTACACAACAGCATATCATAATACCGCAGTCCTCATCCCTTAAAACCTGCAATGTGGTCCTAACATGAGCAATGGATGTGTAATATTGAATCCTATGTTAGGACAGCAAATATGGGGAATACATACCTTAACAAACACTGGAAGCATATGTGTGCATGCACTCCAAATAACATATTGTGGAAGCAGCTTTTGAGATACCGACAGCATTCACTCTTCCAGAGTATGACCTTCCAGCAAGTACAGATCCTCAATGACACACCAAGAAATGGTCTGCTTTCCAAGACATTTGTCCACCAAGTGTGCCCACTTACCTGCAACAGAGGCAGCTGTGACTTGCACACATCTTACAAGCCATGGAATGGATCCCATGCCCAAAATGTATCACGCAGGAGTGGGAAATGTAGCCTTACCTCAACATTGCATATACCATGGCAAACAGTGCAGACAGTCATGTATGTGGCAAGGATGTATGGGACAAGATTAATGCAGAAAATAAACAGATGGCCATCCAAAACAGATGACAACACATGTTGCAAACTGGTCATGCGGGCTGCCTAGTAACATGCCACAACACAGAAGGAGCTGCAGGAATTCCTAGCAAGTACTGGCTGTGCAGTTCCTGTGTCAACAGTCGCCTGGACTCTGCATATGTTTGGCCCATGGGTTATGGTAATCAGATGGGACAGTTGTTCCACAGGAAACATCAGCCAAGGCTCTCTGCAGGTAGTGTATGCATAACATCAAAAGTCACCCAAAGGCGTGTGTTGCAATGTGTAATGGTGTACCAAGGTCAAGCTGGAAACCTACAGACAGTATCAATTAAGATGCATGTGCTGCACAAGCAACACCTTAGCCCATCTCAGGCCCACCATCCCCATCTGTACCTTGCTGATGCCAGTGTACATCTGTATGATTGCCATTCATTAGCAGGGACTAGGCTGGTACACATGGTGTTCAGAATTTGGGACACTGCAAAATGACACACATGTGTAGCCCATAGTTGTCAAGCATCTGCAAAAAGGCTGAGGATGAGGAGGCAGTGTCATCCTGAAACACAACAGTGAACTGAAGCAGACAGCCAAAGCTCACTAAGAATGGCTGTATCTGCACACAGTCAAGGTCATGAATTGTGGCAGACATAACCCTGACTCCACAGCAATAGTGATGGCATTGTGTGACCTCCAAGGCCTGTGCACATGAGTTGACCTTGCAATCATGCAGAGTTGGGGGACATTTGTAGGGCAGAGTGAACAAATACTGGCTAATGCAGATGGCCCATTCTGATATACCCCTTCCAGGAATAGTGACTGCTGTAGTACACTTAACAATTGGTGCAACAAACCATCATGATAAGGACGTGCACACTTATGCATCAACAAATTGTATGCATCTCAATCAGCATCTGCACAACTAACACATTTGTTTGATACTGCATTAGATTACACAGGTCATATGTCACATATCAGGTTCATTTAATCTTAACATATGAAGTAATGTTGCCCCATGGCATATCAGGGGAGAGGGTGCCATGTCAATAAGGGTGTGTACACTCCTCATAGCCACAGTAAGGTATGAAGGTTGTCAGTGTAATTGTATTTTGTCGGCCATACATGCACCGCTGATGATGAGATCTGTAAATCAGACATCAGGCATTCACTAATGACATCTGTCCAAATATCATCCCAGGTATGTGTCGGACAAACACATAGGGGTTGTGAGCAGCAGAGCAACCATTACTGACACACATATACACATTCAGCAATGGCATGTACACCTGTGATGCATGGTGCACAGTGTATGCCAGGGTGCTGAACAGGTGCACAGCAATACTGTGTACATGGGTGCAGTGTGTTCCAGGGGAAGAGGCATCATGTACTAACACAACCCATGCATCACAGAGATGTATAATGTTAGTAACAGGGATTGACTATAGCTGCACCGCATGCTGTTGAGTGCCATATGCCATGCATGTTGACAGATGGATATGAGAGGTCTGTGTGTAATACATTTGTGCAACCTCACCTGTAAGTGTGTGTGTGTGTGTGTGTGTGTGTGTGTGTGTGTGTGTGTGTGTGTGTGTGTGTGTGTGTGTGTGTGTGTGTCTACTGGGTGGTACACACCACATGTTTGTGTATATCACACACACTGGTTTGGATGTTGATGCAATACTCAGAGAATACTGTACACATGGATGTATGTACTTTTGCAAGGAACCCATTTTAGCCTATGTAATTCCACCAAGACAGAATAGGCACAACAACACTTTGGGAAATAAGCAGTGTGCTAGTTTAATGTCATTGACTATGGTACTGGCAGGGTATATGTCCCCTTCCCCAGTATAGTGAAATACCCAACTTGGTAACCATATGTGAGGGTGTGAGGTGGTGTAGAACCACAGATAGTGTGATTGACAACTACTTAACCTGTTAACATGAACTGTATAGTATTACAGCCAACTAAGCAGGGGGATACACTCAACAATAACTGCAATTATGGTGGCTGTGTCCACAAGATCCACACCCAGCTATATATATACCAACCCCAGTATCGCTGTACAGCTATACAGTGGCTATTCAGTGGGGAAGAGGACATTTACACATCAACTACTAGTTGTGATGGAATGAATTTCCACAGGATGATACCTGTGAAATGTTAGCATTTGCCAGGGAGTTCTCGAACAGATGACCTCCTGGGACATGTATAATCTTCAAACTGAGGTAAATTATTTCACATACACACACACTCTTACTTGGCAACACTGGGACTAGAACCCCTACCTAGGTATGTAGCGCTACTGATGTGTGTGGCTTTAATTGCACATACCACAAAGCTTTTAGGATGACGTGTGTTCCAGGTGACATGTTAAGTTAAGAACATCACCAGGCCCTGTACAGTATGGCAGTGGAGTATGTACTGGTTGTTTATGAACAATACATATTGTGACATAATGTCATATACACATTGACAAACACATAAAAAGTCATACACACATCTGAGAGACCTGGGCTTATCAGTGCTAACTACCTTGTCAGTGTGCCTATTCTGTTACAGATAAGTTGCACACAGCACATGCATCACTTTTATCAGTTACCTGCATGGTTGATGGTAACAGTGGTCCTCATACAGTGGAACATGGGACATGTACTGGGGGTACCATGATGTAATGACAGTATACCAAGCACCCACACCCCCCAGTGGATATTGTACTCACTGAAACCCATGAAAATACTCTGACATACCCACCATTACACATTGACCAGGACTGCAATACAACCCCTTGTCTTTCTCAAGAGTGCTACTACAGGGTTATGCATCTACTGCACATGCCACAGGGATAGTAGGGTGATGCATTGGCATGGCTCTCCTATGGTCAGCAAAATTACTATCCCAAATACTGTGTGGCAAGGTGTATTATATTAGGAGAATGTGGCCTCAGAATGCTGTATCCTACAAATATACACACTTGCACACATACACACACTTGCCAGAACTCAGAGGGTAGCCCATGCCTATCAACCCATTTGTACAACAGTGTTGTGCTAGTACTGCAAGCTCCAGGTAGCTCATAGTGTGAAGAGTGTAACAAGGTACATGTAATGTCCATTACAGCAGCAGCCATATCTAACTATGGCAATGGGGGGTGAGATGGGTGTGAAGGGCCTCAGGGTATTATCAACTACAGGTCTACAACCACACAGACACTGTTATTCTCAGCAATGCACATGTACACATTTGTCAGTACTGGGGTCCATAGGTGCAGGTGTTCATAGGTGTGTACCAGGATATTGTCCGTGGAGAGATGAGAAGAGTAGGGGATGTGTGTACAGTGGTAGCATGCCACCTGCCATTTGCCAGCAGGCCATCTATCAACAGATGCTATGGGGGTGATTCTCAGGGTAAGAGTTACATGCAATATCCAGTCATCTGGTTGCCTCTTGCAGAGGGACAGTGAGGTGCTCCAGTTGACATGTATGCAACATGTATTACATAACATGGTCAGTGTCTGTCTTGGAGACCTGTACCCAAGCATGTTCTGTTGACTGTGGTAGTGTAGTTGAGATATCCATGGCATGTGGTGCATACAGGGTGTGGATTCCAAGCTGTGGCATTCATAACACAGCTGGGCAGACATGTCAGTCTCACTCAAGCATAGATTTTCTGTAAGCAACCAAGATGGAGTTCTGACATCTGCACATCTGTACAGAGGACAGACATCAGCTAGTCAACTGGTTATGTGGTAGGATGACTGTGTTGAGAGACAAACGTCTGATACTGATAGATATGCCATAACTACATGACAGCAGCCCTCAATGACATGTCCTATATACACAGTAGTCTGAAGTTAATATCCACATGTCAGATCAATATCCAGTAGGAAACAGTTAATGACACACAGTTCACACACCAAGAACATGACAGTGAGGACTCAGAGTCCATCTTTGCATGCAGGAGTGTTTGGTTCCAGTACAACAATCTGAAATCTACTCTTACTTGTGAAAGCACTGTCAACAGTAGTAACGTAATGATACACTACATGCCAGTGTGACTGCATAAAACCTGGGATACTACCCATGTATGTAACACATTCAATTGGAAAAGAGTGTTGTACAAGCCATATATACTTAGGAGTCCCAGACAGTAAACTCACACCCCTTGCTACTGTAATGACAGCACATATACACATGCTATGTACATGAAATTAAATACACATTAAAAATGTCATTACCCTGCTACTTTATCAGACTGGAATATGATCAGGCTGTTCATACCTGCCTTAACCACTCTGTATCCAACAACCCTCATTCTGCCTAGCAACAGAATACACAGCCCTTGCAGGCCTTGCACCAATGACCCTGTAAGCTATAGTCACAGCACTTAAACACTGAGCCATCACAGTTGTGAAAACATTTGATGTTTTTTTTCCCAATATATCTGTCAGTACACATACTGAATAGCAGTGAACAACGGCTTTGACTTCTACAATTGTGTAGCACTTGTAAGTGATAGTGTTGAAACAAGTATGTTGTTGTATCTAAATATACAGATAGATAAATATGGTGTGATATATCTGGGAAGGTATATGCAGTAGTCATGTGTACACATATGGATATATATATATATATATATATATATATATATATATATATATATATATATATATATATATATACATATATATATATATATATATATATATATATATATATATATATATATATATATATACATATATATATATATACATGCACATACACATCTATATTTATATATATATGTATTGCTATACATCTGTATATTGCTTTATATATATGGACATATATAGATCTATATGTGTATATATATATATATATATATATATATATATGTGTATATATAAATATATATATGTATATATATAAATGTGTGTGTGTGTGTGTGTGTGTGTGTGTGTATAGGTTCACAGGTTCATAGGTAGGTACTAGGCTATCGGCCCTAGGGCCTATACAAGCCTAGCCAAAAACGTACCCTGGCTTTCGTCACTCAAGAAAATTATTTTCCTTTGACCCTGTTGAGCAGAGCCAAAGAGGTGATCACTGGGGTGAATTTCCTATTTCCCATCCAATCATCAAGATTTTTCTTGGAGTGCTAATGAGGAGCTTTGTTTGATATATATAGGTAGTTTGTTCCAGAGTATGGGAAGTCTCTGGGACAGGAATCTATCCCTGCAGCATATTCTGTTTATTTGTGGAGACAAGGTTTAGGTCCTTAGAGTGTGTAGCTCTGAGGGATTGGGATCTCTTTAAGTGGAGCATGTCCATCAGCTCTTGGTTTGACATAGCTTTGTATGTTAGGCAGAGATTGCCTATGAGTAGGCGATAGGTGACAGAGTAAACCTAGAGTTTTTTGAGACGGTCTGCATAGGGCATCTGTTTGAGACCAGTAATCCTCTTTGTGAGGTATTTCTGTGGCCTTTCCAGTTGTTGTAGATGTCTTGTGAGGTACATACCAAAAAGGGTGTTGTACTCTATAATGGGTCTAATGAGTGATGAGTAGAGGGGAACAATAACCTTTTTTTTGCTGGATGAGAAACATTTTGTGATAAGGTATGCCACGTTGATGGATTTCCTGACTACTGTGGCAATGTGATTATCAAAGGAGAGACTACTGTCCACCTGTGTCCCAAGGTGCCTTATCACACTTTTGGTGTTAAGTAGACTACCACCTATGTGGTAACTCATGGGTACAGAGTTTTTACCAAAGGGGATGACAATGCACTTTTTCGCATTGAGCTTGAGGCCATGGGTTTGACACCAGGCATCTGTCTCAGTGAGGCCCTTTTGTAGGATGTCCACATCATTAGGAGTTTCAATTATGGCTCCTAGTTTGCAGTCACCTATGAACTTCGTTAGCCAAAGACCTTCTGTGTTAGCCTGTACTTCAGAAAAGTAGATACCAAACAGGAGAGGACCCAGGACTCAACCCTGTGTTACTCCACTTGTCACTGGTCTAAAGTCAGATTTGGAGTCTGCTACTTTCACAGTGTGTGTGTTCTGTCAGTGAGCCAGTTGGCAACCTATCTTGTGACATAGGGATTTATACCTAGTTTAGTGAGTTTATCTATAATTCCTGAGTGAGGGATGGTATCAAAAGCCTTGGCAAGATCTAGATAGGCTGTGTGAACCACCATACCCTCGTCTACGGCTTTGGTGACTGCTTCAAAGAAGTCAGTCAGGTTTCTGAGACATGACCTTCCCTTTACAAAGCTGAACTGGGTGGGGTCCAGAGTTTGGAAATTACCAATGTCTTTGATTATAAGTTCCATGGCCTTGCAGACCAGGCTCATTAGCCTATTGGGATGGTACTTCCTGGGGTCCGTGGTGGCTCCCCCTTTGTAGAATAAGATAACCATCTCTGTGCACCATTCAGTGGGCACAAAGCCTGAGGTGAGGCTATGACTGAACATGGTGCTTAGGTGGGGTACCAGTTTATTCTGTAGTTCATGTAGAATGCAGGCTGGGATGTTGTCAGGTCCCATGGATGCTGTGTTCTTGGCTTTGGAGAGTGTGGTTTTTACCTGTGCAGCAGTGATTACAGGAACTTTGCATTCTTCTGGTATAGAGATGGGCCCTTTAGGAGGTGAGGGGGTGTAAAGTTAGCACTGAACCTATCTGCCAGGATGTTGTCAATATCATTTGGTTCTGTATATTTAGTGCCATTGTGCTGTAACTCAGAGCAGATCTGAGTGTTGCCATTGAGATTCTTGACATAGCTATAGAATGCTTTGTGGTTGTCTTTAGAATCAGTGGCGATTTTGTTTTCATAACTAGCTTTGGAGCATTTTATGAGGGATCTCAGCTTCTTACTGAGGCTGACCAGGAAGTTCTTCCAGTCATGGGATTTTACTCTTTTTTGCAACAGTTTCTTTCTTCTGTTGTAGAGTTTGTTTATGGAAGGGGACCCCAAAATTGGCTTCCTTTTTTTGGAGAATAGCATCTTCGTTCTGTTCGGGATAACACGGTCTATGCACTCCTGTAAGTGCTTATAAAGTGCATTTGTGTAGGATTCAGCAGTCGTACCTCTATTGTCCATCTGCATGGGTGTTGTGAAGTTTCCGACTTCTGTCTTAAGAAGCGTGAAGTTGGCTTTGGAGAACTTTTTTTACGGTGGGTTCCCTAATGGGGGGTGGGGGCGGGATGTGGCTGTCTAAGCTGATTAAGTTGTGGTCGGATCTGACCAACAAGGAATTGACCTTTGGAGTGGAACACCGGTCGCCTATGTGTAATGACCAGGTCTAGGATATGGCTGTCCCTGGTGGGGGTGTGGATAAGTTGATCCAAGGTGTTGGAATTTATGAATTCCAGAAAACGTTGAGCAAAAGAGTTGGTACATGAGTTGTTTTCCCAGTTAATGGTGGAGTAGTTGAAATCGCCCATTATTAGAGTGTTGGGTTGTACCCTAATATTTTCCAGTGTATCAAGAAATGAAGAGTGGGAATCCTGGGACATGGTGGGGGATCTGTATATATATATTCTCATAATAAACACCCTATTCCTACTCTAAAGCCTGGAACTTGCTCACTAAAGCAATTATATAAGTCAGCACTAAAAAATTGAAAGCACTACATCGTCCCAAACTCCCCTTGAGTACCTTATTCCCCATTGTCCCTTTTTTCAATTATAAAGGAATTCCCAATACTATTCTAGCATGTCCAAAGGTCAGTTGTCAATCTCCTCTCCGGTCCAGCTGGTGAATCTGGGAATCTTGAGGCAATGTTACAACTGCCTCATGTACACAGACAATCCTCTCCTCCTCCCAACAAATTCCAACACATGTGGGAGATGCAAAAATATAGCCAAACTGGAGGCTAAGCTCTCTCAACTCAGTACTGGCGTAACAAGTAAGGAGGAGAAGAAAACCACACTCACTACAATTCCAGTCTCACACAGACCTACCACGACAGCAAACCAAACACATAAACACACAAAAACATACACGGAGGCTCTAAATAAAAATCTGCCTAAGCAACAGAGACCTCCAAAGCAGACACCCAAGCAACAGCTACCCCAAAACAAAACACGTGCAACACATAGCTCACAAAGCCAGTGTGCCGAACAGTCACAGCCCTTAAGGCTAAACAACACACCTGATACACTTGTAATAGGTGACTCTATTGTCAGGCACACTGACGTCCCGCTCACCAGGCTGAACAAGGAGAAGGTCACGGTGAGATGCTTGTCGGGCGCTAGGATGTGCCACATAACACAAGCACTCAGGTCTCTCCAATGCAAGTACAAATATGACTCAGTCATTGTCCATGCTGGTGTGAATGACCTGAGATGTACCTCCCTGGACTACAAGAAAAGAGACATAGAGGAGCTCTCTGAGCATGTAGCCCAGGCCGGTATGACCCTGACCTTGAGTAGCATCTTACCCTCACCAAGAATGATGCCACAATATGAAGACAAGATGATCAATTTCAACAATTGGCTTAAGTATTGGTGTCATTCAAAGGAGATCTAATGCCTGTCAGCCTGGGATGACATGCTCGACAAGCCAAGATGCTTCACTAGGGACGGCTTGCACCTGTCACCTCTGGGCTTTCGGATATTGGCAAAGGCTCTTGCCACCCCCATAGTGCCTTTTTTAGGCAAGGCTCAAAAGACAAACCCACCTCCATAGGTATCACAAGGGATAAGAAACTAAGAGTAATGCTACTCAATGCCAGAAGTCTAAACCTCAAGATGCACACACTCAAAACTCTCCTTAGCATGGAGAACATTGATATCTGTGCAGTAACAGAAACCTGGTTCAAGGCTCCGGAGAGCACACCAGCAATACCAGGTTATACCTCATACCATGTTTTTCGGCCCCAAAATTTGGACCGAACCACAAAAGGAGGAGGAGTATCAATATTCGTCAAAGATACCCACACTTCCAGGTTGTTGGCACAGCACGAAGCATCAGAGACTATCCATGTGCAACTAACTGTGGGTAAAACTGCCTTCCAGTTTATAGAATGCTACAGACCACCCTTCCAAACCCAGGAACCCCACTCAGCCTTCCTGAGAACACTGCAAAATATGAAGGTCTCTCCAAACACCATTATACTGGGCGACTTCAGCTACCCAAACATAGACATGGAGCATTACTCTAGCTCCAACACCCTAGCCCAAAGGTTCCTAGAATTTATAAACTCAAATGCTATGGAACAGCTTGTTACCACTCCCAAAAGAGGGGAAAACATACTGGACCTGATCATCACCAACATGGGCACTCTATGCTTCAGATCAGAAGTGTATCCCTCACTGGTAAGATCAGACCATAAACTAATCTCACTAGATATTCACATCCCGACCCCAGCCCCTGCCCAGAAAACCACAGTGAAAAACTTCTCTAAAGAAAATTTCACACTCCTCAAAACCGAGGTGGAATCCTTCAAAGCCCCCGGGCCTGTGGAAAATACGGCCCAGACCACAGAATCCCTTATAAACACATTCTATGAACACCTTCAGGAATGCATGGATCATGCAATCCCAAACAAAACCAAGACCCAGTCCTCCAAAGGCAGGTGTCCTGTCTGGTGGACCCCAGCCATAAACAAACTATACAATAGAAGGAGGAAGCTACTACATTATAAAGCAAAATTCCAAAAAGGGAAGGCATCTCTGATCAGTATTAGCAAAAAACTACGGGCACTCATAAAATCGTCTAAGGCCAGCTTCGAGAGAAAAATTGCACAGGACACTAAGGATAATCACAAGGCTTTCTTTAGTTATGTTAGAAACCTGAGTGGGAATTCCCAGCTATGCTCAGAATTAGTCCAAAATGACAAAAAATACACCGAACGCACAGACATTGCCAACATCCTAGCTGACTGGTTCAGCGCAAACTTCTCCCCCCCCTTCCCCACCAAAAGGGCAAATATCTATCCCAGCAGAGTGCTGCCCCCCCTGACATCTCAGATGCTCAGATAAGAGCTGCCCTCTCCAAAGCAAAAAAAAAACAGCATCAATGGGACCAGACGGTGTCCTGGGCTGCATCCTACATGAACTCCAAGAAGAACTAAACCCAAACATAAAACTACTGTTCAATCTCAGTATGTACCCAAAGAGTGGCATAGAGAAACAGTGGTCCCTCTCCACAAAGGTGGTGCCTCAACGGATCCTGGAAAATAAGCCTGACTAGCTTGGTCTGCAAATCTATGGAAAAGATCATCATGGATCTCATAAATAAAGATATTGGGGACCTACAGACACTGGATCCTACCCAGTTCGGCTTTCTTAAGGGCAGATCCTGCCTCTTAAACCTGGTCGATTTCTTTGAAACAGTCACCAAGGCCATTGACAAGGGGAAGGTGGTCCACACAGCCTACCTGGACTTCGCAAAAGCCTTCGATACAATACACCACTTGGGCATTATAGATAAGCTCACCAGCTTAAACATAAACCCCTATGTCACTAGATTGGTTGCAAACTGGCTCATGGACAGAACCCACATGGTTAGAATTGCTGGAGCCATGTCAGACTCCAAACCAGTTACAAATGGCATCCCACAAGGCTCAGTCCTGGGACTTCTCTTGTTCGGTATATATTTCTCAGAGGTACAGGCCAACACGGAAGGACTGTGGCTGACCAAGTTCACAGATGACTGCAAACAGGGCGCCATAATCGACTCTCCAGCCGACACAAGCATCCTACAAAAGGGCCTCATAGAAACAGACAATTGGTGCCAGAGCAATGGCCTCAAGTTAAACGCCAAAAAGTGTATAGTCATCCCCTTCGGCAAAAACAAAGTGCCCACAAATTACCACATAGATGGTAATCCATTAAGTAAGGAAGAAGTAGTTATGGACCTGGGGACCCAAGTTGATAGCAATCTCTCATTCAACAACCATGTGGCCAAAGTGGTTAGAAAATCATTTTATATAGCCCACCTAATCATGAAGGGATTCACATCTAGATCAGGGGAGGTCATCGTGCCTCTTTACTCATCCCTCATCAGACCCATAATTGAGTACAATGCCCCTTTTGAGATGTACCTTACCAGACACCTGCAGCAACTGGAAAGACCCCAAAAGTACCTCACTAAGAGGATCAAAGGGCTCAAACAGATGCCATATGCTGCCCGGTTAAAGAAACTCCAGCTCTACTCAGTGGCATACCGCCTGCTCAGAGGCGATCTGTGCCTGACGTATAAAGCCATGTCCAACCCGGAATTAATGGACATGCGGCACCTCAGAAAATCCAAATCCCATCGAGCAACGCGCTCGAGAGACTTGAACCTCAGCACTAAAATAAATAGGACATGCTGGAGGGACAGATTCATAACCCAGAGGCTCCCTTCACTCTGGAATAAAATCCCAGTCCAGGTTAGGCAGAGTCCCTCATTGACTCTCTTCAAGAGGAATCTTGATGAGTGGATGGGAGATCGTAGATTTACTCCAGGTATCACTTCTGTGTCACTGTTAGACCGATGCACAGTATACTAACCTCGCAAAAGGGCATAGCAAAATTCATTTTAAAATGGGTGGTGAAAGCCAAACACACTCTGGCTAGGCTTGTAAATGCCCTAGGGCAGATAGCCTAGTATGAACCTATGAACCTATATATATATATATATATATATATATATATATATATATATATATATATATATATATATATATATATATATGAAGATATATACATATATATCTGTATATATGTGAACATATACATGTGTATATGTAAATATATATATATATATATATATATATATATATATATATATATATATATATATATCTACACATGCATGTACACACACACATATATATATATATATGTGTGTGTGTGTGTGTGTGTGTGTGTGTGTATCTATATATGTATATATATATATATATATATATATATATATATATATATATATATATATATATATATATATTAATATAAAAAACATATGTCTATAACATGTAGTGGAGTCATACCTCAGTACCAATAGTCACAACCTCTTAGTGCAAGGTTATGTCATGTAAGTATTGCAGGTATACATGTAGACTTATGCTACTGTAACAGGGGTTGTCTTAACAGAAATGTTGTGTGGGAAATCACATCTGATATTGACATGTACACCATCAGTTACTGACAAAGATCATAAGATCATCATAATACAGTGCCACACAGATCACAGTAATGATCCTGCGGAATACTGCAGAGATATGAACAATAAAAGTGGACAGTCTGACACACTCTGGTCAGTCCAGAGGTATAGACAGCACCCTTTTGTTCAAGACATGTGGACCAAGCCTGACAAAGTGGGTGTTTACAGCCATGTAAATGGGGATATCACGAAAATACTGGAATAGATAAGCTCACACAGTTTATGCATTCACACACACCTGCCTGTCCTGACACATAATAACTGGATTAGAAGAGGTCACAAGCCTACATACTTCCCAATAGTTAGTAACATACATCTGTGCAGCATCCCACTTCTTTGTCAGAAATACACAACAGTTATGTTGGCCCGGCAACAGTTCATGTGACAAATATCTGGACATAACATCACACTGGGTAAATATACTGAGCTGCTAGCCATGTCACAAAGCTCAGTACCAACTACAGGCAGTCTGCCACAAAACAGGCCTACATATCTTATTTGGGAATACACAAGTACCTGGAAATATAGCAGGCTTTACAGGGATGTAACAGCATGGAGTAACAGACACCTGTGTGAAAGTGCATACCCACAACCAATCTCAACACAGCCACAGTCACATATGGTAAGCGTACTTAATATTACAGTATATGGACTGTGTGAACAACACCATCCTCATATGTGCCACTCACACACCAACTCTACATATACTGGGCCACTACACAATGTATTCCGATTCCTGACTGTGGTATAGGACATGTGTTAGTCTGGCCCTACAAACATGTACGCCAGTAGGGTACCATACACTGCAGCAGCGTGCAACATCACATAGCACAGGACCAAGAAGAACGACATCTACCAGAGTCTCTACACAAGCCAAGGAACATTTTCACATTACACACTCTGTTGACAATCACCATAAGTACACAAACCTCACTACTGTGCATACTACAATAGAATATCCACGTTTTGTCCTCAGATATAAGGCCTACTATACATAATGTGTCTAGCAGTCTGGTATCTCACTGGCTTGTTATCAGGTATGATGTCAGTAAATAATGATCTACTGAACATATGCACCTCTTACTGCATGGCATATGTAGAAAGGTAGACAGAGTTGTGGCTAGAGGCACTAACACAGGGCCAATGTTGACATGTTGCTGTGATAAACCCATACATTTACTGGTGTAACAGGGTTAGTTGGGACATATGTCTTCTGAGGGATATGAAGTCAGTAACTCACATGGATGTCACCATGTACTGACTGCAATCCTCAGAGTATGCTACTGCATTTCTAAATATAGGAAATGTGTGAGTAACACAACACATGTAAGACTCCAAACACTGGCCAGTCTGCAGATAGTCATATGGGTGGGAGTTTCCCCAACCACATAACACTGTCATGACAGATATTAAATTATGTAGACCAGCCATATCCACACAAACCCTGTTAAACCAACATTACTTCCAATGTAGAAGAGCAATACTTACATTCTGCCCTCATGTCTGGAACATCTCCCTCCTGTTTGTTGGCCTGTCTCCATAGTGTATGTTTTAAGAGGTATATCCATCTACCCTCTGTGATGCTGTTTGTCAAACACTCACATGAAGTCCTGCTCACAGTGAATGAAAAGGGCCAACACCCACATAATGTTCTTAGTTATAGAGTGTGTTTCCATGCAATTGGCTATAGGAATGATACCACTGCTGCTCCACATGCAATCAGCTAGTGGGGGACTGCAATTCATGCACAGGCCATCAGCTGATTATGAGCATCACTTACAAAACACAAGCTGCTGCTTTAGCAAAGCAGGTGTACTTTTCCACATCCACCAGAGAGGGAGTGAGATAGACAGAGACAAAGTAAGGGGGTAGGAGAGTAAGAGCTAATCATGTTTGTGTCACACACTTACCAGTACTGGATTTCAACCCCCTACCTCACTATATATTGCTATCACATTATTATGCAGTTATTGCATGCACCACGAAGCTTATATGTTGGTGACCTGTCCAAAGGTATCTTTGAAAGTGAGTGACATCAGCATCATTTCTAAAGGATGTATATGGTAAGTGTAGTACATGTGGCTGTCCACAAAAGCAGGTGTCAAGGAAGACACAACCACACTCTCCCAGGGACTCACACACGTTATCACAGTTGACAGTGTCAATATTAGAATTCCTAATTAAAAGTTTGCTACACTACAGTATTACACAGGTATCACATGCACCACAGAGATTATCAGGCTGATATATGGCCAAAGGGTATTTCAAGGTGACTGACATCAGAAAGCATGCTACAGTAGGGCAATGTGAGGTGTAGTGAATGTGAATGGCTTCAAAATCATTAATTTACACACACAGACACACACACACACACACACACACACACACACACACACACACACACACACACACACACACACACACACACACACACGCACACAATAGCCAGTACTGACATGCATGGGTTCATTGCTTCACAGGTGTGTAGTAGTTGACTGTGCCAGAAGACTGCGGAAGGCTAGGCAAAGGGTATACCTTGGCATCAGGCCACATGACAATGGTCTCCAGTGCGGCTCAGGGGTGTAGTCCCTGGATTGGCCCACACAGGTGGGTATTGTATTCACCTTCCACTCATCTGGGTTACTATTGTGGGTGGCCAGTGCTGTGCAATGCTTGCCATGTATGTGTTCTACATTCCATAATATTGACAGTGTCTGGGTTGTGCACATGTCCAACATGCATGTTCTGTGACATGTGGAAGTGTACCTTGGGTCTCTAAGGGCATTTTGTGTGGACAGATTGTTATCTGATGTGGCATTCCTGACCTCATGTGGTGAGAACTGGCTATGGAACTGAGGTCGTGCCTGCACCTACATTGACAGCATGATACAGGTATTCACTGGGGTTAGTGGCATATGTCCATACAGGGCATGTATATAAGGCATGATATTCCCTTTGTGGATTACATTTGCAGACACTACAGTTGTTGCAGGGGTTCAGTGGAGAACATAGCAAAGGACCACTGTAATCAATTATTTGCCTATTGCAGGGATGGAACAGGGTACCATGTCCTCTGTAGTCCACTTCAATCACACCGTGGTTACTATCTGTGGGCAATATGCAGGAAACTACCAATATAGTGGTTGTTGCCCAGCCAAGTGTGTTTGTGTATGAGACATGGGTGGAGAGTGTTCTCTGGGTAATACAAGGCTTGCCTATATTGTTCACCAATCCATAATGTCACATGCAGGGGTATGGATTGTCTACACCAGCCTCTTTGCTGTTTGACATCTGTTATCCTTGTAAGGTGGACATTGTGATTATATAGTAGGTCCTCAATATAAGAATTTTGCAAAATTCACCCCACAATGAGTCCTGTTATTATACAATCACAGCTACCTCCACACAGGTTAATGATGACTAAAACACACACACACTTGCCAATACTGAGATTCAAACCCCTACTCTGCTCTGTATTGTGCTTCATTTATCACACACACCACAGAGCTTACAGTAGTAGTGATTTTCCAAAGGTGTATTTCAAGGTGAATGACATCAGCAGGCTTGCCTAAGTAAGGCAATGGAAAGTGTAGTGATGTGAACGGCCTCCAAAGCATTGATCCCAATACACACACACAGAGTTTCATAGTTGCCTTGTCTGGGATTAAAACTCTGACTTCACTAGTACATGATGCTATAGCATTACACAGTTATAGCACACACCACAGAGCTTATAGGGGGACTTCTACTCCAAAGGTGTATTTCAAGGTGAATGACATCAGCGGGCTTGCTAAAATGGGCAATGGTAAGTGTAGTGACTGTGAATGGCCTCAAAAGCATTGATTCTTACATACAGGGTTTCACAGTTGTCATGTTTGGGATTAGAACTCCTTCCAAACTAATACTTCACACTATAACATTACACAGTTATAACATGCACCACAGAGCTTATAGGGCTATCTGTTCTCCAAATGTGTATTTCAAGGTGAATGACATCAGCAGGCTAGCTACAGCGGGCTATGGGAAGTGCAATGTGTGTGAATGGGCCACAAACCATTCCTCTGGAAGCACACACAACACTCAGTCACACACAGCTTTACATTTGACAGGACTGTGTATACAACTGCTAGATGAATAATGACTTGTACTGTCATGTTACATGGTTATCACAGGCACCACAGACACTATAGTGCTGCGGGCTTCCAGAAGCAAATGTCTACAGTGATAGACATTTGTACATCATGTGATATTGGCCAATTGGATGTGTGCTGGGTGGGAAAGACTTCATGATGGGAAGCTCTTTGTCACTGTCTGTCACTCTCTTCCCTACATCTATGTATGTGTATGTTTGACCTATTATAGAGTGTTGTCCTTGGATATATGAGTGTATTCCTATCCGATGTGTGAGCAAATCATGACTGGTGTGCAGTGTGGAGTGTGTGCACAGACATCTGCGACTGACAAGTATGTATAGTCCACTGTTGTTGCCAGACATGGGCTTCATAAGTGTGGGATCATGCCCAGTATGACCTTCTGTATTAAATGTGTGAATCTATTCCAGGTAGGTTGTACTCCAGTGCAGGCATTTTTGTTCTACACCTACAGCTAGAAACCTGTTTCTGCAGGATATCTGTAGATTGGTTGACAATATGGGGTCACAATGGGCAAAGGGTAGTGGGTTACTGTAGGTAATTGTGTCTGTGCTGCTTCTGCTACATGGTTTTGGTGTTAGCAGAGATATTCAGACATGTGTACTGTTTTACACTGTGATGATTTATGTCATCAACTACTGACGTATTTGCTCACAGTAATTTCCTGGGGAATACAAGATGAATGCAGCTGTGTCCAGTATTGTGGTCTGCAGCCTACATATTTTTGGACAATCATGCCATTCTGGATGGGGAGCTGCAGACACTTGCTGATGGGGCTGTGTAAATGGTCCAGCACCTTGGTACTGTGATGGCTGAGGATCCCATGCTTGTACATTTATCGACTTGACAGAATGGCCATATCCTGCTGTGGCCATACCTCACAGCTGTACAGATTCACATAGGTTACCCAGAGGCAGGGCTCATAATTCTGGTCATTATCCCTTCACATTGTGGTTTACGAACAGGTTTGTAGCCACCCATTCCTGTGTTTGCAGGCAGGGATAGTATGTGCACACATCAGAGTTTCAGACTTCACACACTCCATGGCGTCCATGCTTCTACCCCCCCCCCGTTATTCTAACCTCTTCCTAACATTATGCAAATGATATCTAATAAGTATCCCTACAGTTATCACTTCATCCCAGCATTATTTAGGGGTTGGTCCACAGTTCATGCAGTAGGACATGGTGGACAAGCTACTGGGATTTGTCAACGTGGCCTTGCATTTGTGTTCTGTGGACTGTGTTATGTCGTGATTTGGGAGTCCATGAGATAACATACATAGGCAGCATGGGAGGGACACAGGCCTTTGACAGAGGACTGTAGGGCATTTGGTAGTGATGCAGGTCATCTGTAGCAGGCCAGTGCATTCTGTCACTCCTATATTCCCAGGCTGCAAGCCACTGTATTCTCCTGGGGTGACAGGGTAGGTGTGCAAGGTGTTAATGGCAATAGTTTCTGTCCTTATTAATCCATTGGTGTGGATGCTGGCAGGGTGCTACTTACAGCTAGGGATACACCTGCATGCGACACCTCTTCAGCATGCTGCATTCTGTGGGTATTTTCATACAGAAGTGGGGGTCATATTGTACCCATTCCCAACAGCAGGGATATGACCTGTGAGGTACCTGTGGCTGATAGTGTGGTGAGCTGACTGCATGCGTGCTATGGAAGCTAATTGCAGCTAACTCACAGATATACGTGGGGCATTCCCCTTATGCTGGCTTGTGCAGGGACATCAGCTGTTCCTCAATACTTCATACCTGTGCCTCTTGTGGTCTGCCAGTGTTTGGCCAGACTACATCAGTATTCCATACTATACAGCCAACTGATATGCTGCTAACCTGTATGTACAATTCCAAAAGTGTGTCCATTTGACAGTAACATTTCATACACTCTCTGTCTAGGGTACTTCCACCTGTGTACTGTTTGTATGTCTGGGCCCACATTCATGCCATGTCCATCTTTCAGATGGTGACAGATATTACATTTGAACAATTAGTATGGATTACTGCTGGATTGTGCCTTGCTGGGTTGCATTGTGTTTGGCACTGCAGTTGTGAGAACTTGGCTCTGTCATCAACAGTATTGGCCACTGGCCACCGGGACACAACCCTCCATGCCTGCATGCTGACCACTTTCACACAATATACAACACACAACAACCTAACACACAGAGCCCTGCATATTGTACACATGCAATAATCTATCCTGCTAATTTGGCCAGCTCAGGTAATCTGTGCTCCACTGTTATTATGTTATTATACCCACATGTACATGTTACTGCATTTCTACATAGGATTGTGGGGGGGCACACCTGACAACTGTAAACATTTGCTATGACCGTACTGGTATTTCAGGTACTCTGTTGGCTTCCATTTCATTCTGTATTCTGACCTATTATGCAGACTAGAGGAATATCAGTGTAGTACACTTCTTAGGTTTTACTGACCTATATTTCAGTTTCAGACTTGTTACCCTTCAGAACTAACATCCCACTGCCTCACCTGTTGTAGTCTGTCTATGTAGGTCTGGAGAGGGGCTGTTCTTCATTGCCATCAATCGGAGGCCTTAGCACAGCCTTTCTTTGTGTTTGTCTACACCTTTTCTGCTGGCTTAGACTGTTGTTGGGTATGTTAGCCTCACTGACATGCATGTGTGTGTCCTATGGACACACATTTGGCCCACCACATGTCCTGCAGTGGGTTTTGTCACCTTGTCTAGTACTGCCTACTATGTTGACACCAGTATTTGTTATCAATTTCATGCTGCCCATATAGGTGTCCACTATCTGCTGCCATCACTCACATCCATACCATAGATGCAAGTAATAGAACATACTACTCCATTCAGCAATTGATAGTGAGAGTGACTTACCTTGTGGCTGTGGCAGTATTGAGGATGGTGCTGGAGGGCTGACTATGTCGGATGCACATAGTACACTCCCTATACATGGTTAAGCACAGGTAGTGTCATGTTTGGCATTCCTTTTACTGTATGTGCGAGTCAGAGAGAGGTGTCATTCCCTGGGTTCCTACCATGTCAGTCTGTGTGCTATGCATTACCTCTTTGCCAAGGCCAGGGCATACTGGGCACACCTCCTTCTGGCTACAGGGGCAGGCTCAGGTTGTTCCTCCTCTGAGTCACTCTGTGCTTGTGCTAGCCTTGGCAATGGTTGGGGGCTGTGTGGCCCTGCCCCATGCTGTTCCTGCTGCAGTTGTTTCCATAGGATCATATTGTGTAGCATGGCACATACAATTGCAATATGGGTACATTTAGCTGGTGAGTACTGCAAGGCTCCACCGGATATGTCCAGGCACTGGAACCGTGACTTGAGCTTCCCAAACACATGCTCTATTATGATTTTGGTCTGTGTGTGTGCCTCATTATGGAGTTCTTCTACGGGTGTGTGTGCATTTCTGATGAGTGTCATCAGCCATAGCTCCAGGGCATAACCAGCATCCCTCACTAGGTGGCCATATGGGATGTCCCCATTGGCAAATCTCTGGCACAGCTGTGTCATATGACAGATGTGCGAGTCATGATGGCTTCAAGGGCTGCCAGCACCCACATTCATTATAATGCCCTGGACATCGCACATGACCCGGCAGTTGATGGAGGGGAAGCCCTTGCGGTTTATGTAGACTCTACCCCACTCATCAGGCGGTGCTTCGATGTGTATGTGCATGCAGTCTATAGCACCCACTACCTCAGAGTATTCTGCTATTTGCTGGAAGAGATGCATATTGCTGGTCAATGCCTCATCATGAGTGTTGTGGAAATATATGTGCTCACTGGCTTGTGCTGACATGGCATCCAGAAACTGGTGGGGTACCCTGGATGCTGATGCCTGTAAGATCCCCATGATATCCCCAGTTGCCCTTTGGAAGGTACCTGTGGCTAGTATTCTAAAGCCTACACATACCTTGGTATCCACTGGGATGGGTTCACCCTCTGTTGGTTCTTTGTGTGAGGCGTGGACGGCACAGCTCAACAATTTGCTGTAGGAGGTCCCTGTCCACCCTATAGTGCTCCACTATCTCCAGCTCATGTAGCCCCTGGTAGGTTACCGGGTCTGTACACTCTTCTCCTTCTCCTCACTGTGGGTTGGTCATCAGCATTGTCATCCTCACCACCCTCAGTCTCTTCCACATGTTGATTTATGATAGTGAAAGCAGCCCATATCATTTTCTTGCTTTTGTTAGGTAAAATTTCCCTGTTTGTGTACACTGGTGGTCTAGAGTTTATGGGAAAAAACAGAGTGAAAGGTGTTTGCATAGTTTATAGTAGTGTGCTGGGCTGGGCTGCAGCCTGTGTAATGGGCTGGTTCTGATACATTTCACCTCCCAGCTATGCTAGTTCTCCTTGATTACCTTCCTACTGCTATTTTCCCTTCCCATTGCCTTCCTGTTTAAGCCCCAAGGTATGCCACAGAAACCCAGTGCTCTGATGTGAATGGAGCTGCTATTTCCTGTTTTTTTTTTTTTTAAAATCTGGTACATGCCGCATACACCTGTTTAGGCACTGTAAACACTGTTTAGCAGAAACTGGACCTCCATGGACACAATCACACTCTGTATTTCTTAGTGGAAGACAATGCAGGCTTAGACACACCCCCTGCCTTAGCTGTGCTTAGCTAAGCACAAACACGGGCCACAGGGCTACAATAAGCTTACAGCATGCATGACACACTCCCTTATGAAGTCATCTAGCTCTTAGTCTTACACTGTGGTCTTAATGCACCTACATGGTTGGGCGCAAGCTAGCACTGAGGGCAAATCTGTGATTCAGTATCATTGCCCTCATTTGCATAGGATTGACTGCTAATGCATGGTTACATATCCAACACTCAGCCTTCCCCCTTACCAACCACTATTCCATGTCTTGTTGTGTTATGCACCATTACGTCAGAATTATGATTTTGGTTTAAAAGCTTATTTCCAGCTTTTTTTTTTATTTTTGGGCAGATCCTGTTTGAGCACAGCTGCCCTGCTCTTAAACGGACAAAATTGGCCAACAAAAAAAAAGTGAATTTTTATAATTTTGAAACTAATTTTCATGCCTATGACCATATATTTGGCCTTCGGCATGCCTAACCCTTCTAATACATGCATTTGTATGAGTTTCCATGCCTCCGTTTTGTAGTTTGCAGAAATGTATTCAGCTACTGGCTGAATACATTTCTACAATCTACACTATTCCTGCATGGACATCTGCCTGCTTCCTGGATTGCTAATTCACCTCATTTGCATGGTTTTCACCAGCAAATGAGGTAATTAGCATACAGGGGCTGTGTTCATGCAGGAATAGTGCAGGAGCACTCATGCACTTCCCGGAAGCTTATTCCCGGATCACTCGGCAGCCATATTACCTGCAGCAGCTCTTGCACAATTCTGGCACGCTGTGCAGAGCTTGCTGAATCCTGGGGTATGTGTTTTGTATTTCTTTCTTCATACAACTGGCACTCAAGCAAAACTTTTGTTAACTGCAAAACTATTTGAAATGGTGGTAATAAAAGGTCATATTTATTATTAACATCATGGTTGAGGAGAAGTATACAAATAAACAAAATACTATACTAGTTGAAAGTTTAATCTTGGCATTGACCCTGAAAAGAACAGGGATGATTTGCATTTCACTGCTTATCATTTTAGCCAGCAAGCATTAGACAGTACATAAAAAACTTATTAATGCAGAAATAAAGACACAATTCAAAACTATGAGCTTTACATATTTGCTTGGAGTAAATTATACTGTATTGTTTTTATAGCTTAAAATAGTCAACATCCAGCTAATGTAACCTTGCTGGCTGTGACATACTGCATACTAAAAAGAACACTAGAGTATATTACTCAAACCTTCAGTATTGTCACAGAGTCTGAAATCAGAGTCTTCGGGAATGCAAGTGTCACTGGTGGGAATTTCTTTACTGTAATTGCTTCTGTATTGTAGATGTAGTGAGAGAGAATGATATATAGCATTGTCTGTCAAGATCAGTTTCTATTTAGTCATCTCTGTCATGTTCTGCTGTAATGAGGAATGAGTCTTTTTGGCTGAAAATACATTTGATTAATTTCCATAAATGTCAGCACATTAATATCTTTCAGTGGCTGATTACTGCAATTAAATGGTACAGCAGTAGTTTCAGAATTGAAAATGTAATGTACTCAACATTCGGCGGTGGGCAGTTTGTGTGTTTAATAGTAAATGCCATCAGGAGTCTACACTATTGCTGGAGCTTATCAAACATAGATTTGCTATGTGTTTTATACATTATGTGTGTAAAGTAACATAGCATTTTCTTTATGTCCTAGACCTTTTGCATATCTGCAAAATAAATAGCATAACAACTACCTGATCCAAAGACTTAAACCTTGTTTGCAACATAAATAGGACCTGACAAAGGGAAAGGTAGGTATCTCGGAGAATACCAAGTCTCTGGAACAGGCATCATATCCAGGTGAAGCAGAGCTCTTCACTAATCATATTTAAGTATAAACTGGGTCAGTGCATGTGAAATTCATCCCTGGCCTGGCACCAAATGATTTCCCAACCATGTTCCAACTTACATGTATCCATTAAAATATACCCCTAAAATAACCTCTAGGGTGCCACAAAGAATTGCAGGATACATATGGGAACTTGGCTAGGATTGTAAGGTCCCTTGCAGTCATTAACCTAGTTATATACAGCTGAACTATATATGCAATTTAAATTTAAATGGATCAGTTTAGGATCAACATTGCTGTTTTTTTTGTTTGTTAACTTTGCTTTCTTCTCTTTCTCCCACACTCACAGAGTAAATGAAAATCCTCCTACCTTACAGCGTATTATCCTAACAACTGTCTGCTACTCATGAACAAAGACGACTTGCCTTGACAGGAGATAAAGGATGTTTGTTCTGCCGCATTTGCCAAAGTGTCATGACTGAATAAGCTTTGTTAACTGCATACAGCAACAATTGAGAATAGCTGTCATATGACTTTCTTGTGAACTACTGACTTTACCCATAAGTTTTCAAACTGAAATACTCCAAGAAATGGAGCAATTTACTTAAAATTTGTTTTGTAAAAAAGTTATATGTGATAGTTGCAGTCAGCTGACTATTTGTGCTCTCATATGGTTGCCACTTGTTCATTCTCACCTGTGTAACTTGTAGATTACATAGGTTCATAGGTAAATACTAGGCTAGCTGTCCTTGTTGACCATTTTATGCCTAGCCGATTTCCTTTTTTGTGTTTGAAATAAGCTATCCCATTTGGTTATAGAGTGGCCATACGCATCCCATGGTCATTAATTATATATAACCACTTAATGACAATAACTGGGATCATACCATAAATAATTTAAGGGGACTCATGCATGGGATAAACTATTTAGGATCTGCTTCTGTCCATTAGTAGTACAGGGGTCAGTCCTGGGATAAATTTCCTGTGTCCTAACCATAATACAAGTTGTGCTTGAAAATGGACAGGGATGAATTTTGTTTTATGTGGATGTGGAATCTATTCACAGGAGTGGTATCCTCTGCGAAATATACCTGTCACTCTAAACCATTCCTTTGATGTTGCCGAAGAAGTTTAGATCCCTAGCCCAAGTATTCATAAACCACTTGACTTGATGATGTGCAGTAAATCCATAAGTAATGGGTTGGAGGTTGCTTTGTATGCCAGACACAGGTCACCTCTTAACACTCTGTAGGATACTGTGCATAGTGACTGGGCTTTGAATCAGTCCATGTAGGACATGTTCTTTGGGCCTCGTATTCTTTATTAAGGTATCGCTGTGTGCATTCCAGTTGTTGCATGTGCCTTGACAGAGAAATGCCACAGGGGGCATTATATTCAATGATTGGCCTATGATGGCTGAATAAATTAGGTGTAATTTTTAATATGTTTTAATATTAACTGGGTTGGTCAGCCAGACTAAGTACATTTTTATTTAAAGTCAAGGATATAAAACTCCACAGACACACTGATGTACATAGCAATTATATTAATTACAATAAGACACATAAAAGAATAAGCAGCACAAATGCAATGAAGAACATAACAATTACAGCTACAGCAAGAAGTATAAAAGAATAAGCAATACTGTCAAATGAAATTAAAACTCTAGGATAGTAATGCATTAAGAATAAGGAGGAGATTGGGTGGTTTAAACAAATGAGTGACTGGACATGAAGGTAAAAGCCTACTGACCAACTTAAAATAGGACCTGTCAAACCTGCTACAGAGGCTATTCAGTACCAGCTCATGGGGTGCAACAACAGTCATACCTCTGCATAAGGCAGGGACATCAAAAGACCAGGGAAATTATAGACCCGCAAGTCTGATCAGCCTCATATGTTAAGCTATGTTGAGAATCTTTATGGACTTAGTCAATCAGGACATAGGTAACCTCGGAGTTCGATATAGCACTAGGTGACTTAGACATATGCCTAGGACCCTTGCTGGCTGTGGGGAGCCATGTGCTGCCTTGTGGGGTGATAAAAAATAAAATTGTCTGTAAATAAAATAAGAACAAAGACTTCTGTAAACACAGAAGAGCTTTAGGATATCATGGAAGACTTTCTTTAAGAACACAGGTGGGCTTTAGGACCTCACGCGAGACTTCTGTAAAGTACATCAAGCCACAGAAACCTCAGCATTAGGATAACATATTAACCTAAACCTCAGGAGATTTGATTTAATATTCAAAGCCAAGGGGATCACCACAAGAGATTTGATTTAATGCCAAACCAAGGACATCAGAGCAGCAAGGGGCTTTATCCAGTAAACAGAGTAGAGCATATGCATGACTGAACTGCCAGAATGTGTGTGTGTGTGTGTGTGTGTGTGTGTGTGTGTGTGTGTGTGTGTGTGTGTGTGTGTGTGTGTGTGTGTGTGTGTGTGTGTGTGAATGAAAAGTCCAGGGTTAGGTGGGCTCTCTAGTTAAGTGACTTTGCTCAGAGACAAATGTTGAGCTTTGTTAATTGGCAAGGCATCCCTTAAACATCCACACCAACTGCCAGGTCTCATTTTAAATAATAAACAAATTGAATTAATGTATTTATTTATTTATCTGTTTATTTTCTGGTTTTGTAAACCCCTAAGGATTACAGTCTATTAATGTCAGTCATAGAATTTCATAGCTGTGTGGATCAATGTCATTGGAGCAACAAGTCTCATACTTGCCTTTGGTACAAAAGGCTGTGAGCTCTCTTCCCACACCAGACACACTGATTGCCGACACTACTGTGCAGCATAAGAGGGGAGGGGGAGTGCTGCACCCTTGAGTGTGTCTTCCTTCAGATGAGATGCTTATTAACTATGAACTTGCTATCTGTTTGCCAGCCATTCCCTATTGCACATCTCCAGCACACCATTTTTATTAAGTAACATAGGCAATTTTGGTCTATTTTCAGCCATCAAATTAATATTACATTAAACAACTGTACATCAAACATTACTCATTGAATTTTACTTTCAATGAACAGGCCTATCTTTGAAAATAAATTCATCAAGTGGCCATACTTGACAACATAAAGGAACCGCGACCTACTACTTACTTACCGGTAACTTAGCTGTAACAGAACCTGCCTTTTCCCCAATTTAGTATAACATTGAAGTTGGTATATATGATTAGCAAGAAGTGTGGGGGAGAGCTCCCCACAACAGAAGGATTCGGTGAACACCAGGCAATACTTATTTGGGGGACTTTACCCCCCATACCCCCCACTAATTATATATACCAAGTCCCAGGTCCCACTAATTTGGGGAAAGGGCAGGTTCTGTTATAGCTAAGTTACCAGTAAGTAAGTAAGTAGTATTTCGTGGTTCCTTTATGTTGGCCAACTATGCCCATTCTACAAATTTATTTTCAAAGATATGCCTGTTCATTAAAAGTAAAGTTTGATGAGTAATGTTCAATGAACAGCCATCTGAATAAACATTAATTCAATGGCTGAACATAGAACCAGGCAATTTTATTCTTCAAGGGCACCAGGCACTGAACTTGTAATGAAGCACTGAAATTCAAAGTTGTTTGCCAGCAGCAACCTCTTCATTACCTACAGAAATATTTAATGTGAAATTATTCAGATGGTGTAGAGATTGTTCATATTGACTGTTATTTGTGGATTATAATGACAACATTTTGAGTGACCTTTTATGATTAAAGTGTTTTGAAATGGATAGACTTGTTATTGCTTCGTATGTTTTGTTTCACTGTTTCCTGGAAAAATGTTGAAAACTACAAATTTAAAATGCACTCTATAAAGTGGTACTGTATTAAGCAAAAAATGCAATATAATAAAATCAGGAAGGTGATTCAAAGAACAGATGTACTTATGCATGGTCCTAAAAATGTGTGCTGCAGCCTGTGGTTATAAAACAGCCCAAAGGCATGCTTAATCTGCCACTGGCAAGAAGCATTTTCTATGAATGTGGGTTTCAATGCTGTTTTAATGAATGTGAGTTTCAAGGGCAGAGATGTTTAGTATTGCTCATGCTAAGTCTGTTTTCATTATGAGAGTATATTGTTTTGTTTAGCAAATGGTTATTAGTGCTTGTTTCAATAAAGTTTGAAATTAAAGTTTTAAATTAAATCAAAATATCTGTTATCATTATAGAAGCAAAGATAAAAACAGTATGAGCACTGATAGGTTTGAACAGCGTTTTATGGTAACTCTGGAGAGGGATGTAAGTAATGGGGCATTGGAATGGCTGGGGGTACTGCTCTGGAGGGGGCTGCTGTGGGGGGGGTGATCCATTACCCTGCTTAGGGCCCCATTTGACCATGATCCAGCTCTGTGTAACCTACAAACTCTTGACCTAAGCCATTTCAGTTTTGTTAAGGATGGATCATGCCGGCTTATCCTGGTCAACTTCCTTGAGAAGATTTCTGAAGCAATGGATGAGAGTAAATTGGTACACACTATGCAAACGGACCTCACAAAGGTGTTCAACACCATTGCACACTTGGGTATTGTTGATAAACTCTTATAGCTAAATGATAATCCTTATATAACTCATTGGTTGTCTCACAAACAAAACACAGGAAATCAGAGTAGGAATCTCTGCCTCCTCCAAAAGATACAGCACTAGTGGTGTACTTCAAGGTTCAGTCCTTGGGCATCTCATCTTTGGCATTTACTCCTTGTAGGTCAAAGCTAATATTAAGTATTTATGGCTGACCAAGTACACAGATGACTATAAATTTGGCTCCATCATAAACTCTCCAAAAGACATTAAGATTGTCCAAGATAGCCTTTTCCAAACAAATAGCTGGTGTTGTAACCATGAACTAAAGCTAAATGTCAGAACATGTGTAATAGTCTCCTATGGTAAGTATGATGCCCCCTGCAACTATCACATTGACAACACCCCCCTGAAAAATTGAACTAGTATTTATAGACCTAGGAGGCTATGTGCTCAACAAATTGCTCTTCAATCACCATGTATCCACTATTGTATGAAAATAACAGTAAGGGTATTGGGGTCTAGGTCCAGAGATGTGTTCATTCCACTGTATTTGGCACTTATTAGACTGATCATTGAGTATAATGACCCTTCGGTATTTATCTGTCCAAGCTCTTAATACAAATTAAATGACCACTATGCCAGAAAAATCAAGGGCCTAAAACATAAAACTACACTGACCATTTCAAAGCCTTGTCCCTCTTTTTGGTGACATACTGGCTGATCAGGTGTGATCTCTGCCTTACATACAGACCCTAACCAGTCACTCTTCTTGCAGATATATTGTACATCCAGAAGTCTGATGGTAGTGTGAATACACACTCAGGAGATCTTAATCTCTTCTGCAGCAAAAACAGAACATGTTGGAGGGACAGATATGTATGACAGAGAAATACCACTTTTTTGGAATCATCTTCCCCTCCACATAAAGCAAAGTACTTCCCTTACTATATTCAGACATAGTATGGATAAATGATGGGAAAATGCAAATGCATCCCTGGTTTAGCACCCTTGTTCTTTATGGATAGGGGTAACATGCAAATTCTCTGCCTAACCCTGGATTATTCATACTTAAAAGACAAAACCTAAAACCTCCATGGGAATGTAGGGCTAGTCTTCCAAAGATCCCTGCTGACCAATAGTCTAGTAAGTACCCATGAAGCTGTTAACAGTGTAGGGGCAAGCAAAGTACAATAAATAAAACCTTGTCTGAATAAGTCATAATTTAGTAATGATTATTTTCAGACTGATTTGATACATTCAGGATGAAGCCAGCAAATCCTAGTTCTACATTACAAAAAGAAACAATGCCAGCTGTGTGCAGAAGAAGGCACGGATAGAACTAGCTAAGAAACATGCATTTAAGCTTATGGGTTAAAGCATTAGAAGAGCATCAGGGAAGAAGCTAACAACAAAAAATGAATGAATGTGCTGGAATTTTGTTAGGCGAAGCGGGAGAACACGGTATAAACTGGAGAAGATAAGACATACTTATGAATGTTAGTATGAGCAGTTATAACATTTTTTATCTTGTCTTCGAGGAAAATGTGCTGCAAATTTGATTTTCAGTTCTTCCTATCTTTGTTAGCCTCTGAAATCTTGTTCTAAGTGCTGCCATCAGGGTTCCTATTATGTTATCAAAAGATAACGCAATCACTTTCACAAGATTAACCATAACAACATTAACATGGAACCTAAAGATAAAATAAAGGAGTTTATAACCACAAACATGAATAAAAAGCTTAATGAACAACAGATTAAACTATTGGACAAGAGTATTTCATATACAGAAGTTATTACACAAATAAATAAGCTTAAATCAAACAAAGCACCGGGTAATGATGGTATTATACCAGAGATATATAAAATCCTTTCTAAAACTACATATTCATTAATACATAAGGTTTTTATTCTGGCCCAAACTGAGTTAATAACCCCCCCCATCTTGGCAATATACATTTATTTCACCAATTTTAAAACCTAATAAAGATCCAACTAGATGTTCTTCATATCGACCCATCTCATTACTTAATGTTGATTATAAAATGTTTATGAGTATTTTTGCTGATAGATTGAAGACAATTATCCCGGCATTATAGACATAGATCAGACGGCTTCATTGTAAATAGAAATACTTTTGATAATATAAGAAGAACTTTAACATTAATTGATTTTGCAAATAGGAAAAGAAAGATTTAACACTTATTAGTCTTGATATAGGTTCAGCATTTGATTCAGTAAGTTGGGACCATCTGTTTACCTTACTGAAATGCACAAATTTCTCTGATGCATTTGTAAATTTAATTGAGCATTTATACAAAGGAACGCTGGCTTATATTAAGGTAGGAACATATGTTTCACAAAAATACCCATTCTTAAAGGTACAAAGCAAGGATGTCCACTTTCTCCACTATTATTCACTTTAGTAATGGAGCCTTGGGCTAATTTGATTAGAAACAGTACTGACATAGAGGGTTTTGAAATAGAAGAAAATACAACATCAAAAATTCAACTTTTTGCAGATGATGTTCTAATTACATCAGCAAGATCTAATTCTTCTATGCAGTCTTTATTTGATAAAATTATGAATTTTAAAAGTATTTCTGGTTTAATATTCAATGAAGAAAAAACTAAAATACTACCTATATATACACGAAAAAATACTCTCATTAGTGATTTTACTAAATATGTACCCAACTCAGGTCAGATAACTTATTTAGGTATAATACTATCTAAAGATATTAAATCTATTATATATAATAACTATAATACCTGTTTTCTTAATATACAAAATTTTTTTAATACCTGGAATAATATGTTTTTTACTATGGAGGAGGGACTTACAATTATTAAGATGATAATATTCCCCAAGATTTTATACTTAATACAATCAATAATACTTTCACCTACAAAAATAACTATCAAGAAACTGAATACACTAATGTTAAATTTCTTATGGGCACCTAATAGACCTAGGATTGCATTAAAGAAACATACTAATAGCTGGTCTCAAGGGGGTATTTCTTTTCCAGACTTTAATTTATATATTATCTCTTCTATTATAAAAGTTATTACTTTATTAATAGATCGGTCATATGTCGCAAAATGGAAAGATTATTGGGAGCTAATTAGTATGCACTTCATGAAAATCTCCTTAACACATAAAAATATGATTATAAATAACTCCATGTTGTGGTTGCTAAAGGAATTTTGTACTTCACCTATTACACCTAAACATATGGTCTGTTACCCATTAAATATTATTATTAGTTATCGTAACTTTATATTCATGCACCCTAAGTATAGGGAATGGAATTTTATTGTATTCCCTATAATTTATACTCAGGGTATGCTTATGTCATCTACTTCTGAAGGAGCTCATTTAGCTATAGATAATAATCTAAAGTACTGGTATCAGCTGATATCTGATAATAAAGTTAAAAATCTAGATTTCTTAAAACAAGAATTTGATCTAAGAGAAACTTGCTGGTTAGAGGTTCAGATCTTTAGACAACATCTCATTGATAGAATAGATCTAATGTCTATAACAGTTAAAGAATCTATTCCAAAACTGATTGATTACTTGATAATAAATTTACAGCATAAAGTTTCTGATAAAGGTAAACTTTCATATATACATAAAATTATCAGACAAGAAACTTTTTACAATGTAGATTCATACTGGAATTGTTTCACCTCTATTAATGGGGACCCACCAACTCAACAAGATAAACAATATATATTGGAATCTGCTTATAGAACTACATCTTCCATTGTCTGGAGACTTTATACATGGAAATTTTTACATAGATCTTTTTATGCACCTTTGATGATGACTAAAATTAATAATAAAGATAATCTATGTAAGAGATGTAATGTAGAAATTAATGCTGACTGGGCTCATATGTTTTATGACTGTATGAAGTTGAAAGAATACTGGAAGTCAATTAATGAATTTTGCAGGCTCTTTTACAGATAATTTCATTATTTCTAAGTCTCTTATATTATTCAACACACCTGTACCTCAATGTGTTAAAAAGATTAAGCTTCCCTTGTTATGGTCTATCCTAGCAGTGGCTAGGAAAATAATAACTAGAAATTGGATTTCAGATACACCTCCTTCGTTCAATGAATTTAAAAATGTTATGAATATAATGTGTCATATGGAAATAAGCACAATTAGAATGAGAACAACTAGAAAAACATCACATTTTATTGTATGGGATAATTTACAAAATTTGTTAAAAAAATTCTAATTTCAATAGCAGAGTATTTTAGTTTAATTAATTGATCTGATTGTAGTGGATGTCTTTGTAAATACTTTAGTTGTTTTGTTGAATATTATAATAATACCTATTTTTAATTATTTGTATAAAATTGTTATGATATTTCTCTTATATGTTAAAACAATAAACTTGTTTTGAAAAAAAAAAAGATAACGCAATTGAATGCTCAGAATTTCGAAACGGCTGCATTTCAAAGATAGCATTGTGGGATCGCAGTACAGTGAAGATTGGGATATTTTCCCTTTCCTCACTATAGTGCGATCTTGGAGTTGGAATTATATTTAGCGAGGGGTGTGGGGGGCACAGCCCCCCACAATAAAAGTTTCGATATGTGGCTGTTTCAAAATTCTGAGCATTCAATTATGTTATCTTTTGATAACGTAATATGAACACCTGCCGTCATAAGTAGTGCATCATCACAGTGTTTGTTACACTTTACTTTCTTTATTAGGTACTCTCTGGAGAGTATGGGGGACTACAAGCTTAGAAAAGGAAGAGGCACGTTATGAGGAAACAATGAAAGGAAAATGGAAGAGAAGGGATTAAAGTTTAGTTGTGAAGGCTACACACTAGAGTTTTTCACAGATGTCATGACTGTGAGTTTGAGATGATGTCAGAAGAATGAATATGGCACACATGGTGTATAATTTTTTCCATTGTTATTTTATTTCTAGTGGAGATATCTGTGAGATTAACATTACCAGAAAAGAGCATGAACACTTTGGAAGTAATAGGTTTGTGCCCTGGGAGAGGGTAATATTTAACTCAGTGTAAGTATCCATATGTCTGCAAAGTCCCATTCCCCAGGGAATATATGTTAAACTCTTCATATAAATTTTGCTAAAAGGCAAACAACATTTTGTTTGTTATCTTACAAGACATTTTTATTTTGTCCATTTTTTCCAGTGGTGAATTTTGCAACATTCTGCACGTTACTCAGCATGGTGAATTAATATTTATCTGCACAGTGAGATTATAACTTCTTGTATGCTGCTGGTAATATCTCTCATTGTACAGTCCATTGATCATGCAGCCCTCTTGCCTGCTTTGTTGTGCTTTTCATTTACATTAATGTCATCTGGAATAGGGAAATCAAAGACCATGACCTTCAGTACCATTTTGTGAGGGCATACATAAGTATAGATTTTGTAGGGCCATTACATGAAGCACATTGAAAAACTTCTATTTAAGATTTACATCACAACAACCTTAATTCCTTAGTTTTTTTATAGCACTATAAAAGCAGTGACATTGTTTTTAGTCTCTTTAGTTTTGCACAGAGATCAGATGATTTTTTATAATCAAAAGGATATGTTGTGAATGATAGGTAATAAAGAGTTGCAAAAATTTATTTGGGATGGGAACAAGGTAAGAGTTAAGTGAGATAAGTTGATTTGCCTCATAGAACAAAGTTGTTTAGATTTGCCTTATTTGAAAGATTTACTTTAAGATTATGCAGTTAAGGCCCAAATGCATATACCAAGCAGACGGTTATAAATCAAAGTGGAAATAAATGATGATGAATCAGAGAAGTTCAAGAAATAAGCAGAAGGTATGACTTTGGGTACAAGCCATTAAATAGAATAATAGCAACCATGCAGAATATTATATTTCTAAGGTAGCAGAAAGTATTATAAAAATGTAGAAAACACAAAAATGGACAAAGCAGATTTTATTCAGAGGGATGTGTGCAAGCAGGGGTTTAGAAAAGTGACAAGAGGGGGGTTTAATGTATTAATTAAGAAAGGAGACAAGGTATTGGGTACTAATATCAGGGGCTGGAAGAGATAATTGAGTAAGATGAATTTTGGATAGCAAGAGGCTGTCTTCCCAGCCCAGAATTATTAACAGAGTATAGGCACAAACAAATGGATAAAGGAGTACTAACTGAAAGATTGACTCTGATCATATCTCTCAGCTGTAGAGATTTTTGCAGAATGTTCAGATTTTTGCCTCATAATTTTGGTCTGTTCCTCATAAAAAATAGTTTTTTTTCAACAAATTACTAGGATGATCAAAGGATTAAAGCCACTAATTAATGATACGTATTTTAGTTTCAGACTTCATACCCTTCAGAAAATGCATGCTAACACAAATCCTGTTATTTAAGCAACTTTCTAAAGTTATAAAAGCAATATTTTGATTTTATTCCTATTTTTGGGCCTTTGTCCCTCCTGTTATGTCAGGCTTTGTCCAGATTTCTTGCACTAAGAGGTTGAGAGGTATGGCTCTGATTGAGTTTTTAGATGAGTCTAGAAGAGAAGATGCTGTTAAAACGGGATGATTAGTAGGGCATATAAAACATTGCATGATAACTATCAGAATCAGTCAGAAAAGATACAGACTGGAAAGGCAACTTACAAAAGAACAATTGAAGGTCATCTGTATGTCCCAAAGCATGCAACAAAGTCCAGAGGGTTTATAATTTTTCCATGAAATTGTTTGTATGGATGCAGACTTCAGATATTTTTCTCATGTAGATAGCAAATGCTGGAGGTGTCATGGAAAGATAGAGGTAATAGATAATAATTTTTTTTTTGGGGGGGGGGTTAACAATTTGGCATATTTTTGAAAAATTACCAGCAGAGGAATTTGTCATAAATGTTGGGGGAGCAAATGATTATAACTAAGGAAATTATTATTTTGAGGTGAAATATATGATGGGAATTGCCTCAATACCATAAAGCTTTGCTTTAATGCTATTGGCTGGCAAAATAAAATATTAGAAAATGTAAATTATAATCTAAACCAACCATGACTGCAGTACTGAATATTGTAAAGGAGGGAAACAAACTGGAGCTGGGATCATTATTAAAGGGAAGGAGCAAATTAACTAGAAATAAATGGAATTTTAGGAACAATACATGTATAATAGTATTCAGGAGGAGGAGGAGTGAAATTTAAGGGAAAACAGGGATGAATGAACATTTTTAGAAAGAAAACATATGAATGCTCTGTGAAAATGTAAAAATGTTATTATGGTTTGTTTCTTTTTCTGTTGCTCTATGTGTATATATGTCACTTAAAAATCAAATTAATAAAGATGTTTAAAAAAACTCAATTTCTTAATTTCTATCACTTCTCTTAACTGAATTCTGCTTATACGTTATGGATGAGCTGTCTTTATATAGCATTTTTCATTAGCAAGTTTCAACCAAGCCATAAACTGTTGACTCAAATGGATGGATTGGGAAAAGAGACTGGATAAGCAATTCTCAAAGAAACAATGGGAGGATGTGGTCTTCCAAATAATCAACAAAATCTAGAAGATTTAGGATTTTTGCTTGGAAATGTTTACATAGACATGTTATACCTCAAATAGACGCCAAAGAATTTTTCCTCAGGTAGACAGCAAATGTTGGAGGTGTGACAGGGAAGAAAGAGGAACTTAGGAACATATTTTCTGGGAATGTGGTGGGTTGGCATACTTTGTGGATTCCCTATGGGATACACTGTTGAAGATGGTTGGTGGGCAGATTGGTGTGATGAGGGAAATGATTTTTCTTGGCTATGATACAGAATCAGAATTACCTAGACATGGTAAGGCCTTGCTGTGTCTAATTATGGTGGCTGCCAAAAAAGCAGTTACCAGAAAATGGAAATCAGTATCTAAACCAACTATATCAAAAGTAGTTAATATAGTGACAGAGATAAAACAATTTGAATTGAGATCTTTAGAAAAGGGTAGGAGCAAACTAAGTGGGAAAAATTGGGAATTGTGGGAATAATACATTCAAGGCAGGAATGAGGTTTAAAAGAAGGCAGGACTTAAATGAGCTATGGAATGTTTGACTAAAAATGACTGGGTAGACTATAAGTGATGTATAATGTTTGCAACTGGGAGTGTGTCAGTATAGTTTGTGATGTTTGTTAACATTTATATAAATGTATGATTGTTTATGTCATAAGTGATGGTTTAATAAGAATGTTTGTTGTTTTAAAAAGCGGGCAGGAATTGAATAATGTATGTAATGTTGCTTAGGATATATGATATAGAGCAATATATGTGAAGTATAATGTTTTTTAATATCAATTTAATACAATTTTATTACTTTTGTATTAATATAACTTTGCCTATGTCACAAGTGATAATTCCATAAAGGTGTTTAAAAAAAAGAACAAGAAAAATGGATAACTCCTAAGCCAGAAAAATAATTCAACAGCAAAATGTAAAATAATCTCAGCTCATGAGGAACTAAAGGACTTCAGTGTGCTTTATTATAACATACGCAATGTCTCAGTAGCTCAGTTTGATAAATGTTAGGTTTGATGGGCTCGCCTCATTAGTAAGGGTATTTCATCCAGGGACAAGGTGGTCATAACATCCCTGTATTCTTCCTTTATAAAACCGATTATTGAGTACAATGCCCCCTTTTGGCATGTACCTCACAAAGCACATGCAGCAGCTGGACAGACCACAGAGGTTCCTCACCCAGAGAATTCAAGGCCTCAAAACATCTACCCTACACAGATAGGCTAAAAGCCCTGTCCCTCTACTCACTCTCCTACACACTCCTCAGAGGTGACCTCTGTCTGGCATACAAAGCAATCTCAGATGCTGCCCTGATGGGACTGCTGCATATCCACAAGTCAAGCTCCACTCAAGTAACCTGCACGCATGACCTCAATCTGGTCTGTAACATCAATAGGACTTGCTGGTGGGACAGATTTGTGTCCCAGAGACTCCTCCTTTTATGGAATAGACTCCCTCTCCACATAAAGCAGAGTACTTTATTAATCCTTTTTAAGCGCAACATGGATAATTTAATAGGGAACAGAAAATACACCACTGAGACTCCATCTGTGTCCCTGCTGGACAGTGGAATAGTGTGCTGACTTGTTGAAACATGGTCTAAATTCTTTGCTAGGCTTGTAAGGGCCTCAGGGCCAATATCCTAGTAACTTCCTATGATCCTGCAATACTATAATGAAACAAAAGCCTTCACACATAGAAGTCCTTAACAACCTGCAAAAAAAGGTGGTTATATAATGGCAGTCACATGACATACCAATTAAATTACATTTAGTTCTTAAAGTTTTGAGATTTAAGCACTGGTTTCAGGCTGATATTTACATTTAGACTTGGTGTTCTGTCTGCCCTCAACTCCATGTATATTCACATGATTCTGGTATATTCATTATGCCTCTATTCCTGTTATTTTATGATACAACCTGCAGTACACTGGAAAGAAAGTCATGATCATTTCAAATTTTGATACATGTCTAAACAGAACATTAATCACCATCTTTCTTTTAATATCAGAAAGTGTTGAAACATATATTCCTTAAGTCATTTATTACAGTTACCTGTACAAAATACTGTGCATGATTTTCACTGGTCCAAATAAACAGCAGCCTGTATTCCACAGCTTGCATGTAGGCATACGCTTCAGAAATATAGTGAAATTCCTATGGTAGCATTTCTACAGTTACACAGACACAACAATTAACATGGAATAAAACTTAATATAACATAGTTGCCTTTTTTAATCCAGAGGATTGTAAGGTTCTAAATGTTCAGGGACTCTAAACATAGACTTGTAGCTAAATAATGTATTTACAAAGGATTCATCTTGCAGAAGATTGACATGTTCCCAAATGTCCTCTTGGATAAACTATAGCATTGCCTTGTGCTGTGTTCTCATACATAAGTACTAGGCTAACTTCCCTTGTGGGCCATTTTAAGCATAGTCAATTTCCCTTTCAAAGGTGAGAATCAGATCCTGTACCTTGTTTCTATGAGGTAAACACCTTAACCGTTATACCAACCACCAATCTTTTTTTACCTTGCAGTTGTATATACTTGCAGCTTTAAAGAAATCATGAGCAAGCATTTTTCCAGCTTCCAAAAAGTGTAGTCAACATAATATTAATAGTCTATCTCAGTCAGGTTCCTGTTGCAATTCCAAGGGTTGGAGTTCCCGTGTACAAAATGGAAAAGCTGTAACAACAAATTTAAGTAAGACATCTAATTCAGTTTATGATGTTCAGTGATCCTTCTGTGAACTTGCCTAAGGTTTTCAGGCAAGAGTTGTTAGAATCCGGTCAAAGAAGTATGGACCAGTTAACTACACCAATGGGTGAGAGAAATACAAAACATTTAACTCACGGGGGTGACAATGTCATACCCTGGAGAATGTTTTTGCTAGATGAACAACAAAAAATAATTAATAATCCATTTTCAATGGTGGGACAGCGAGTGGGCAATTCTGTCTACAGAATGCAAAGAAGCCTTTGATAAACTTAATCAGCTCATGTCCAAAGAATTATCAGAAAATCTGAACTGTTTAAGCTTATAACAGTATTTGGAGTTGGACATCACTCCAAGGGGTCTGAGTGCTTTTAAGAATCCTACTACGTCTTTTGATACCCAGGATGAAAATCATCAACAATTCTAAACAAGGTGGGTAGCAGCAGCCCACTGCTGTTCCATAGAATGGATCAGTATACTGGTGGAAAGAGACAGGCTTAAGCAAGCTAAACTGTGAGCAGATATAAATGTAGTCTGTAAGTCTCTTTCACAGTTATTAGGCAATGATCAACTTCAAACTTGCCTTTGTGACATTAAAAATAATGTTGCAGATTTTGAACAAAATTTACTTAATATAAAAAAGAATAAACTACATTGAGATATTCAGGACTATAATAATGGCATGGCATTTACCAGAGAACCAATACGAAGAGACCCCCCATGCGAGCCCATTCAGAGGAATGGAGGAAGGAGCTACAGCATAACGGAGGCTCAGGAGTTGGCTCTGAAGTATCCGCCGAATGGGAAAGTGATTCTGGAGCCTTTCCAGAGTCGCCAGCTGTAAATAATTCTCAGTATATGAACCAGACATTTTGGAGGGGGCAGAGAACTGAATATGGGGAGTATAGAAACAACAAAAGAATGAGAACGGCACAGAGTCCACAGATAAACAACCATATGAGGGACAGTCTTCTACGTATCACAGGTATAAATGAGTCCAGTGGAATTAACCAAGGTACTAAACACACAGTATGTAATTCTGTTAATGTTGGGAACAAAACTGGTTATGTTATTAATTTGTCAGGTTATATGCTTAACGACATAGAAAGTGAAGTGCTTAATAATAGATTACATTTACTTAAAAAAGATATGTTCTGTTTAGCTAGGAAATTGCATTTACTTAATTTTGTTCAATGTAACAAAATTGAGAATCAAGAAGTAAGAATTAATTCTGAGGAATGTATATCAGAGGATGACAGTTTTTACTCTTGTATATTGGAATTAGAGTACAATACTGTGTATACTGCATATTCAGTTAGATACTTCTAATATTGTGCTGAAAAGTCAGTTTGTGCCACCTTTTAATCACATGGGGATAGTACAATTTTCCTCTATAGTTGATTTTGAATTAGAAACATTGTATAATGATTTTTTTGATGAATAGGAATTCCATTAAGTATAATCTTACAAAATTAGAGTGGCAAGCATTACAGTGACTTAGTAAAAATTGACAACTTATATTCAAACCAGCAGATAAAGGAAATAAAGTTATAATAATGCATTTTGCTCAGTATGCCAAGATGTGTTATGACCATTTAAATGGTGTCACTACCTATAGAAGAAGCTGTATGAAAGAATATGAGGAAGCCATTGGTAGATATTTGGACCTTTTGAATAAGGGTGTTAGATTGGGCTATTTCTCTAATGATGATGTTAAAAATAAATTTGGTGTACAGGGGTGTGAAATTGGTAAATTTTACTGTCTGCCCAAGATTCACAAAAATATGCATAACCCTCCCAGATGTCCAATTGTTTCAGCATGCAAATATTTTATAAATGGTATGGGCAAGTTTTTACATAATTTCTTGATGCCATATGTTACCAAACAGTGTTCATTTATTAAAGACAGTTACGATTTTTTAGAAAAAATAAAATTTATATCATGGTCAGAGGAAATGTATTGGTTAACTATAGACGTTAAAAGTTTGTACACCAGTATTGAACATAGATATGGACTTGGAGCATTAAGAAAAGCATTAGGGGAGAGCCCTTTAACAAACTATATTATTAAACTATTTGAGTTCTGATTAACTAATAATTTTTTTGAGTTTGATGATAATATTTTCCATCTATTACAGGGCACGGCAATGGGTGCAGCTTTTGCCCCCATGTATGCCAGTATGATGATGGGTCAGTTTGAGATGGATTATTTGTATAATTTAATTTTTTTTGCGGAACATGTAATACAATATTATAGGTACATAGATGATTTATTTTTTTTTTTTATTTTTAAAGGGGGTTATGAAAAAGTTATTAATTTTATTGATGAACTTCAGAACAATCTATTTGCTTTAAAGTTTGATGGTGCACAAACAGGTAAATCAGTAACATTTCTAGAGATTTGCCTAACTGGGGAAACTAATGGAAGATCATAAGTAAAATACATAGCAGATTTGAGGAGGGTATGCATTTTCTTGCAGCAGACAGTTGTCATCCACCCCATTTAATAAATTATTTACCCTATGGGGAATTCTTTTGTGTTCAAAGACTTTGTAACAATGGTCCAGATTTATTACGTGAGCTTAATATAACAGCTAAATTATTTATTGAAAGGGGCTATTGTAAACAAAATGTATATGCTTTGATGAACAAAGCTAAAGGGAATCTCCACAGACAAATAAATAGATCACAAATATGGCAATCTACTAATATAAATAATAATGAAATGTCCAATTTAAGAAAAATGTATGTGGTTACTACTTATAACATCTTATTTAGTTAAGTAAAAGGTGTGATTAAATATTATTGGAATTTTCTTTTAAAGTTTAAAGAACTTTTCTGAGAAAATGTACAAGGAACCTATATCTTCATACCGTAAGGGTAAAAGCATTTGAGATATATTAGTGCATGCTAATTTCTCCACCCCTAACTGCAGTATTGATCCTATGATTAGTATAGTAGCCACATTTCCATGTGGGAGATGTGTATGTAAATATGTGTGTAATACATTCAAGTATATTAATGCAATCTCTTTTAAAGCAAACTATAACTTTTCATGTAATACAGAATGTATAATTTATGCTATAAAAATGCCCTTGCAATATATTCTATGTGGGTGAAAGCAAGATGGCTTTTAAGCTTAGAATTCAAGAACATGTTAGGGACATTAAAAATGCTAAGCCTGAAAGCTCTCTTGCAATACATTTTGAAAAATATCATAATAAAAGTCCAGATGGTTTGCAGTGTACTGTATTAGAACATATTTGTGGAAAAGGAAGTAATTTGGATGCAAAAAAAAAAAAGGCTTTTGTATAAAGAGATTGTTTTTATTTTAAAGTATGGGACTTTAAGTCCAGTAGGTATTAATGTTGAATGTAATTGGAAAGTTTTTTTAGTTTAATTGAAAGCAATTATGCAATTAATGATAATTGGTTGTGCTATAAATGCTTGGTTACTTCTTGTGTCTTTTATTCTCCTTTGAAGGCTCTAAGCCGAGGCACTAGGGATTTTTTATTAAATGTTCTACATTGGATCCTGGTTGTGTCGTTTCACCAATCTTTTTTACCTTGCAATTGTATATATTTGCAGTTTTAAAGAAATCATCAGATAGCTTTTTTCCAACTTCCGAAAAGTGTAGTCAACATAACATTAATAGTGTATCTCAAGTCAGGTTCCTGTTGCAATTCCAAGGGCTGGAGTTCCAGTGCCCAAAATGGAAAAGCTGTAACAACAAATTTAAGGAAGACATCCAATTCTTAACTGCACATTTTTCAATTCACTGTTGTAAAAAATCCACCAAAATAGCACTTTCAGAGACCAAGAAATTAACATACAAAATCTTTATAAAATGGAATTGTTTTTATTGTGAATTATTCTGATGAAGTCTTTCTTGGACAAAAGCAGAAACAAATGTTTTTTTATGTCAATTTATCAGTCTCTGCAATTGCTAATTTAGTGGATTTTTATTTTAGTTCTTTTGTGTGACCACCATCGGTTTGGGTGTTATTATTTTTTATCAATTCACTGTTGTGTTAGCAAAGTCTATTTTTTTTTTCATAAAAGACCCACAACTGTAATAGGGCATCTTCTTAACCATTCCATTTCCTCCATGACCACAAAGCAACCTCTTGTTGAGTGACTCCATCTCAGAGTAGTAATTTAGTTTGAAGGGCTCAAATTCAACTCCATGTATCCTCTCTCTACTTCCTCTGATTTTTGGGTAATTCCAAATCATATTTAGGTAATCATTCCCTCCTTTCTGGCATCTGTATCACTTGTCACTTGAGCTACATTTTTGTCTTTAACCCAATACATGAGCATTTCCAATGTTGTGCAACTGTAAACTGTGCAAAGACTATAACTGGGGTAAATTTAAAAGTTTTTCCATGTCAGTAAAATTTTCTACCATCTGCTGATAAGTACTTGTCTTTCCACTCAGTGTGCCCATTTATTTTAATTGCATATCATTGAAAAATAGAGGTGTGAGAATTATTGAATTTCTTATTAAGCTGGCAGAAAAGATCTTTGGATATTTATGATATAGCGCTTGAAGTGTAGCTGATTGCTGAAGCAATTAGGCAGGTAACTGGAAAGTATAAAAAGATTGGAATGTGTGTTTCTTGCAACAACACATGGCATGGTAGAGCTATAACCTAACTGGAATTTAGCTAAGAAATATCAGTTGATGCCATATAATGTCTCCCACAGGAAGGATCGCACCTTTCAATATCCATTAAAACTACTAGAAATGTTTTTACATGATGGTTCGTGAGGTTTTTTATGTTTAAAAAGAATTCCCAAGATTAAGAGTAGCCTGTCACCACTTCAAAAAGTATTATTGCATGGGATTGGTTCGTCTGAAAAGAACATTTATCTTTATATAGACTTTGGTTTCCAGCTGAGCAGTTGGCATATGTTATTGTCCTATTTAATACAAACAACATCTCCATGTCTGAATGATAGAGGAGCATTCCCTTTTTTCTGTTTCTTTGAAGATTTTGAGAAGGACAGAGGTATAATAATACTTAAATTCCTTGTTAAAATCTGGTGACAGTCCATCAAACTCTGGACCTTTCAAAAATGTGTGTTCTAATAGGCACATCTACCACTTTTAACCATTTAGCTTTGTTCAATATAGGTATTTATTCCCATTATTTACAGCAGAGAGAGGCCTCAATAAATATATCAGTGGCCAATGAGGTTATGTGAGACTTGTATAGATTATATTATGGTACAACTTCTGTCATAATTAGATGCATTTTTCTGACTAATATATACCCCTCCCACAATGCCTACATGATCAATATAGTGTGTGGTCTGTTTTACTCTACTGTTATTCAGAGTTTAAATTTTTTAGAGGTGTGATAACTTTCATCCAGTAACATTGCCAAATTGTATTATTGTATGTAAAATAGCTAGATTTTTCACCAACTCTCCTTATAACTCCCATCACTGCATTTCACTCAACACTATCCAAAGGCTCAAACTCCCCCAACAACTCCTCCTATCTCATTTTAAAATAATACACTCTATATTATAAAAACCCTCATCCTGCCCAGCTCTCTCCTCCCTGGTATCCACCTATACCCCCTCTCGGACCCCTTGAACCTCTAACCAGCAACTCCTTGATAGTTATCAACCAAAGAAAAATATAGCCAAATTACTATATAAATGCACTGCGGCCCAAGCATAGAATAAACTCCCTGCACACGTATGTTCCATTACCCAACCATTACTCTTTAAAAAAGAACTCAAACGTCATCTACTTAACACCAACACCTGCCCCTGTCATGACACCACCTAATCCCAGTACACTCCACTCTTACAACATCCAAACAAGTGTCAGTATGTGTATGAACTAGTCTCTCTCCATCACTAATTATCCTTCTTGGGGCTTATTTTGGTCCTCCAGACCTCTCGCTATCTTTAGCCCTACTTGGTGTATTTTGTATATACTGTACATAGCTAATTGGTTGTTTTGATTAGTATGTAACTTACAATGTTTTCTTGATGTTCTGTAGTTTTAACTGTACTATCCTGGAGTGTGAAATTTTATTTGCTGTAAAATGTCTGTAACTGGAGCTTTTATCTTTGGGTCTCCACTGAAAATGGGATCCTGGCCCAGTTGGACTAACCCAGTTAACAAATGTCAATAAATAAATAAATAATAAATAAATTGTATCCAATTTTCCCTAATCACACTCTATACTGATTTGATTTATATAATTCTTTTTCATTCTCCACAACCTGTGCTTTAGGAAAAGTGCCATTATAGTCCCCCACACTGTATTTCTCCAAACAAGCAAATTACCTGTCTATTTCATGGCAGAGTCTCCCCTATATGCTACAATTTTTAAACAGAGAGATAGACTTCCAATGGAGTTTCATTTATATCATGATGCTCACAGAATTTTATTACCCCAGTACTAATGTTTTGCCATTGCCATCTGTTTTAAGGAAAAGGGAATGACATGTACTTAGTAGAGAGTTATTTGTACCTCAACTCCAGTCAAGGCAAACTACATCCAGTCATGATCTGAGAGGTTAGTTAAGAGATCACTACTACAATTTCCCCAAGAGCTGCACTTAACACCTTGTAATCTAACCTACAGGCAACGCCTGTTACTGTGTCAGACAGATGTAGTAATATGTGGTAAGATGGAATCTGTGCCAGATGTTAGACAAATCATAATCTGCTATTAATTTGTGAATATGTATAGGGACCATTACAGGTGATATTTTCCATAAGAGAATCATCTCAATTTATACAGCTAGAGTTACATTAAAATCTCTTCCAACCACGAGGAGAATGTTCCAAACCCTCAATGTACTGACATAGGAGAATATTTTCTTTAGGATGCATAATCCTCATTGTTATCACACAAAAAATACTAATTCTATCAACTTCCAACATTAAACTTTTGATTCTACCATCAGAAAAGGCCATCATCCAGACAACCATCAGGTTTTCCACTGGGCCCTAATCCACTCTACTCCCTTAAAAATGCAGATGTATAGAACTCCAGTAGTAATGGCACCATTGTTACACATGCTCAATGTCTACTAGAGAACATTACTTTCCTTACTGGGTGATGATCCTCAATCTCTGTGTTGCATTTGATATGACACTAGGCCTCAGGCAGTGGACCAAGCTGCCATTCCTCCATCCTTTTTGGGAAATCATAAATCAGCCACTAATCTCTTCTCTTCTCTTCTCTTCTCTTCTCTTCTCTTCTCTTCTCTTCTCTTCTCTTCTCTTCTCTTCTCTTCTCTTCACTCCAGTTTTCCTTTTTTCCTTTCTCCAAGACCTTTGTCTCCTTAGTCACTATCAAGGCTTTATCTTCCCCCAACAAAAGCATATCTTCAGAGTATTTTAGGACTGCATGCAATGTGGCGTACAAAAGTATCAGTTTAAAGTTAGGCCTTATAGCCAAGATTTTACTTGATGTGAAACACATCTGCCCTACTGCAGCAGGTCCATAAGAACAACAGTTCATCATGTTTGTGTAATAAGATGTGTAGACTTAGAAATACTGTCACTGAGTTGGTGCAGCTACAGAAACACTGCTAAAGAAATTGCACCATCTGTTTCAAACCATGCAGTTGGCTGTCAGTACTTTGGAATCTGGTGGATCTTCATAAGTCTCAGTGCCAGCCAGAATGACCATGTTCTCCCTTGCAATCAGTCAGATATTCACGTGCTGTCAGGACACTACTGGCTACAGACATTGCAAGTTGTTGAGGGGGGCATAACTTCTACACATTGTGAAAGACAGATGGCTTCTCCAACGCAGCAAGAAACTCCTGAATGGATCTGGCATGGTTGCAATATTTTCAATGCAGAAAAGTCATCAGGTGATAGTAATATCTGAAGTACTGCAAGAGCTGTATGTCATAGAGAGGAATCAAGATATGCACTGCCATGTGTTTGTTGGTCTGTATGTGTTGTGTTAGGGGTCAAATTATGGTGCCTGAGATCTGATTTTTAGGGTCAAATCATGATGCTTGAAATATTATGATTTGATCCCTGCTCTGATCCACTGCAGTTTATCTGCACTAAGCAAGTTAGTAAATTCTTGATGTTCACAGAGACCTTTGTCTCCAGAACTATATGCAAAACAGGGTATGGCTCTTGGGGCACTGGTATTTTGCCAGTATCCATTTGTTTGGCTGTTTTCAGTCCCAGCCAGTGGTGTCTTAACTTTATAGTGGCTTCATTTTAAGGCAGATGGACAGGGTCAATGTCTAGTACTGAGTGATGTATAGCCATGTGGAGAGGTAATGGTGCCTAGTCAGAAGGTGTAGTTGAGTCTGTAGTGTAGGGTAGATTATGGCGGATTACTTCTGGAGGTTTTTAGACACCTTGTCAGAGAGGGGTAGATATAGGTTATCTGACTTGCTAATTGAGAAAGTTTTGTGTTCTTCACTGCATGGAGATATGGTGGGCGGGGTAATTGATTTTCTGATGCTTGGTAGTTCCCTTGGCTTGTTCTTTCTATTGGTACCCATTCATAATCAATATTGTGCAGCCCATGAGATGAGCTATCATCAATGGATTGTCATAGTTTGGGACTGGATTGTTGAAGTGACAGGGTCTAAGGGTATACAGGGGCAGCCATTATTTTGCATACCCCTGCTGCAATCATAGACAAGAACACTAAAGGTGCATATGTAGATGTTATTTAGCTCTTTGACTCTGACAGAATTCAGCTGCTTACTGATGTGGATACTGAAGAAGCCAATGATCTGGCATCTGCAAAGGCAACCATAGGCAAGAAACAATCAGGTAAGCAAACAATACATTAATCACCTATTCTGAAGAATTAAACCTTGCCTGTGATATAAATAGGAACTGCTGGAAAGACAGATATGTATCCCAGAGACTGCTGCTTATCTGGAACAGGCTCCCCATCTATGTGAAGTAGAGTTCCTCCTAAACCCAATTCAAGTGTAACTTGGACAATTGGATGAGCAACATGAAGTTCATCCCTGATTTGTCACTTATGCCTCTAATGGACACAGGTAGCCTGTGAAAGATTCATCTCCCAGGCCCCTGCTTGTAAATGTTCCATCTCCTTAGCCCCTGCTTACACTTATCAAGGATACCAGAGCTTGTCAGATTATAGGGCTCCCAGTTGGGACAACTGGGTAGGAGAATTCAGATTTTTTATGGCTGTCATTTTAGAGAAGGCCCCATGGAAAGCCTTGACCCTTTTGACACATTCTCTCTATTATGGAAGCAAAACATTTCATGGATGCTCTGGTATGATCAGAAGTTCAGGAAGCTGAAGGCAGTAAGTAGGTCCTTAAAATGAGGAGAACACTATGTATACATGGCTTATGATCATGGTGGATGGGCCAAAGATCACAGCTCCGACAGGGTCAGGTAACCAGACAGGAAGGACTGAGACATGTTCAGTATTCAGCAGTGGTATATGTGTGTGACCTTTATGCCACTTGTTGCTCATACTGTAGAAAGGAGCACCCCATAGTGAAATTCTGGGCCAAAGAGCATCACCAATGTCCTAGCCCAAGTGTTATAGAAGACTCAGGATAACTTGCTTCCTCTTTAGATGTTCTGAGCAAGGGCAGGGGTGTCTTTTGAAGTGCTCAGGGTATAAATCCTTTCTTTCACAAGACGTTGATCATACTCTGCCACTGGCATTGAGTACCTTGCTAAACTGTTAGTTGGTTATTCAAACATTAAATCAAAGCAATAGATTTGTCAGGTTTTTCTTCAGGTTTTGCATTAAAGTCATGGACTATCTCTGTTTCTAATCCCTATCAGAATTTACATTTAATTTTGTGCAGTAAAGATATTATTAAATGGCTACTTAACAAGGAGATTGCAGCTGGCAGGATGGTGGGTCTATTTGAATTTGGGGTTTCCCCACATTTTTGGGCTCCAGAGAAAAAAGAAGGGCAGTTCAGACTTATTTACCACCCATAATTCCTGCTACAGTCTTTGATCAATGATAGCATTAGCTAGAAGAAAGTCAAGTTCACTATGCATCCCTAGATGATTCCATTCAGATCAATAAGAGCTTCCCTGACCTTCAGCTAATGAAACTTGATCTAGAAGCTTTTTTTTACTTGTTATCAATTCACCAGGCAGATTGGCCTATTTTAGGCATGTGCTTTACCGGCCATGTGTACCATTCAAGAAATTCAGCCAGGTACTCCAAAGCTTCTGGCAACAGAGTGCTCCTCTACAGGCAGCTGTCCACTCTTTGGAAGACTTGCTAATGGCAGGGAATGGAGAAGATGATGTTAAAGAGGGTATGCTTTAGTTCATCCACTTGGACAAGGACTGGCAAAAAATATATATCCAAACTCTAGTCAAGATTCTTGTGTTCCCTGCTTTGGAAATTGAGATAGAATCATCTATATTCAGACTTCCATCTATGAAGTTTTCCTTATTGAGAGAAGTCATTGACAACTTTTTAGGTGTCAAAAGTTCAGGATATGGGAGTCATAAATATGCCAAGTTGCCTTAATTTTCCATGCAGGGCAGTTGCTTCCAGGAGAACATTTATTAGAGCCCTTGCTAACCTTCAAAATGGCTGGCAGCAGAAGCATCACTAGACAAGGGTTTCGTGCAGGGCAAAGGTGACTTATGAATTTGGCACTTCTTCCTTTTATCTGACTACTATGGGTTTTCCCTATGGCAGGAAGTCTTGATGTTAGCTCAGTCTCTTCGCCTGTTTATGGATGCGGCAGGAGACTTGACATGAGTACATATGGCAGAAGCTAGTGGTTGGTGGCCCCTTGGCCATCTTCTTGATTCCCATAAGTTGAGGAACAATAAGACATTTTTAAGGTTAATGTTCATCTTGGTTGTTTTAATTGTGTGGCAGGAGCACTCTTGTAATAGATGAGTGATTTTTCATTCTGACAATCAGGATATGGTGTCAGTCTTTCATAGCAAGACTTCCAGATCTGAGTGGTTGTAGTCACTGTTATTGTTATTAGTTTTACACAACCTGTAGACCAACGTTTGGTTTAGCAGCAGGCATATTTCTGGAAAGCACAAAAGCATAACTAACAGTCTTTCTCATATGTGGGTTTCCGAGTTTTGCAGTTTTGACCTGGAGGTAGAAGAGCTTCTTATCAGTAATCTGGCTCCCCTCTGGCTTATTGGCAAGAGTAATGAAGTGTCTGGTGTCAAGTTGTTGGGCAAGTAGTTCCAAAAATGATATGTGGCAAACTTCCTTTCCTTTTTTTGAATTCTACAAGGGTTAACCATATGGTAATAGGCTTGGCCTCCTGCATCGGTCAGTCTTTATTTGGTGTCAAGATATTTGTTAAATGAGGCTGCAAAAACTTTGCATCTCCACTTAGGACCCCATAGCCTGTTGACTAAGGTATCAGGTTGTCCATGTCCTGGATCATTTCCAGGCTGGAAGAAGGCTAAAGGTTAGGGTGAGAGAAGGCTAAAGCTTGCTTTTTGGACCATTGAAGGCTAATTGGTAGGAGTCCATTGGTCAACATTTTGAAGAGATTATCATGCTGTGCTTGGGGATTATTATGCAATTGTGGTCTGGGCCATGTCACTTAGTTGGCAAAATAATTGTTAGATGCAATATCTGTCAGTGTGAGATTGCTTTGCTAAGGACAATCTACTCCTCTCTAATTTTGAATATTTGCAAAAACATTGTCCTCACCCATAGAGCCTTTTTAAGCAATGCCAAACTGACAAACCTTCCAGTAAAGCAAAATCCACCCAAGGAAATCTAAAAGTATTACCGCTCAATGGCAGGAGTCTAAACAAGAAGCTCTCATCACCTTGGAGAATGCAGACATCTGTGCAGCTACTGAGATGGTTTAAAGCCACAGAGAGTACCCCATCAGTACAAGACTTCTGTGCCTTTATATCACCAACTGCACAGACAGGGACTTAAGGTGGACGAAATCTCAATCTATATCAAAAACAAGCAATTGCCTAGATGTAGTAAGGCCTTGCTGAGTCTAAGCATGGTGGCTGCCAAAAATGCAATTATTAGAATATGGAAATCAAACCAGCTGTCTTAGAAGTAGTGAATATAGTAACAGAGATAAAATAACTGGAACTGAGATCTTTAAAAAAGAGTAGGAGCAAATTATATAGATAAATTGGGAACTGTGGGAACAATATATGCAAAATAATGTTTTGGGGAGAAATGAGGTTTAAAAGAAGGCAGGATCTGAATGAGCTATGTAATGTTTGACAATGATTGGACTTGATTATAAGTGATGTATAGCGTTTGCAACTAAAAATATATTAATATGGTTTGTTTTCATTTATATAAATGCATGATTGCCTGTGCCATGAGTGATAATTTAATAAAGATGTTTCTTGTTTAAAAACAAAAAAAAAAAAACAAAAAACAAAAAGCAAGCACACCCCTATGTTGGTTAAACAGGCTGATGGACTGAAGACCCCACCCCACCCACATCCAGATTACAATAGACAAAGTCAAATACCATATTATATCAAGCTATACATCACCTTCTACATCCCAAGAAAGTCATAGCTCACTTTGACCTATTGGAGGCACTCACCATTCAACCAAATACCATACTCATGGGAGACTTTAGTTATCTGTCTATAAATTGTGAATCCTACATGGCCCCAAATTTGCTGGACCAGAGATTCCTAGACTTTGTAAACTTTGTAAATTCAAACACCTTGGATCGGTTAGTGCAGACACCTTCTAGAGGTACAAACTTACTGGACATTCTACTCACAAATATGGTACAATGCTGCAACCCTCCCCCCCAAGTATTGTGTCCTCTCTGGTAAGGTCAGACCTGTAACAATTAGAAACTACTCCTAGTCAAACTACTTTCTATTACGTGATAATCTGTCAAAGTTTCACGCCCCTGTAAACCAAGATAACACAGTATCCTATGAAGAATTATTCACAGAATCTCGGTACAACCATGTCAGTGACTGCATAGAGGCTGCTATGCTTACCAGAAGTAAACCCAAAACTGATGAAAACAAACACCCTCGTGGAATACAAAATTAAATAGGTTGTACAACAAAAGAAAAATGTCATAACTAAAAATGGAAAGTGTAACACCAAAATAGATAAAAACTTTCTCATCAAACTGAATAGACAACTAACAGGATTAGTTAAGTCTATGAAAGCAAATTATGAGGTAAAGATAGAAGCTCAGGCCATGGACAACCATAAGGCCTTTTTTGAGCTATGCCCAAAACCTCAATGGCAGCAAAGTGCACAGAACCAGGAGATACTGCAAATCTTCTGGATGACAAATTCAATTTTACCTCTTTTTACTCCCAGCTACCCCCCCAAAAAATGCCATCTAAAAGAATCCCTCCAAATATCAGTAGGGAACAGGTCTTAGATGTGCTCTCTAATGCCAAGAATACAACTTTGATAGGGCAAAAAATGCCATCTAAAATGATCCCGCAAATTATCAGTAGGGAACATGACTTAGATGTGTTCTCTAATGCCTGCCAAAAATACAACTTTGATAGGACATGATACTATCACAGGACACCTCCTAAATAGCCTGAAATATGAACTATCAGGAACATTGCTGTCACTATTCAACCACAGGCTTCGGGCAATGGAAGACTGCAGGAGTCACCCTCTGCACAAAGGTGGACCATTAATAATGGATCCCACAAACTACAGATCCATTACCCTGACTAGTTTCACATGCAAAACCATGGAAAGACTTACCATAGAGATGATTAAGAATGACATAAGGAACCTTAAGACACTGGTCCCAACCAGTTTGTTTTTTGTTAAAGGCAGGTCATGCCTACAGAAACTGGGGAGATTCTTTAAGAAGGCCAACAAGGCAATGGATGATGGGAAAATGGTGCATTCTACCTACCTTGACTTAGCCAAGGCATTTGATACAATACCCCCACTCAGGCATTGTAAACAAACTCATGGAATTAGGCATAAACCCCTATAAAACTCACTGGATAGCTAGCTGGCTCAAAGGCTAGGACTGGAGGCACCACCTCCACAAGGAGTTGGGTCACCAGTGGAGTCTCCCAGGGTAAAGTGCTGGGTGTGCTCCATTGTCCAAAAGCCTTTGGCTTACCAAGTTTGCAGATGATTGCAAGCTAGGAACAATCATAGAATCCCCTCAAGATACTAACATCTTACAGGAAAGTCTAACACAGGAAAATGACTGGTGAAAAGGTCACAGTTTAAACTCAATGCCAAGAAATGCATAATGGTACCTTTTTGTACAGACAAATTCATCCAACCGTCCATCCGCAGCCCCTTTTTCTCATTTTTGCAGTTGGGATCAGGGTGTCAGTTATACAGTGGCAATCATCTAGAGCCAAGGTTTATACCACCAGGTGGCTAACCCTATCATGGTAGTTCTTCCACACCACACTCACCTGCACACTTACACCTATGACCAATTTAGAGTTAGAGTGTCTAATCCACCTACTGAATGTCTTTGGAATGTGGGAGGAAACCATTGCTGACTGGTACCAAAGCCGCAGCTTAAAAATCAATGCTAAGAAATGCATAATAGTAACTTCTAGAAAGTCAGTCACTCAGGGGAAACTACCTTATTGATAAAACACCTCTAAATGTAGACACAGTAACTTGACTTTCAACTAATGTGTGTCTAAGGCTGTAAGAACATCATTCTATGTCATTTACCATTTAACTAAGGGCATGGCATTTAGGTTCAAAGAATTCATCATGCCACTGTACTCAGCCCTCATCAGACCCATCATTGAGTACAACGCCCCCTTCTGTATGCATTTGACTAAGCACATGCAACAACTGGAATACCCACAGAGGTTACTTACAAAAAGAATACAGGGTATAAACACAGCATCCTATGCAGTTCAGTTCAAAGCCCAATCTCTGTACTCTGTTTTGCTCAGACTGTTGAGAGACAATTTATGCCTAGAATAAAATGCATTATTCGATCCCACTCTGATGGACCTTTGGCATATTCACAAAAGGAATATGTTAGAAAAATATGTATTCATATGTGTGCATTAGTGCCTTTTTAGAAGCCCAAAAGGGTTAATACATTTATTCTGCTTTATACTGAACAAATCCATATTAATGGTAAATACTTTCTGACCTTGTATTTTGTCAGCGCAGCTAAAATCTTGTTTATGTCTTAGGAAATGTACTGAGAAGCAGATGGTTTTCTTCTTGATTAGGAAAATAATGAATAGAACAATACTGTTTTCTATAATGTTATTAAACTTAGACAATTAGCCCTGTCTGTGTTATGAGAACATAACCAGCTGCAGGAAGGATAGATAAAGTGGAACAAAGACTGCTTGAAGAATATGAACTATAATCTGTGATTGCTTTGTGCTCGAATGAGTAGAGTACCTTGAAATGTAACACAGCACTGTAGAAATAATTGTAACTAGCTGCTGGTCTCCAAGGCCATGTTATTTTTCCAAAGTTTTCTCATGAATCTAGAAGTGTTATGTCGTATCAGCAGAACATCATAAGCAACATCTGCTGTGAAAAACAATATTGTAAACTAGTGATTAACTACGTCAGCTTCAGAAGGCAATGTCTTGTAAGAATAGTATAAGAATGGCTTTACTTCCTGATTTTAGTTAGACAAACTCTGTATTTTGCATGCATGTTTTTGTCTCCTTGCTGCAAGAATTAAAGTGCCTTAACCTGAACCTTACGTGTATTGGTCTTTGAAGTTTTTTCCTTTGACAGATTGGTCCTTTGGACCTGAAACCTCCACTTTGACCAGATCAGACAGGCCAGGTTGCTTGAAACCGTACGGGGAAGAAACCACATCGGTTCTTCTTATTTGAAAAGACCTCTGACTGAATTGTCGTCCAAAAGAGGCCAGCCACTGTTCTGATCTGTGACTGAAGGGCAGGTTTACCTTGAACCAGACGATCAATCATGGAGGCTCAGGTAAGGTGAGATTTACCTTTTTCTGTTTTAGATCAGGGACTTGATTTGCATTGCCTGTCAGGGGATTTGTCTTGTACAAGTCAGGGACAGGAAGATTGCAGTCTTGTCATAGATCAGGGAAACAGAATAGGTAAGGCAGTTATTCTAGATAGACTGTGAAAAAGAGAAATTGTGGTACCACATAAAAATATAAGGGTTACGTAACATTTCAAAGATTAGAATAAAATGGGAAATAAGTGCACAAAAAGATCCCAAACTCCGCCGTTAACTGAAGATGCGAAATTTATGCAATTACAACATGCTGATAATGTTAAATACTACTCAAAATGGGTTAATAAGTATGAATTGGATGGTGAATTAGAAAAATCCTCACTTGTTAAACTTGTCAAACAGCTTAAAACTGATTCCAGAGGTCAGGTAAAAAAGCAACGTAAATTAGGAATTCCTCAGGCACACAGGTGGATTGAGGAAACAAACCGTAGGGAACAAAAGAGTAATAATTCAAAAGCAATGTTTTTAGATAAAGAGGACAATAACTTAGTAATAGCATCAGCCCCTCCACCTCCCTTAGCAGAATATGAGGCAAGTGAACAAGTTAGTCCACCCCTGCAATATCCTGCTATCACTGTAAGTAGAGACACTACAAAAGCAACACCGTTTGTTAGAGATCCCGTCAAGACGAGCTCTCAAACACGGGCAGGAAATTCAAAAGGGGACATTGAGTTATATCAAATGGGTAGAAGTTCACGATATATGAGTGAAGAAGAAATATGCCCACTTACAGAAGTACCTAATCCTCAGGCAGGATAAGAAGGACAGGACCCAACTCTCTTAGTTTACAGACCGTGGACACTGGAAGATATCCGGAAAGCCACTGAGGGAATTCTCCATCCAAAAGTTAATTTTAGAAAATTTTTAGAAGACCTACAATGCATGAGGTTAAGTTATAACTTAAACGGAGAGGAAATAGAAAAAGTAGTCAGACAAATCATGGGACCAGATTGGCACATGATCAGTGGCAACTGGAATCCCCGTGACGCAGAACACAAACCCCTCCCACATAGTAGCTCAGAACTAGACAACAGAGTGAAAGGTCTTACAGACCGAATCTCTGAGAAATGGAAACCTAGGGCAGACTGGACTTGCATTATTCAATGCATCCAACAAGAAGGTGAAACAGTTGACAGATATTATGCTAGATTAGTGTTTTAATAACCATTGTGGAATGCAGGTACCTGAAGATCAAACACATGATTCCCCGTATGAGCAGCAGTTAAAGAATGCATTTTTAAAAGGCAGTATTTTGCCTATAAGCAGCTTTATTACAAAGCACATGGTAGATCATCGTACAAGTAGACTACAGTCACTACTTGAATATGCTAGACATGCCAAAAGGCATTTTAACAGTAAAAAGATAAAGAAAGCTCAAGTATTTTCTGTAGAAGATAGAGCAGAAGTTTATGTAGTACAGTCCGGGAAAAAGGGCAAGAAAAATGCCCAGGGAAACAAACAATCTGATCAATGATCAGAAGACTTTGAAGGGTGAAAGAAAAGGTGGGAGTGCTTTAAATGCAGTAAGAAGGGACACCTGGCAAGGGATTGCAAGAAAAATAAGAAGGCAACTACGGAAGATAAGGAGGGTGAGGACTGACTATATGATAGCCAGGAATCACTAGAAGAGAATAGTCAAGAAAAGACAAATGCAAATGTGATAGAGGGAGTAGAGGATGTGACAGGAGAAATAGAGGAAGTGCGTGAAGCCACAGATAAGGATGTGACAGGAGAAATAGAGGAAGTGCATGAAGTCACAGATAAGGATGTGACAGGATAAATAGAGGAAGTGCATGAAGTCACAGATAAGGATGTGACAGGAGAAATAGAGGAAGTGCATGAAGCCACGGATAAGGATGTGATAGAAGAAATAGAGGAAGTACATGAAGTCACGGATAGTGAAGAAAAGGAAATTTTAGACTTAGCTTTATTGAGCTTGGAGCTCTATTTAGCAGACACAAAACCAGAAGTTACACTCCTGGTAGAAGGGAGGGAGTCACATTTTTGTGTGACTCAGGGACATCACGGACCCTGGTACATCCCTCCAAACTGCCAGAGAACTCAGAGTCACCTGATAACATATTAGTGAAAGCAGCTAATGGACAACTGTATCAGGAGCCCCTCTCCCATAACATTGCAATAACTGATCCTGTTTCAGGATTAACCCAAAAAAGCAAAATTGTTGTTTCTGCAAAATGCCCAGTAAACCTCTTGGGCCGAGACCTTATGCAACTATTTGGCATAGCAGTAGTTCCAACTATGCAGGGTATGGAAGCACAGCGACAAACTGATACTTTTGCAGTGCGATTGGAGGGTGAAACATTTTATTGGTACAGCCAGGACTTAGTTACAACTGGTCCAGGGGCAGTAACCAAAGAGCTGATGAATGTAGCCATCAGCAAGTTCCCCTCCCTTGACATTGATAAACAACATTTGTTGCACTGTACTCTGTATTATTGTAGCACATCAGGACCTGATAAGGAATATGAACAAGAGTTGTTTAGAAACCGTGCAAACAGGTTAGTATTACGTAATCTGTACTGGGACATAAAAGGGAACAGTGTAGTTAGCTGTTCATTACCCCAGGAGTTCTTTGTACTTTATAAATTTAATCGATTACCACAAGTAAGCTTAACCAAGGAAAAAAATGTGAAATGGGCAGACCTAGGAGAAGAAGTCACGAGGTGGGAAAAACAGACAGAGTTAGAACTGTCAGAACAGGGAGTACAAAAGCAGAAGTTAAATTGGATAACACAGACACACCCAGCTGTACACTTGCAGTCTAGCGAGGACAGCTGACTAGCACTCTTATCAGAAGAGGAAGAAGATGCCTTACAAGGCTTACCAGAAACTCTCTGGTCAACGGGCAAATCAAATGTAGGATTTATTCATACAGCAGGACCAGTTACTATCATGCCAAAGTCAGCATTTAGACCACAAAAGAGACAGTATCCCTTGAGAAAAGATGCAGAGGTAGGAATCAAACCTATTATAGCAGCTTTACTTAAGGAAGGAGTACTGGTGGAATCACCTGATTCACCATGTAACACACCCTTATTTCCTGTTAGAAAAGCAAATGGAGAATGGCGTATGGTCCAAGATTTACAAGCTGTAAATGACGCAGTAATACCAAGGGCACCTACGGTGCCAGATCCACACACCCTGTTGAATGATTTGAAACCTCAACAGAAATATTTTTCTGTGGTAGATATCATCAATGCGTTCTTTTTGATACCGATACACCCTGACAGCCAACATTGGTTTGCATTCACATTTCAGGGGAAAAGGTATACATACACACGACTACCACAGGGATATTGTAAGAGCCCAACAATATTCTCACAAGAAATGGCAAGCAACTTAATGGAATTTACCCCACAGAGAGGCAGTCAGATTTTGCTTTATGTTGATGACATCCTGCTGGCAGCCCCCACCCAGCAAGATTGTAAGGAAGATACTGTAGCATTGTTACAATTTTTAGCTATTCAGGGACATAAAGTAAATAAAAACAAATTACAGCTTTGGGAAAAGCAAGTTAGATACCTAGGATATGTAATATCCAAAGAGGGCAGAACACTAGATGAGGACAGAAAAATAGCGATTTTACAAGCACCAAAACCCACTACCAAGAAGGAAATTATGTCCTTCCTGGGTACGACCAATTTTTGTCGAAGCTGGTTTCCAAACATTGCCTTGGAATCTACACCTCTGACTAACTTGATATACCAGAAGCCTATGGCAGCACAGGATTTATTACAATGGACACCAGAAGCAGAATCTGCTTTCTGCAAATTGAAACAGTTGATAGCATCCTCATTAGTTTTAGGATTACCAAACTATCATAAACGTTTTTTCCAAACAGTGGATTGTAAGCAAGGTTATATGACATCAGTGTTAAAACAGCAGCATGGGGACAAGCAATGCCCCATTGCTTACTATTCATCACAACTGGACCCAGTTGTGCGATCATTACCCCACTGTGTACAAGCAGTAGTCACAGCTGCAATGGCAGTGCAGGCTTCAGCCTCAGTAGTGCTGTTCCATCCTCTCACATTGAGAGTGCCTCATGCAGTCGTGATTATTTTACTGCAAGAAAAAGTAGCATATCTTTCTCCTGCTAGACATCTTTCCTGTATGACTATATTGTTGAGCCAACCTCATATGACAAGTGAACGATGTACAACTTTGAATCCGTCTATCTTGCTTCCAAATCCTGCAGATGGCACACCGCACAGCTGCTTGCAGGAGATTGAGCAAAAGTCACTGCCTAGAAAAGATCTTATGGATGTTCCCTTGGATGATGCCGAGGTGACATACTACGTGGACGGCTCATGCAAATGGGGTCCCACAGGACAGAACCTAGTAGGATATGCAGTAGTCTCTGATACTGAGATTGTAGAAACAAAATCTTTACCACACAATTTATCAGTACAAGTGGCAGAGCTGATTGCCTTAACACGGGCATGTACCTTAGCAAAGGGTAAATGTGTGAACATTTTTAGTGATAGCCAGTACACTTTCTCTACTGTACATGTTTTTGCGCAACAGTGGAAAAATAGAGGACTGATAACATCTACTGGCCAATCAATCATGTGCAGTTTATTTTAGATCTTTTAGAATCTATTCAGTTACCTCAGAAAGTAGCCATTTGTAAATGCATAGCTCATGCCAAGCAACAGGATATAATTTCAAAAGGTAATGCAAGGGCTGATACAGCTGCAAAGCAGGCAGCTTCAGAAGCATTTCTTTTGAATGAGGAGTTACAACCTTCTGAGATTTTAGACTTAGACATGTTAAAAACAATGCAAGCACTTACTATGCAAGTTGAGAAACAAAGATGGATAAAATGAGGAGCAATTCTCAAGGAAGGGCTGTACATCCCCAAAGAGGGAAAACCGATATTGCCATCTAACTTGTTTAGATATGCAGCTTTGTTGAGTCATGGACAATGCCATGTCTCAACAGGGGGGATGGTACAGTTAGTGAACTGAGTGTTCACAATATATGGATTTATATACTACACTAAAAATGTTTGTTTGTCATGTCATGTTTGTAATAAACATCATGCACAAGGGGCATTAAAGCCCAAGCAGGGGAGTTTTCCTGCACCACCGTATCCGTTCCATACTATCTGTATGGATTTCATAGAACTGACAAAATGCGAAAATAAGAAGTATTGTCTTGTCATTGTAGATATGTTTTCCAAATGGGTGGAAGCTTTTCCGACCAAAAATCCAGACGCAGCTACTGTTGCGAAAACACTTGTTAAAGAAATTATTCCTAGATTTGGCATACCGGAAAAGATCTACAGTGACAATGGCACACATTTTGTGAACCAAACCATACAACAACTGAGCAAGTTTTTTGGAATTTCTTTGAAAAATCATTGTGTGTATCATCCACAATCTGCAGGGTTGGTAGAGAGGTACAATGGGACGTTAAAAAATAAATTAAGGAAGCTCATTGAGCAAACACATAGAAATTTGGTGTATTGTCTGCCCCTGGCACAGTTGAGCATGAGAACTGTTCCAAATGCAAAGGGATTGACTCCTTTGAGGAGTTATTTGGGAGGGCATATTATATACCTCAGTGGAAACCTCTCATGCCTGCAGATCATGAAGCCGACTGTACACTCGCTGAGTATATGAGGAGAATGTTGAATTCTAAACACCTTTTCAGTTTAATTCTGTTTCAGATAAGAAACAAACCAGACCAGCGGAAGCAGCAGTAGTCCCAGGCATGTGGGTCTGGATGAAAGTCATCAAGAGGAAAAACTGGATGACACCGAAGTGGGAAGGGCCATACCAAGTGCTACTGTCAACACCCACTGCAGTCAAGATCGCAAAGTGAGTATCCTGGATTTACCTGACACACTGTAAACTGGTTAAAAACTTTGAGCTAGATAAAAATTGTGTTACTGTTACACCACAAGAGTAAAAATGACAAAATCCAGAGCATAGAGGAATGCAGAACAACCACAGAAATATTGCATGATCATCCTGTTAACTATACTGGTGACATTGATCTTTTTGTTGTGGCCTTTCCTTTTTCCAGCCACACAAGCTAAACTGAATAAACGTGATGCGTTACTCATAGACTGGCATCCAAACTTTAACACTTACCAAGCGATCAAATGTGTATTCTGAGACTTTTAATGTTTCAAATTGTTGGGTTTGTACAGCTATACCAACAGCATATGGGGGATTATTAATGACTGCAATCCCCCTAGGGGTCAGTGAGACCTGGGAAAACTAGGTTTATGATACTACGACTGTTAAATCACAAGATAAAATAGCATTGCACAAGCCTGTTACACAAAAGGGAATTGTGTGTTTTTATAAAAATGATACTGTCCAGGCGGGTTGGAGTAATTGCAATATGACTGTTCCTTACAAATGTTACACCAAAGCTAATAATGCAGGTTCTATTTGTGATACAGACTATGACTCATTTCTTAAATCAATGCACAGAACAATTAATGAAGTACAACATAATCCTGTTCTTTTTAAGCAACTGTCTATAATAAACAAGAAAATGTTTCATGCAGGGCAAGCATATGTTAATAGTAAAGTTACTACTAAGGTGGAAGATTGTTATTTTTGTATGTGGCAAAAAGGCCTATAAATGGTTACCTGAGAATTGGTCCGGCAGTTGTTTTTTGGGTTACCTGGTTCCGGCCATACGACACACTGCAGTTTTGCCTCGAGGTAAAATTCTAAATGCACAACAGGTCACCAAGAAACCTGTCAGGAAACCTGAGAATCCAGTGGGACAGATCGAGGTGGGCTGGAGAAACCATCATTCCATGGGCAACAAACTAACACATATGGACTTGACTGACACTGTCACATCATGGGCAGGCATATTACCAGCATATGGAGCAGTGAAATCGATTTGGGAGCTGAGAAAACTGTCTATAAACTCCTTGAAGTAATGAGCAATGCAACTTTTTCTGCACTCGAATTAGTGACTGATGAACTGAATGCCATGAGAACTGTGGTGCTTCAAAACTGCATGGCTCTTGACTTCACCCTAGCGGCGAGAGGTGGTACGTGTGCTTTAATCCAAGAAGAATGCTGTTCATATATTCCTGACAAACAGCACGAGATAGACAACCATCTTGAGGTGATTCAGCAAGTGTCGACCATGACCAAACCAGGCCCAAACCCACTGACGGACTTTTTCCAGAAATGGTTTGGGGGGTGGGGTTCCATCCTAATGAACATCTTGATTGCTATTTGTGTAGGAATGCTCCTGTTGGGAGTATGTGTTTGTTGTGGCATCCTCTGTATAAAAAGATTGAGCAAAGATTTTATAGATATGTCGGATTCTGAAACCTTATATCAAGGTACTGAGATTGATGAACTATTGAAGACTGAGATGCTTTCATAAGTTAAACTGAATGACTTTCTTAACTGCAAATCCAAAATGGAAGAGGTTAGGAAAAGAAACAAATCGTTTATGCTTTTGAAAGTAGAATAAAAGTATTAATAGGGGGGACATGTTAGAAAAATATGTTTTAGTATGTGTGCATTAGTGCCTTTTTAGAAGCCCAAAAGGGTTAATACATGTATTCTGCTTTATACTGAACAAATCCATATTAATGGTAAATGCTTTCTGACCTTGTATTTTGTCAGTGCAGCTAAAATCTTGTTTATGTCTTAAGAAATGTACTGATAAGCAGATGGTTTTCTGCTTGATTAGGAAAATAATGAATAGAACAATACTGCTTTCTATAATGTTATTAAACTTAGACAATTAGCCCTGTCTGTGTTATGAGAACATAACCAGCTGCAGGAAGGATAGATAAAGTGGAACAAAGACCTCTTGAAGAATATGAACTATAATCTGTGACTGCTTTGTGCTCGAATGAGTAGAGTACCTTGAAATGTAACACAGCACTGTAGAAATAATTGCAACTAGCTGCCGGTCTCCAAGGCCATGTTATTTTTCCAAAGTTTTCTCATGAATCTAGAAGTGTTATATCATATCAGCAGAAAATCATGAGCAACATCTGTTGTGAAAAACAATATTGTAAACTTGTGATTAATTACGTCAGCTTTAGTAGGCAATGTCTTGTAAGAATAGTATAAGAATGGCTTCACTTCCTGATTTTAGTTAGACAGACTCTGTATTTTGCATGCATGTTTTTGTCTCCTTGCTGCAAGAATTAAAGTGCCTTAACCTGAACCTTACGTGTATTGGTCTTTGAAGTTTTTTCCTTTGACAGAACAGCACCGGAACTATTAGATCTAAGTATTTAAATTTTGCTTGTAACTTAAATAGAACATGTTGGAGGGGCAGGTATGTATCGCTGAAAATCCCCATTCCCTGGAATAGACTTCCCATCTATGTGAAACAGAACCTTCCCTAACCCTACTCAAGAGTAACCTAGACCAGTGAATGGGAAATCAGAAATTCACCCCTGGTGTGACACATATGTTTCTGATGGATGGGAGCATTTGTTAAATCATTCCCTAACATGCATGCCTTAAAATAACCTCTAAGGCATAATAATTTGTGGGATACATTTGGCTTGCATAGTTAGGCTTATAAAGTTCCCAATGGTCATTAGCCTAGCATAAATCTATGAATCTGTGAATGTGTAACATTTTCAAATTATGACTCCTTTTATTAATAAATTTAGGAGAATTTCCCAACGCTTAGCTAATTTATTGTTACCCATAGTACTTTCCACTTAGTTGACAAAATATTCATAATGATTCCAGAGTCAACAAAATGTCAGTGGAAAACACAAATTAAAATTATAAACATATCTCTTATAAACAAAGCAGTTATTCACAGTAGTTGGTCGACATGCAAGGCAGGAGGAGACTAGCCCACTTTCCCAATTACCCCAGAATACTATCTGATTAAGCAATTTACTCAGAATCACACAGTAAACAGATGCAGGTCGAGATAATCAAACCCTGGACAATAGGAAGCAGCTTGTAACCTTACCACTCTGTACTAACTGCCATTCTTTTGTGTAAGCATAGTTATATAAACAGAGTAATTTTTGACACTTTATCACAAATGTGGTCAATTAACTGTAAGAGGTACCCAGTACAAACAAACAGGTGTTTCAAAATAACTTTTTCCAAGGTAAAGTGATCATTTCTCTCACTAACATACCTTGAGTGAATATTTGCTGTTTCAATGTGTTTGTCACATTCACTGGTTGTGCTGCCTGATGGGTTACATCTCATTTCCGCATTCCATTATATTACCTGCCTGTTTTGCTTGTGCCTCTGCAGCAGGTGCTGATATGAGGCTGCTTCGGGTGAGGGTGTGCAGTATGCTCTATGCATCAAATATCAGTCGATTATGGCAATTCCAAGACTCTTAAGTGTAAGTCTCATAATTGCAAAAAGAGTAGGAGATCTACAGAGAACACTGATTATTATTTATTTAATTTTTATTTATTTGACATTTGTTTACCAGGATGGTCTGATTGGGATAATATCTCATTTTAATGGAGGCATGGGGAGAAAAGCACCTCATTGACATAATATGGTTACAGTTAAATAAAGTTGTTACAGAGTCTAATACAGAATAATGACTAAGTAAAAATTCAGCCTCCATTCATACAGTGTGAACCTATACACACATAGTGCAAATATTTGGACATCTATAATGAGATGAAAAAGAACATTGTTAACAGAAAAAAAATATTCACAAGATGCAGTTCATTGAGATGACATTTAACATGCTAAGTACACTCACAGATGACTAGATAATAGAGTCTATGCAAAAATGTATCTGTTCTTTGTCTAAGAAAGACATTTTACTAATTCCTTCTCTCTGAACATAGTCAAGAGTATGCTGGTGGCGGAAGAAGGGACGGACTAGTTCAGGCTGGAGCAGTGCAGAAGCAGAGACAAGTTTTTTTTCTTAGGTATTTTAATAGTTTGAAACTGGAAAGGTTAGATGCAGATCTAATTTGCAGAGGGATAAAATTCAATTTTTTTAGTGAATTAGTGACACAGTATAAGTAGAGACTTTGGCCAGAATTCTGAGATCTCATAACCTAAAATACATTCCATCAGATGTTGTCCTTGAGGATATTCCTTTAGGGTATAAAACAGAAAAGTAAATGTTTATGGCTAATATCCAGATATGTGTATATGTATGTCTATGTTCATGTCTGCTTGTCTGTGTATCTATCTATCTATCTATCTATCTATCTATCTATCTATCTATCTATCTATCTATCTATCTATCTATCCATCTGTGCAGTTAATGCATCTCAGACTGCTATGCTTACATGCACACACAGTTAAATGAGTGCACACTGAATGCATGCAATGTGGCCCTTCTAGTTAGCAGTAGTACATGGGAATCGGTGATGCAGTTCTGAAAGACACTGAAGCCCACTATGGATCTGTGCATCACATCTGGACTTTAGCTCTGTGACTGAGGACACAAAGTGTAGAGTTTCCCATCTGTGGTGCTGTGATAAACTGGTTATGATACAATGATACTGCTGTCTGCTGTGCAACCATAGCAGCAGCAGTTATATTCATGGAACATAATGAAATGCTTTAAACAACACACACATGCACACACGCGCACACACACACACGCACACACTCACACACCCACACACATGCACGCACACACACACACACACACACACACACACACACACACACACACACACACACACACACACATACACTCACACACACGCACACACACACACACTCACAGACACACACACACACACACACACACATGCACAAGCACATGGGCGCACACATGCAAGCATGCACACACACACACACACACACACACACACACACACACACACACACACACACTCACAGACACACACAGACACACACACACACACACACACACACACACACATGCACAAGCACATGGGAGCACACACGCAAGCACGCACACACACACACACACACACACACACACACACACACACACACACACACACACACACATGCACAAGCACATGGACGCGCACACGCAAGCACGCACACAGTGGAGTCCCCCAGGGTAAAGTGCTGGGACACACACACACACACACACACACACACACACACACACACACACACACACACACACACACACACACACGCACGCACACACATGCACATAACCAGGATTTTGTAAGTAATCATGCATTATATAATGTGAAACAGTGAGATGAGCACAACAGACAGGTAGGGGCTGATTCAGTGCACCCACTGCATTACCTAGAAACATAGAGTTGCCAACCTCATATGGACATGACCATATAGTGACATGGAACTGAGTGACATTATGCAAATGAGAGCAATTGTGTATGCAAATGAGAATAAATATTAAGGAGTGATTCAGAAATGAATAAGAAGAACACAATGAGATGCTTTCGGCAGTGAGTTTGTACACAGTCATTTCTTGATGTAAAGAGAGAAAGACAGAGACAGGGCGAGAAATAGAAAGAGAGAGAGACTTCATTATGATGCAAGATGTAGTATCTAAAATAGTTACAGCAGTGGAAACCCCACATAAGGCCGAAGTGGATTCAGTGTTTTGGTGCACTGGCAAACAGGTCACATTTGGCCCACAACTAATGACCAGAACAGAAACAACAACGATTAAAACTGACCCATATTAAAATACCCATAATGTGCTGTACAATACATTATCTGTCCAGACTATGCATTAGACATTACCTTTCTCATATAACACAGCAATGTGTGCAGGACATAGTGACAGGGATGCCCAATGGCTACACAGATGAAAAATGATGTGGACTAGGGATGTGGAAGAATTATTGTTTTACACAAATGAATGACTGGGAGATTTGCAAGGTGTAGTATCTAAATTAGTTACTGCAGTGGAAACCCCACATAAGGCTGAAATGGATTCAGTGTTTTGCAGCACTGGCAAACAGATAAAATGTGGCCCACAACTAATGGCCAGAACAGAAATAGCAAATATTAAAACTGACACATATTAAAACACCCAGACTATGCTGTACAACACATTCTCTGGCCACGCTATGCATTACACATTACCTGTCTCATATAACACAGTGACAGGGATAACACAGCAATGTGTGCAGGGCATAGTGACAGGGATGACCAGTAGCTACACAGATGAAAAATGAGGTGGGACTAGGGATGTGGAAGAATTATTGTTTTACACAAATGAATGACTGGGAGAGTTGGGTGTACTGTGCAATGAAGGGGTGGAACCTCCTGAGAGGGCAGCTGGCCAGATGTTGTGGGCAGTTGTACAGTACTCCTGCCGGGGGGGGGACAGCTTCATCATATTGTTGAGTTCTACACATGTGGATTTGACAGGGGTTATGAGCCCACACATGACAACAGTTCATACTGTGAATAGCCTTGTCCATGGCAGCATACTCTTCATGGAATGGCACTGCAAGCACTAACCATCAGTAAAGATTATGTGGAACTGCATGATTGCTTTGCAATGTGATGTGGATGAATGCCACAGAGACTATATTTATGTGCCACACTATTCACACCACCAGTAGGTGGTATTGAGAAAATAGCACCATGTTACCTCAAGGGGCCAGCTCTGTTGGCCATACTCATACTGGAAACAGAGGAGCAATAGCCATGAGTATATCACTGGTCCTCACAGAAAGAGCCAGAAGATCTCATGGATGCTACAGTCACTGACAAGTGTCCATACAACAAGCTGAGTTAGTGGGTGTGCTCCCTGTTGTTCTGATGCAGGCATTGCAGGGCCTCACATATGTTGCCATGCATGGCATGTAATGTACTAATAATCTCTGCCTTTGTGTTGGCAGCATCCATCTTTGCCTGGATCACATACCTAAGCATCAATTGATTTATGCCCAATGTGACACTTAGACTAGGCAAGAGCTAGGAGCCATGGCACTGTCATCCACCAGCACACTGCTTCCTAGTGCAATTGTCATTCTTTGTGATGCTACTACTGCCCACTGTTGGTGCGTGAGCAGGTGATAATGATATACCCTGTTTTGGGCTGCCAGGCATGTCTTGCTCTTCCATACCCTTTGGACAGACAGGAGAGGTTCCACATGCCACACAGTGCCCTCCTCTGTAACCATTTAATGACAGTGGCACAGTGTATAGCACTATGCCAGTGTTAGGCTACCATCACCATCAGGCTTCTGTGCTGCACTGACAGCTGGCAAGAACCCTTCAGCTTGGCCTCATTACTATTTCACATATGAAGCCAGACAGAAAAGCATCTATATGTACATACATTTAAGACAAACATGCCTTGTGATGTATGGTGCTTTGCCTGTATCTTAGACATGCCTGCAGGAGAGATATGGTAGCATGTACCATCAGAAAGCATATACCAGTGGTTCACCACAGGGCCTTACTAGTGCATTAAGGCACTACCACCCTGAAGCTTCCCTAACAAAGGCATACAGTATTGCAGATATCATTGTCCTCTCAGACAGGAATTTCACTTTGCCAATGAGGTTGGTCTGTAATGGCTGATCCCCACCTGTAGCCATCTTGCCCTGTACAGCAGCTTAGAGTTTCATGTGACCTTGCAGTGGACCTGCATGCAAATCTGTTTTGGCTATCAGCAGCAATGATGTCTTTGGCATGATTCTGTCACACATGCTTCTAGAAGGCACTGTGAGCCATGTCAGTGCTTAGAATGTGCCTTGCACCTGAATTTAGAAACTGCAGTAACACCTCTGTCTCTGCTGGAGAGTTCCTTTTAAGATACTGACACTGCTTTAGTGCTAATTAGCTTCCTGCTCATTGGGACATGAATCTATGGCCAATGTCTTGACTTAAGCACATTTGCCATCAGCTGTAATAATTCACCATCCATAGAGCAGAAGGCACTGACTTTGGATGTAACACTGTAATTAAGAGCATAGGTCTTTGCTACAGTGCATTTCTAGTTAACAGCATTCAGGGGTTTGTACCTATTTGATCACATGCAGGTACTGCACACTGTTGTTCTTAGCCTGACATGCTGTATTTTATTGTTGCACATCCCATGGCACATAACTGTGAGAGTTATGTCAGGATGCTATGGTTATACCACCATAGGGCTTTCATTTATTAATATACTTTTTTTTTATAATTGCTGAAGTGCAGTTTTGCCAGAGGTATTATGCATCCCATATGTATTCTTTTTGGTGTATTGAAGTGTGTTATATAAGGCCTGTTGGTACCTTCGTCAACACATGCCATCATTGCTAAAGTGTGTATGGCACCTGACCATATTCTTCTGAATGTTGTGGAATTCATTTGCATACTTGGGCAGTTTCTGCCAAGCACTGATGCAAGTTATACTCACACTGGTTGACACTCACTCATGCACTCCTCCACTGTTCTCTATACTGGTGACAGGGTGCTTTCCATCATATCTCACCCCGTAGTCCATATAGTTATGTAGTAGGTGTGATCCAGGCCTTTTTTATTGTCACTGATCACTGCATTTTACCCCTTATGAGCCTGTACTACAAACCAGTATACTACAGAGCACTGATCACTGCTTTTTTTTTGTTTTTCTCATAATCTCTGACACCCTCTTCATTTTATTATTTATACTTTGTTGTTTTTGTTTCTTTTCATTTACATTCATGCTTTCTGTAGTCTTGGCCACAGAGGTGGATGTGGTGTGGCAGCGGCCACCACTCCCTGCATTTAACTCACTATCACCAGAGTCTTTAGCAATCTGCAGTCCAGTCTCTCCACAGTGTACAAAGGCCATCCTGCAAAGGACAACAGCTGGTGTATGGTGCTAGTTCTTCAGGAATGAAGGGGGTAGGCTCCTCAACATTGACCATTACTGGGGTTTCCCAGTGGGTCACCTGATTGGAGTTAGAAAGACTGCTTCAGGTGAAATGAAGATTGAACACCTGGAATAGCACTCTGAAACACATTCGTATGTGCCTTTCATTGTTATACAACTGCATGGTCTCAACCAACAGGCCATCAGTAGCTGGGCCCAGCCATGTGGGCAGTCAAGGAGGTAACTGTCTTCTGGCTGGGTGCATCACTCTGTAATTAACAAGTAGTCCTCACTTCACCCTATTCCCCCATCATGGTGTTCCTTTTCCTTTCCTTTCTCCTCCCCACATTGTTGTTTAATTCTCCACATTAGCAATTGAACCCTCCTTTGTATGTCTCTATGTCAGCATCTCTCCTTAGTGGACACACTAATTGTAGCAATACCACCCCTCATCAGAACCTGCGGCCAACCCTATACCCTACTTCCTACAAACACCTTCCTTCCTTATGCTGCCTTTCACTTGTGTTTTCCAACAAAAAGGGCACCTGCTCCAAAAAAAAAATGCCCTTCCTTTTCCACCCTCACCATAGTGTGCCTTTCCCCTTGTCTGTCTATGTGCTCCTCTATTTGCTCTTACTCCTTTCCAAATGTCCTAGTCATTCATATTCTTGACATTTATAATATAAATGTGGAAGGGACTTTACTCCATAGCCCTTGTATCTGCTCTCAGCTGTGCTCAGAACAGCATATCCATGTACTTGCATAGGTGCATCATAATGTTTACACTACTGGCATGCTACTGTTCATGAATCATGTGACCTGCTATAGAGCTGTCCACCTCTTTGTACTACTCATACTACTTTCATAAGGAAATTATCTAGCTATGTAGCCCTAACCATGGCAGATTCATGCACAGTGACTGCCACAGAATGGGTAATTAGGTTCAGGTCACATTGCAGAAATATGACCATAATGCTAACTAACTGTTGTGTGAGGGTATATTTTGTTTCATTATAATATTTTCAAGGTAGTCATTTTTGGAACACTTCTGTCAGATAGTTTGCCACTGTGCAATTCCTTGTGTAAATGTAGTCTGACAGTGATTTACATAAATTGTATTGCATCTGCAGTACACAAATTCAGTGTGTCATGCACTCTTGGATTCAGAAAGAACCCCACCATTGTTGGTAAGAGTTGTGGCCAAAAGGGACTTTTCCACAATCGTGGAAAATGCAGTTTAGAAACATGTCAGTTGTAATGAGAAAATACCTCATAATTAGATAATTTGCATCGATGTCAGTGCAACTCAGCACTTTTGTGTAGTATGTACCTTGGGCAGCTCATGCTTTGCATTGGCACAGATGTAACCCCCATTCACTCTCGTTCACACATGCACAGATTCAAACATGCAGGCACACTGAGTTAACAGAATAAATGTAACTTTTAATTTTTGTCCCTGCCTCATAAATCACTGATCATACAATCTGTCAGTAATGCTATAGCATTTTATGCTCCTTGTAATATAAAAAACGAGTGTAGCACAGTTTTCCTCAGTCAGTGCAGAGAGTTAAAGCTCTGGCTTGACAAGGAAAATCACAAAAGCGCAAAATACACTGATAAAAAACAGTAAAACAGAGTGGACCATGGACTTCAGAACTTCACTTTAATATAAGTTTAGCGCTTTCATCAGAACTGTTTCCAACTTCTTCAGAACACCAACATACAACAGTGAAATGTTTAAATAAGTACATCACAGTCACATGCTACTAAAACCATTCACATCTGTATAATAAAAAAAAAATACCCCTAGATTCACAAAGCTCCATGCAAGAATAAGGCTATTCTTGCACAGAGTGGTTCATGTCCGTTTAGGATGGCAACGCGCCTTGCATATGCATGAAGGTGCACTGCTATCTAAACTAAATGGACATGAACCAGGAACGAGCACAGGGGGCGTGTGGCAGCAGTGCATGCATCTGAAACATGACACCTTCTCTCTGAAAGTGCCATACGCCACTTTCTGATACAGATGAGTGTCAAACTATATAATATTAGAGCCTGGCTCTAATATTATATAGTAAACGAGTGTCCGCAGACACAGAAATGTAAATAGCTAACATTTCAGTGTCTGCAGACACTGAAAAAATCAAATAAAAAACACAAACACCTAGAAGGCAGCAGCCTTCAAGTGCACACCCCCAAATGTATGCACTCTTGCCCTACATGCATGGAAGCAGAAGGGCAAGAGGAAAGGAATACAAAATAAAAAAGTAATAATATTTTTTTCTCGTGAAATAAATTCAAAGTTTAAGAACCGTGCAGCTTGTTTGCATGGTGTGCCACTATGCTTAGCCTGGCTGAAATCCTGAAAATGACAGACAAGTGCTACTGTGATAGAAAATGTCATCAAGCTGCTGTAGCATAGTGGTACTGCCATGGTATAACATGTAGAACATGCTCGGTTTGCTTTCCCCCATCTGGCAAATTATTTAATAAACTTTTAAATAATTTGAATGGTAGATGTCAATGGCTCATGTATAGCACAGTAGGGGTGGGAATATGTAAAATATAAATGTAAAAAAATAATTTATAAATCTAATGAAAAAATAGATTTAAGCAATGGTTTGCTAGTGTAAGCATTGCTTACCTGCTTTCAGCTCTGCTTAGCTGGTGTAAACATTGCTATGCGGATTTGTGCAGAGCTAAGCATAGTGCAGCATATTAATACCAGCCAATCAAGAAAAAGTTCAGGAAAACTGCCCTATGTAATCCACACAGATGGGAATACAGCCATAACCATTTGGGATTGCACACAGCAGGACCAAAATGTCTGGCGTTGGTGAAGGTGTGCACTTCTGAGAGCAACATTGGGGCATCCAAGGGTCCAGGATCATGGTTGGGCTCCTAGTTAAAAATCATGATGGTAGGCTGCTGCAGAGCTAGTACCAGGGCTCGCAGTACAAAGCGGAGGCCTGGGACCAGCTTGCACGTGATCTCAACAGTGCCACTGACATACCTGGACTGGTGAGCAGGTACATCATCACCATAATGACCTGAAGCAGAGGGGTGGTGCACTCTTGAAACAGTGGATCCAAGAAGCCTGAGCGCAGGATGTCCCACCTGTCTGTAAGTATGCAGTCTTATGTATCTCTAACTAAGTATGGAAAAAGTTCAACTTATGACTGTGCAGGTGTGATTTATGTGTGATTTCTTACCATACAGCTGCTGCAAAGAGGTCCCAGAATGTGCAGGCTCATGCCCAGCGACTGGCCCAGCTGCATCAGCAGTATGGTGAGTACAGAATACCCCCTACTATTAGCAGTAAGAAATCAAAATTATTGTAATGGTAGTACTGCCTGTATATATAATTGTGCTGTAAAAGTCAGGAATAAATGCCTGTGCAGGCTTGCCAGTGTTAAAATGGAGTATTCCCAGCTGCTATGTAAAGCAAATATCAGTAGAAAACAAGGGACAATATGCAAGAGAGGAATATTAGAATATGTATGAGGGTGACTGAGTGAAACTGGCAAGAAAGGGCCATGTCAGGGCTACTGTAACAAAATGAAAAGCATTCCCCTGTGAAGATCATGCAGGAATAGTAATTATGGAGTTCTGAGTTGTACACAGATATGTATGTCAAAACTAATAAAGATGATCCCAAACACTGGTGTGCATCATCTCACGTGTACCTGATAAATAGAAATGTGTGTGTCCAGCAGAATGTATTAACTGAGGTGAAGTGGTTTAGCACTGCTTGTCTGCATACTTTAGAATAGGCATGTCAAATAACTGGAAAAAATTAACAGTACATATTCCCATCAGAATGTTTTACTGTTTTGTCTGCCAACAGACTTTGGTTGGGAGGGTGGCCTAATGGTTAAGGTGTTTGCCTTGCAAGCACAAGGTGCAGGGTTTGAGTCTCACAAGGGACAATTGGCTAAGCTTAAAATGGCTCGCAAGGGCAGTTAGCTTAGTACTAATCTATGAATCTAATCTATGAATCTATGAAACATTATCCTGTGTTAATCTTTCAATTACAGCCATATATAGCTGTGGATGTACTGAGAAATGTATAAGGCTAACAGGTGCAGACTTAAAACCTACACAGTGTACTCAGGAATCTAAATTGCAGCATGCAGTTTTAAAACAGTCAAATGTGCAATCCAACTAATGTGCACGTTTCACAAACAGTGACACCAATGTCTGTTGTGTATGCATAATTTGTACTGAAAATGTGAAACAGATAACGCAATATGTCATAATAAAAATACTGTGCACAAAAATATGTACTAGATAGAAATGTCACAAGCAATATACAACACCCCCCAGTAGCTCAGTCTGATAACGACTAAGTGTGCAGTTCAATTTTGCACAGTTCAAATCCAGGGACCACAACTAACATCTCAGCCTGGTTCTACAGCTTTAAACTGCAATTTGAATAGAAAAAATAATGTACTGCAACACATACATTTTCCATACAGGGCACACAGGTAAAGAAATCTGAATAGAAATACTAGTAGGATGTGTCTAACTATGAAAGGGGTACAGTTGCTGTGATGATCAGCCCTAGTCCTACAAACCGATGCAAGCTAGACATCCACACTCTGCAGTCTGGCTCAGAAAAGCCCCTCAAGTATCACACAGTCATGGATAGTTTCCCCAGTTACCAAGAAACCTGCACACAGAGAATGTCACAGTAGATGTATGTGAAAGACACAACATACACTCCAGGCCCTGCAACTAATATGTGAATCTGAAATATGTGTAAAAACAGCAATGTAATGTGCACATAGTTCATCTGCAAAGGCCCACAGGTAAAGAAATTGGTATAGAAACAGGTCTGATGTGTATAACTAAAATAAGGGTACAATTGCTCTGTTGATATCTACGCTGTTGGTGTGTTGCAGCAGCCCCATGGCCCAGGTAGAGTGTAAGTGTGGTCAGTAGTGAATAGTAGTGTACTGACAGATACACATGATAGCAGTTGTCAATTGAATCTGTTCTCTACCCCCATCACTCAACTGATCCAACCATCACACTGAAACCAACATGGGTATGTTCCTAAACAAACTTCTACTGTTGGGACTGTTGTTCCATTTGGTTTATCATTGTTAAAACTGTGTGCATGCTAATATTCCCTGTTGAATAATCATCTTATTGCCTGCCTGACATACCACTAACTGGCATGCTGTTGCAACCCTGAATACCAATCTATATATGCATGGGTTCTGTTTGCTATGGCACTGTTATAATTGCACTAATTTGGGTAAATGGGAATATCCATGTATGCTATTTTGACTAATGTTGTAATGTGTTTTGCATGACTAACAAATAGTCATTGTTAATTTCCATACCATAGCACATATGGGAAGGTATATCCCAGTGGATCTGCCTCTCCCAACCCACCTGGTCGAGGCACCAGGTCCGAGCACATCTGAGACCCAACTCAGACCTCCCTCATCTGCTGGTACTACACCACCCTCAGGTGGAACCATTGCAGGGGATGGGGCTTGCCCCCCCTACATGTGGGTGCGGTGAAGATGTTGTCACCCAGTATGAGGTCTGTGGCATGGTGCGCAGTGTCCTCTGCATGGTGCTGGATGACCGTCTGTGCCAGCTGGTGGGAAATCTGTCACAGCTAGAGGAGCAGGTGGCCCCTCCAGCCCAGCCTCCAGCACAGCCAACCTTGGGGCTGTGAAGGAGTAGTGGTGACTCCCATCGGGCGGGAACATCAGTGCCACTACTTACCATTTAGGGGGCTCATGAGCCTCAGACTTTCAACCACCCTCCCCATCAAGGTGTATACCCCCCATGTGTAATACACTTCCCCTGCCTGGTGTCTTGTCTGTTTGCAAATGCAACCTCTCCTACCAAACCTCCCTCACCACACTTACCAATAATCTTTCCTTAACATTCCACTCTCACCTTAAAAAAAAGGCATCTGTCCCACAGAAAATCACATCCCATACATAACTCTGCATATCGGCCAGAGACATATACCCAGCCCACAATCTAACCCTACCAATCATCCATATTGTATGATGCCCACACACCTCCTTGTAGGGTGTGAGGCTCCAAATTCTACATTGCCCACATAAGGTAGAGCTA